>NC_053155.1:229327169-229637794 GCF_016835505.1 Polypterus senegalus
AGCATATTCTGGAACTCCTATGTGAATTTCATCTAAAGAATGAACCTTATGCTGGATGGCAGAATTATGTTTAGTCTGCTATTTTATCTTTTTCTATAGGCTTTGTTTTTTTACTCACAAATTATTTTTCCCACAAAAAAAGCAGAATCCTCTAGGCATTAATGCATCCATGATGCAGTTGTGGCCTTTTGTGCCTCTACCTTGTATGTCACTTGTACCTAATTAGCAACTGCAAATGTATAATTACACCTTTGCCTGAAGAGTAAGCTCAGATAAACCTGGAAATTGACAATTGAAAGAGCACAAGTTTGCCTGGATAAATCAGTGGCATTCATTTCTATTCTATCATACGCAGAGCAAGACAAATGTTAAAATGCATGCATTCACAGCTGAACAAATATGAAATTCTCTCAGCTTGTAATACCTGTATATGTTTTAATCATTCCCTAAAAGTACATTAATTGATTCTTCTTTAATATACTAACTTTTCATAATCAAGTATTATATTTACCTATTTACCAACATTTTGCCAGAAAAAAATAAGAACGTTACCACTGTTTTCTCTACAGATAACAATGTGAACAACTTGAGAGAATCTTTGACCCATTTTGAAAAACTGCTATCTCTGATAAAGAAGAATACAAAATGATCATAATTCAATCTGTAATGGATATTGATTTGCTGGGTTATACAGCACAGATGTGTTAGTCTTAAGTAGTCTTACAAAAAAAGCATTATCTATATGCAAATGTTGTGTACTAAAACAACATTTTACTTGTAGCACTGTTAAAACGGGTACATTAAAAATGAATCACATTTAAATAATACATAAATGTGTTAATTGTTTTAGGTAATGACTGAGTGAGTGTAGGTAGTGTAAGCATGACATTTTGTAAGCCTATTTTTATAATATAGTGAAAACAAGACTAATTAAATGCAGAAGTATCAAAATTTTGAATCAGAATATTCTCTTTATTGTTAGGTTTTGTATTGTTTCTTTTATATTAAATATAAAATCCAATCGGCTCACTTATTATTATCAGTATTTAGTAAGCATTTGGTGACATGGAAAAAAGGCTGATTAAGATCTACTGATACAAACTAATAACATTTATAGATAATGCATTTTCAAGAATTTCTCAATGTGTACTATAATAGAAACCCAAAGAAGAAACATGATTATATCAATGGAGACAAAATTACCCCAGTGCATTAGCTGTTAGTATTAGCTGTAAATGAACTATTATTAATATTAATTCAATTAACACTTCAAAATGTGATTTCTTTTCCATGGCTATTCTCAGTATTCAATATTTTTGTAATTCTGAAATTATCAAGCAATTCAGTGCTGAAAAAAGTTTTTCAGCTTGTACATTAAATGTTTATTTCATCATTTATTGGACTGCCTAGAGCAATTTTAAGGTACCAGAGATAAGGAGTTTATTACACATCTACAAATTGTATTAGATGAAAATCTTACCAGGGCATAATGCCTGCATTTCTTTTTACATAGTAGGAAAATGGTTAAAAAATTCAACAAAATGTATACACTAAAGCCATTGTAGCAGTGCCAGCATCAGCAGCCTGTCTCATAGTGCCTATCCATGGTATAGCCAGTTTAGGAAACAGTAGTATATACCTCTGTGGCAGAGATGCAGGAATCAAAAACTGCTTTGTGAAGTATGGATTCATGAAACTGCCAAAACATGACATTTTAATGGAGTTGCAAGAATGAAGTAGTGTCTGGACCATAGGTGATATAGAAGAAAAACATCTATTTTGACGGTGCAATGTTAGGAACGAGTTGAAGATGGTAAACAGGGGGGTGTATTGGTAAGGCCCCAGCTGCCTCAGTTCAAGATTGACAACAATTGCTTTTATAAACTGAGCTAGGTGTGTGTGTTCATCTTAGCTCAGTCACACTCAGACAGTATAAAAGTGCTAAGTATTTGATGTGGGATGAAGTGACGTACATATAAACAAAGATGAACTTTCACATATGATTCCTTTATGGTGGCAACCACATTCAGTCAGTGCATTCAAGAAGGTTCCACCACAAAGTTACAACAGATAGAAAGTGTATGTCAGTATATGCTGTGACATCACTAGTAGCAAGTGGTAATTAAAGGCTGGATTGAAAGATACAGCACTTATATACTTAGTGTGGGTGGAAAATGAGGACTGTCACACAGAGAATATATAATTTACCAATTGTCAAATTCATTGATTAAAACCCACTGAGATAAATGCAAGCACACATTAGTTCAAGTAATGTCACAATCCTCCATTCATCTATAACATTTTGCACTGTGTACATCCAGTACTGGAAAAGCAGGATGCTGAAGTCTGTCCCAGGAGCAGTTATAGCAAGGCTAAAAGCAGCACCAAATGGTGCACACACATTCACATTTCCTTGTATTGGGTCAATCTAGAGTGGCCGATCAAATTAATAGCCTCTTGGACAGTGGTACAAAAGCCAAAGTACCTTAAACAAACATGAAAAGATAATGTTTTTACATGTGAGTCACAGTGTGCTTGTCGAACAAATTATGCTGCTGTTTTATAGCATTCAATCAGTGAATTCAGCTAAAATTCTAATTTTATTACAAACAATACCAAAGTTAAATAAACAGGACTATTTTAGATTTACAAAAAAAGGTAATTATAATAGTGTTAAGATTTGCTGACATATAATGGTTTTTTGGGCTCTTGTTCATTTGCAAGTCCTGTCACTCCTAGTAATTCTGCAGTGGCTAAAACAGAAGGTTGTGAACACAATAAGCAACACCTTTAATACACTAATAAAGCATTGAAACTGTATGTCATGCAAAATTAGTTTGTTTATTGCTTTTAGTGGGAAAAAAAACGTTTTTTTTTCTTTTTTATCAGAATGCGACTCGATCAAAACCAAATTGGAATCTCATGGCAAGTAGAATAATGTGCCTCAAACCCCCAAAAAAAACCTCAACATTTGCCTCCCATTCAAGCAAGACAATAATACAGATTTTCTGTTCGTAAGCTGCCCAAACAAAATACACATTTAACACATAGAGTGCAGATGGGATGTTCGGGAGTGACCTTAAGTTCAAGACCTGCAACCTATGTATCCCATTTTGTATACCATGTTCATATAATTCCTAGGATCCCCACCTCTCCTATTCCAAAGACTTGCATATTGAATTGGCCCTGGACAAGTGCGAGTTTGTCATGCAACAGACTGGAGCTCTGTCCTTGTAGCAGATGCTGTTCATAGTCCTGCAATGGAACTTCATGTACTTTTTTTGGCTGAAGAATCTGATAAAAATAATTAGCCTGGTCATGTTTACACAAATGCTGTAATTTGAGATGAGTGATGTATGGTAAAGAAACAGTTTAGATAAAAAAGTGAATAGTGTGATCACTTTTGTTACACCACAGTGAGCCACTGCATCACATATGCTGTAATATACTTTTAAGATATGCATAATGGGTATAAATCAATAAAAAGTGCAATAGAGACTTGAAAGAGAAACTGCTAAATTGTCTCTTGTAGCCGCAATCATGAAAAAAACTAATCTAATACCATATAATAGAAAATAACCAGATGTGGGATTACAGACATAAAAGTTACTCATTAGGTGATTATTTAATATTTGCTATCATGTTTCCCAACAAACCCTTAGCTATAAACTAAAAAATATCATGGAGTAAACAAATCAAAGAGCTTAAATTAATTATATTTAACTTGGATTTTTACAAATATAAAACAGCATTTTGTCAGCATATCTAACATTGAGAATAATAGTAGACTAAGACTGAGTATGACCTTTTTTTCCTCACACTTACAGTTCTTAAGTTTTCATGTACACAACCAATTCATCCATCCATCCATTATCTAACCCGCTATATCCTAACTACAGGGTCATGGGGGCCTGCTGGAGCCAATCCCAGCCAACACAGGGCACAAGGCAGGAAACAAACCCCAGGCAGGGCGCCAGCGCCAATTCATTATACCATGAAAAAGAGAGCACAAAGCTCCTCAGCATCATCTCGCCAGCAAACAGGTGACGCTTCATAGAGCAGGGGTTGCCAACTCCGGTCCTGGAGGCTGTAGGTTTTCATTCTAACATTTTTTTTAGTGAGTGCCCTGTTTGTGCTGCTAATTAACTTCTTGTGAATTCATTTTAATTGAATTGCTTTTTTAAGATTTGTTCTCATGAATTTCTTCCTTGTTCCTCTGAATTGCTTCATTTCTTTCCTTTAATGGCATCCAAACAGAAATGAAACGTGAAGTGAGGGAGCCAACAGAAGACCAACTAAGTCAGGGTCTCAAACTCCAACCAGCTGATTAATGAGGCATCAATTCTTGTTGTTTATTAAACTCGTTCTTTAATTCTGTGGCTTGACGCTGCTCTTTTGGTGCAATAGCATACATTTCTGAAATTGTTGATTTTCTCTTTTCCATGAGCACTGTTAAAATGTTTTGGGGTCCTGAGCAGATCGACATTCTTGAGACCTTCACCTTTCTTTATTTTCAGATATTTTATGATGGGTACCAGTTGTTTTGGCTCATTTTGTACGTCATTATTGTTTGGCTGCTAATTAAGGAAGAAGAAACAATTAAGGGGTCTGAGTCTTCAAGAGCAAGTCAAATAAAATTAGTTCCAAATAAGTTAATTAGCAGCAAAAACAGATCGCTCATTAAGAAAAGGGTTAGAATGAAAACCTGCAGCCATGGTGGTCCTCCAGGGCCGGAGTTGGCAACCCATGTAATAGAGCACAGCTGAAAGAGCACACCAAACTTACACACAGCAAACTGGAGTAAACCATTGATGAAGTAAACAAGTTAATATATGCACATTTTAAAAAAATGAATCTAAGAAAGTCTGTAACTCAAAACAGGCACATCCAAATGCAAGGCAAATTCAATTGTGGTCACATCCAGAAAAAGGCAAATCTTATAAGAAAGTGATAAGTAATAAGAAACTAAAAAAAAAAAAAACATGAAGTCAAAAAAACAAAAGATCATGAAATCAAGGGAAGCTCCAAGTAATGGCTGTTTCAAAGGCAAGAATGCCACCACTGAATGCTTCTGTTTAACCATTATTTGTGTGATTCTATATAAGGTATTATATATGCTAAGCAACAGCCGTAGGCGAAAAGAGCCAGAGTGAAGAAGACAGATGGAAAGACAAGGGACAGAGCTCCAGTCTGTTTGTAAGAAATGTGAGCTAATCAGCCAAGCTAAAAAATAATTTATATAGCAGAAAGGACAGTGTTGCCATTATTGGATTGACAGTAACAAGAGCATACACTGGACATTTTTAGACACTCCCCTTGCTTACACTTACTGTCCTTAGCAACAGGAATCCCACTATTAACATCATTTTACAGTAATTTGAGATTGAGTTTGCTCTTTGAAAATGTCATGATAATCCACTGGGGACCAAATCTCAGCCACAGTGCTACAGTAATTGCTATTACTGTTATTTAAAAGAATGTCCCAAAAAGAAAAAGAAAATTATGTTTACCCTGAGCAGTAAATACTGTCTACATTGTTGAGATCTTCAGTTACACTGACCCTGAATCAAGCAAATTTAGTTTTGTTTGAGTTTTAGTTTTTATCTAGTTTTGAAAGTAACTGTAATTCTTGCTTACCATGCTGTACTTTTAAATTTTATTATGTACATTCTTTGTATTTTATTCTGTATTCTCAGTACGCTTTGTAATCACTCAAATGCAAATTATGTACAGTATTTGGATTTGCTTTTGTAAGATGCATTAGATAAATGTATCTGAATAATAATAACATTGTTGTAATGTGTTGGGGAAGCTCAATCTTTGCATTATAACAGGCTCTAAAATCAAACAATGTTTAAAAATATACTGTTTATTTAAATATAGTTGTTTTTTTCAAATTCAAAATATAAATTAAGCATCTAAATTCTTAGTCTAACTTAAAACAGCTCTGAAATATGAATGCATTTTTCCCTAATACCTCAGCCACAAAATCTCACCAGGCAACCTTTTCATTTTGTTAGCATTACAGACAAGTCCACTGCATGTATTGCTCAAAGTATATAGAAGAAACATCTGCAAAATATCGGTTTTAAAATGTCAAAGCCCTGAGTTTCAAGGGTGACAACAAGCTTCTGAGTATGAAATAACATGGATCTTTTGGTTCCTACTGCCTTCATATACCATGACAAATACATTTCTGAGAGCACGGTTCTGAGTGAATGACATGTTAGGTCAGCAAAGGTCAAGGAGGATTGATTTTGCATTCATTGTTCAGCTTGCTTGCGTTATTTGCTTTTGTTGTGTAGTAAACTCTAAACAATATGGTGAAAAACTCTTAACACTAACTACAGAAATATAAGGCTCATGTTTTAGGCTTTATTATACAGTTAGTTGAGTTGGGAGGGATACTGAGTTCACCTTTGCTCAGCGGCACAGTGGTTGTGCTTAATCCTTTACAATTTTGGATTGTTTGGTTGACTTTATTATCTCAGAAGGGGCCTAGATTCAATTCCTGCCCTGCTCTTTCAGTGTGGACTTGTCTGTGTTCTTTGTGTGTTCATGTGTTTGCCCCCTAACCCTGTGTGTTAACCTAATTAGAGTCTCTTTAAGGTGTGCTTGTATATAAGTTTTTAATGGACTCGTGTCCCATCACTACTTAGTTTCTGTCTTGAACCTAATGCTACTGGAAAACTTACTGGGTACCTTGTGATATTTCACAAGTAATAATGTACACTGCCACTTTAAAATAATTAGCAGGAAAAGATGATATGGAAAATACTATGAATCACTTAGTTAATAAGTAAATGGATAGGTAAAGTTATCAGTTACAGTACATTGCATGGATCATTTAGTTACAATACAAGATGATATCCCTTCTGACATCTCTCTAGATCTGTAGTATCAGATACAAGTGATTAATTTAATAATGTAATTTCTGTTTTGTGTAATATACTTTTAAGTATTATTTCTGTATTTTATACTGCTTATTTGGTGACATCGTGGCATCACCATCTTTTGGGGATGATTTATATAGGTGTCACAATTTTGCCATTTAGGGTGCATCATAAATTGCATTTCATGTCATCACATTTGCATTATAAAAGATGGCCACTAATAAATTGCACCTCATCTTTAAAACTAAAAATAGAAAGAATTTGGTTTTGTTTCAGCTTTGACTTTTGCCAAGGCCTTTGTAGTAAGATACTTGCTATAGTTACTGTTTTGACTATTGTGATCTGTGCCATTTAATTAATGTCATCCAGATTGTTTTAAAAAGGTATGGTTTAAAATTCTCATCTACTTTTCCCCCTCAAATCCAGCATAGTAAAGCTCTCCCTCTAACAATAATTTCTAATGCTCTTATTAGTTTGCCTTTGTCCTTTTTCTCCTTATAACTCTTAAGACCAATAATACTTCAACTCGAGGTGGCTTTAAACCTTACTTCGGGTCAGTTCAGACTCATTTCCAGGATCATGCTTGGACCAGTTTAACAATAGTGACAACAGGATGAAACATTCCCATGATGCATTTGGTATTGCTATTATTAGGCTGACATCTTTATCCAAGGTGACTTACAATACTTTGGAGAAGTACAATTGGTTACAATGCTTTGTTTTTTTCCAATTGGAGCACAGGCAGGTGAAGTGACATGGTCACAAAGTGTTAGTAATGGAATTTGAACCCACAACCTCAGGTTCTGAAGTCCAAAGCTTTAGCCACGATATCACGCTGCCTGCTTCTATCCCTATTGACTTAATCAGCCATGTCTCAAAGGCAGCCCTACTGTTGCCTACCCTTTAAAAAGGGCTACATGATCCAATCTGTTCTTCTCTGGTATTCAGTACTGAAACATAGTGTCCTGGGGAGAAATAAATGGCATCCTGCTAGCTGCTCTAGTCTTCACCTTTAAGAGCAAAACATGTTTCCAGCTTTCCTGTGTAAGAGCCAGGAGGTCTTCTGGCCTATTGCCAAACCTACTTGGCTTCCCAATTTCACTTCAACCCCCATGTAAACCTGTAAAACTTACTACCTCTTACTGGTGCCCTTTAGCTAATGACTTATTTTGCTGTCCATTACAACCTTGGTGTTACATGTACCCCTGCCTGACTGGGCAATTTTTTGTAAATGATTAGTATTTATTTTCTTTTTATTATGTACATGATGTAGGTTTTTCAATTAAAGAATGAAATATTTTATAATGAATTCCCCCAAGTGGCTTTGTAAAAGTATAATAACTTCAAATACTAAGTTCACCCATTTCTGCTTGTAAATTAGATCTTCAGCAACTTAATATTAAGTACCCCTGGAGTAGGAGTTTAGGTCAATAAACTGATAAAGTCAGATAATGATGTCCTTAGAGAGCAATGTAGTGAACTCAAGGGACATATCTCTTACTATACCTATTATTTATTTATTTGCTTCTACACCTACACTCAAGCAACCTGCAAACACATCCCTCATCTTTCATCTTTAATTTAATATACTGAACTGATTTTTGAAGGACTCAGCAGCTTATTCATAAAGCCTGCAAGTTTCTGCAACTCCAGAAGGATTAAGGCTAATCATAAACTGAGTAGATTTAAATGAGAGGTTGCTGACCATAATACATTTTCTAACTTCAGCTATGTCAGGAATAAAGATCAGTTAAACAGTTGGCTTTAAGCTTTTAGTGCAATGTGTTATTTACCTTCTATTTGACTGTTTTTTATTTCTCTTCATGGTACTTGTAATCATTTCTGCTACTCCTTTTTCCATTATCTAGCATTTCTAACATAGATACTTTTTTTTGGAAAAAAAAAAAACCATGAGACTACTCTTGACAATGTTTCAGCTGAATATTTTACTCTGAAGATGGCACTCTAACCTTAACAATGTCCAAATTAACACTCAGAATTGTGACATCATTGCCATTAAAGGCATATGTTCTGCATTTCTTAAATATGCTGCTGTTAAAAGTAAAAAACACTTTAAAAATAAATTAGATGAAGACGTTTACATTACATTTTAGACAGCAGGGTATATTATTGTAAAGTTGTTAAAGAATTAAATACTTTGTTACTATTCAGGATAATTCCTGGGGACAGTGAATGAGGAGTAGAGCTCCTGTTGCTTATCAGGGATAGCTTCTACATGATTTAGTAAAATGAGATAAAATACAGAGGTCCTGTGTGACTAATGAAAAGCAGAAATTCTGATGGATCATTTTTTCTAATTTATTTGGTTTGGTTTTATCCTGTATTGTTCCACAAAGTATTGATATGTAGTTACTATGAGATGCATATATTTTTTCTTTCTTTTAGCATTTATCAAGCCCATCTTCTTGTATGAATCTACTGTACATTCTATAGAATTTTTTGAAAACTATCCACACATGCTCATAACCTAGCAATTATGCCTCGGCTATCGATATTATTATGTATCTTTGGATTATTAAACTAGAGTACCCAGAGGGAAAAACAAACCAACACCAAAAGAAAAAAAGACTAATTAGCCCAGAATGTAGTTGAAACATTGATAAAAAGCTGGCACTACACACAGTCCACCAAGTGGCTGAATTAAGGTTATTTTAGGAAAATATATAACAGCTTAGGTAGCCAATGGTTACCACTTTACAGCCAAGTGGAAAGTAAACTTGTATAAAAGGATTATGAACAGCAAAACAACCCCTCCTCTACCCAATTAAAGTTTAACATGGGAAGGCTTAGGTAAGAAATGGGTATGCATAAAGCAGCAAATTGTCAATTAGTGAAGTGAGAGTAAAAGAGAGAAGAAAATGAAATTTAAACCTTAAAGAGGTTACCCGCAAGTACTCCAACAGATGAGTAGAGTGTTACAAACTGACATTTAGGAATACACTAGAAAGAGTAATGCAGGAGACTATGCTTTAACTATACGGCTAGAGAGTGCCTCATTAGTTTGTGTTTGCACACTTTGATGCATACATTAGTCAACAGGAACTGAAGCACGGTGATATCCAGTGGGGTGATTAACTCAGAAATGTAGGAACTAAGTTGTATTTGAATGTGCAGAAGAAGAAGATCTGGACTTTTTCTTATTAACCATCACTTTGCATCCATGTCTTTGAGGAGTTCAGGGAAATAAGAATTTACCCATAAAACCAACAAAAAACATGCAATCTCCAAACAAATAGTCTTATAACTGGAACAGACAGTCAATTACAATTGATTTAGTGACATTGGTGACTATGTGACTTTATTAATTACTTTGTTTCCACAAAATAAATATTTTGCCACATTAACATAGTGTAAAATGCCTCATGGTAACAATGTGGAAGAAAGATGAGTGATGAACTTTTTATCTAAAGAAGAAACCCATGATTTATGGTACTCTAAATATGAGAAATGGCAAAAAATGTGTTTTAAAATTAATTTTACATGTCATTTTTAGATGGAAACCCACAATGTATGTCTGTTCTCCCTTAAGTCTGACTGAATAAAGCTTGATTGGTTGGATGTATTTAGAACAAAATGAACCATCATGATAAAACACAATTTGGCAACGAAACAGATGGCCTGTGATTTAAAAAACGTAAACTCAAACCTCACACAAGACATTTAAGCAGACATTATAATGGATAAAAAACATCAATAAATGTTATTCCAAATCTGTGTTGGAAAATTACAAAGATAAACTCAATCATCTTAAGTGAATAGACTAAAGAAGGCTGCACTATTCAATCAGTCTTGGGTCATTTCATTATATTAATGGCACATTGTTTTTAGACAGATAAACACTTTCATCCTATGACTTTATTACAGTATAAAATTATGAAAAATAAACATTAATAATTATTTGATAGTATTTTAAGATCCTACATGCTTTTAAAATTCATATTATAGGACTTGGCAGACACTTTTTCGAACTCCACGTCTTGAATACACAAAAACTAAGAGCATTGTAACAAATTATTAACTATTACAACAACTTTTTGTAGCCTTTTTACACACAGTGTTTCTTGATTCATGTATCAAGTGAACAGGATGATATTTGAACTGTTTGGAAATTGAGCATTACTTTGACTTCTCTTATACAAGTAAGGGAAAAAAAATTGATGTTGCAATCATCGTGTCAAGTAGTACAATTTTTGTTTTTTGTGCATTAAGCATGTTAATTCCAACATGATGATTATATTTAATAATACCTAATGTCTATACTCCTATCCAGTTTCACACCTACTATAATGGGATGAAGGATCTTCCAAATAATAAATGTACAAGGCGGCTTATTCCTGCTGAAAGTATAGTCTGTTTGAAATTTTTCATATACAACATATTTAGAAAAATACTTTAAAATCCCATTTACAATTATGTTAATATTTATTGAAAGTCCCTTTCATTTTTTTAAAGCAGCTGCAGTAATTCAAGAAAGTCACACAGAAGAAAATAAAATCAAGGCTGTTCTTTCAGTTTTTTGCTATTATGCATTGCAGGATGCCAGAGGCTTACCCAGCAGAGTATAAAGCAGGAATGTTCTTGGATGGGTAACAGCCTATTACAGGGCACACATTATCTTATTAGATCATTTTAGATCTAATCTGTCCACCAAGAGTAACAGGCACATTTTTTGATGAAACCAAAGTATCTGAAGAAAAATAACACAGACACAGGGAATAAAACAAATCATACAAAGAGGACTAGGCCGGGAACAAAACCATTGGATGTTTGAGACAGCAACGCTAACCGATGTGCCATGACGGTACTGACAAAGTACATTGGTAATTCAGAAATTGAAAACTTACTAAATGTGTCTTCTTCTATTTAATATTAGCTATTTCATTTTCTGCAACTCATTCCTTGCCACCCATTTCTACCAAACCATGGAACTGTTGTCTTTATGCACCTGCGTATTAAACAGAAGGGTGTGATGTTTATATTTCATTTCTAAGAAACACTAAAATGTCTGAAACTTCTGTTCTTTGGTGTGTCATGGCGGTCCTGCCCCAAAGAGTAATACCAGTGAAATGAAACAAAAGGGTAACTGCTTTTGTTTGCTACTCAAATGCTAAACTCTCAGCTATAAAATACACTAATGTAGCTCATTCTGGTTTCTTTAGAGATTATACTCTCATTAAAGCAGCTCTCCCAATAAGATAATTACTACTACACATATTAACATAACATATTCTCACACTCACTTAGTACAATTCCAGGTGATGAGAGGATGGAGACTATCCTGGCAACATCAGGAGAAATGCTGGAACAATCCCTTCATATGGCATGATCCCACCTAGAGCTCACTTGTTGGCACACCAACACTTATATTGGGACAGTTTGTCATAATTTAACTTAATGTGCAGATTTTTGGGGTTGTTGGAGGAAACGTCTTTCAGAAATGGGGAGAATATATAAACATTACATAGACAATAAACCGATAGGATGTTGGATACACCAGGTAGCAGCACTAAGCATTGGTCAACCTCACACATCCTGTGATTAAACATACACTACATGTCCTTAAATAACAACTGGACCATAATGTTAAACTCCAATTTTACTTAGAAACATTTAACAATTTTTACAGCTAAGATAAGATAGGAGATACGACTTCTACTCTTAATTTCCACACAAATGTGTTATTTGTGAATGCAGTTCCATTACACTGTATTATGTGCATGTGTTCCTTGACGTCTTTAATATAATCTTTAAATGGAAGACAAAGATTTCTGACAGAAGAGAAGAGAGAATCAGAAAAGGCAAGCTCTGCCACAGAGTGGCAAGTAAGAAGCACAAAGCTTACAAATGGATGTGACCACAAGGACAAACAGTCAGTCCTTGTTCACGCAGCACATCACAATAAGAAGGTCTTTATAGAACTAATGAAAGGAGGAGATGTGTGCAGAATTGCCCTTGTACCAAACAAGATGTCCATTTGGGTTTAAATAGACAGATGGTTTGTTGTTGTAAAGAATAATGCATATGTAAATCAAAAAATCCAAAAGGTTTAGTTCCCAGTCAAATGTTTTTTCAATTTAAAAAGGACATTACCCTCCATAATTGCAAATCTGACAGTTGTATATCATTATTAAGGGAAGTAAAAAATAAATAAGCAAGAACAACTATTATTATAAATTGTTTAAGAGATTGCTAGGGTTAAGGTTACTACCAGGCTGGCACAGGGCAAGGAAAAGTACCAAAATAACAACCACTAGAAAGAAATCCTCACTGACAAGGAGAGAACAGCTTGATATTCCAATATCAAAAGGCAAGGGCTGTCATTGGTGGCAAGACATGTACACAGAAGTAGAGTACCTCAGAAGGGCAAATAGGTAGGAACATAATTACAGGTGGTGAAAAGTTGAGGATTGGAAGGAAAAGTGTAACATTCCCTCAAAATATTAGAAGGCAGGTCGCCCTGGATGAGATAGACTGGGGTCATGGTGTGGAGGCTGGAAACCCGAAAACATCTTGACCGATAAGGGGCATCACATAGTTCACAAGGTGGAGAATGGCAAAAGATCTGTCCCAGTCCATCATTCTCTTCCATTAAGAAAAGAGGACATATTGCTTCTTACTAAACAACATGGGCTGCTAGATGCAGTTTTACATTAGTATTGTTAATTCATTGGGGCTACACCTGAACCTAGGATGGTCCTTGGCAAAAGGCTAAAAACCAAATTAACTAAAAGGTTCCCTCTGCTTTCAGTAAGATTGTGATTTAGGGGTAAAGTTCTCACTGGTGTGAAGAAGAGACCAGTTTTGTGAAAGAGGGAGTGCAAGTAGAAAGTTGGCTACCTGGTCAACCAATAACACAAGGATTCAAGAGCTACTTGTGAAGGCCAGCGGTTTCTTGTTTTCTTTTTTTGTTTTGGAACGATGTCTTCTCTCATGTGTGTAACCATCTTTTGTGCTTTACATTTATAAGAAACTCTTTTTGTTTACCATAGGCCTCATTAATATCATTCTTGCATACAAATGTGCTTCCCTGCATTATACACCCATGTACAGTATATACATGGTAAACACACACATAAAACTGAGAACACAAACAAAATAATAACTATTGCTGTTGTATGTATGGCAGCATGATGATGCACTGGTCAAAATGTCTGCCTTTGGGATTGATTACTGTCTCCCTTCAGTGAAACCGTTTACAGGTTTGGGCCATGTTTCATGGAAATTCTTTATTTTTTGTCATATTTCAAAGAAGCAGATGTTAAATTGATTAAAGATCCTAACTGGTCAAGAGCAGACATATAAGTATGCTCTGGGGATAGTCCAAGACTGGTTCTTTCATTTCACGTCATGTTTTCAAATATTAGCTGAGACTCTTCAAGCCACTGTAATGGAATTTAGATGAATGACATAATGAATATGCTTAGACTGACAAAACTGAATATTGTTAATCAGTGATCTTAAATGACTAAATAACCAAAGAAAGAAAGTATCCAGTTCTGAATTAGTCTTTCAATAAGTGGCAGTTGCTTCCAACCTTATTGGCCAGGCTGCAGAAAACACACACAAGAATGTAATCAGGAGTGCATGCTAGAATTATATTTTAATCAGCTTTTCATATGTTTTTTCTGTTTCTCAGTTTTATAGCAAATGTTATGAGATGATTGTCAAAATAAAGCAGTGGAAAATTCTAAGGAAATAAGAAAGTCTCTGGCAAAATGGATGGAGTGGACAGAGAAAAGGATTCAGACACAGTTTTACAGACCAGCAGGCATAATTCTGAAAAAAATGACACGTTGGGCAGAAAAATCAGATGATGAAGTTTATAAAAGATCCTGAAATGTAACCTTTTTCAAGCTTTAGAAACAATAAAAGTTAACTGGACGGTATTGCAGGGGTGTGCACTGCAGTCGTAGAGATCTGGGAGTTCCAAGATTAAATAGTTTGTTTTTTCAGGGTCTCATTCAGGCAGCAATCAACAAAATTCAAAACTTAATTTACTCAGGAATCACAAAATTATGAGTGGTGCCAAACTAAACATAAAGACATAATGCTTGAAGTCAAAGAATGACATGCAACATTGCTCTTTAGCATTGTTCTTTTATAAAGCAAATCAAAAAACAAAACATGTCATGCATCTTAGCAGGAAGCTTTCAGATGGTAAACAGAAGAATAAGTAAGCTGATAACCTTTGAACAAATACACTGTACAATGAATACTGCTAGCAGAAAAAGAACAGACAAAAACATTGACAGTGATAGAAAAAAAAGGTAACATTTCAGGCATGAATCCAAACAACACAAAACAGCAAAACATATTGTTTGAAATAAATCTGCAGGTGCAATATTTATTAAAACCGTGTTTGTTTGTGAATATTTATTAATAATTGCCAGAAATCTACAAAAACAATTATGTAATATTGAAACCTGCAAATTTTATTTATACAATATGTACAAATGAATTCTGTGTACTATTATATTTCTGCACCTTACATTTACATGCCTTTGCAAAAGAGAATGGTGCTGTGTTATGTAACGTCAGCCGAATTGTCAAGATTGTCCAAATTTTGTTTTATTTTGTTTATTATTGGTACTATTTTAGTGAAGTGACATTGTTGTCATTTTATGCATTCCAGTTCCACTGTATTGTGAGTTTGCTTTCATAGGTGCTACCATGTCACCACCAGTCATATGGCGTGCTATACAAGATGGGTACTTACATCAAACTGTGCCTTAACTACATAGCAATATAAAGGAAAGACTTCAATGAAATTGTTTGCTTTTGAGCACTCTTTTTGCTGGCAAAATTCAGTTTTCAGCTTGATTTTCTCTTTGACTCAGAATTTATTACTGTCCCCTAAACTTGACAATCAATCTCGTCTGTGTTTTGACCTTGGCTACATTAGACTGCCCTTTTGTGTAACAGTACTAAAACCTCTGACCCAGGATTGCATTAAAGTGTTTGTCAGAATTTGGAAAACTCCCAACTGTCATGACAGTCTAAAATATCTCTGTTAGAAAAAAAAATGATTGAGAGGTGGTTAACAGCACACACGTATCTAATATTTTATCCTCAAAAAATGAATTTGCAGGCCAATAGGGGGTTGCATGCATTCAGATGCTCCTTAAACTACAAAGAGATGATAACCTTGATGGCGCAGCCCTGAGACTAAGAAGTGAGTTCACAGAATACCCAAAATACATGCAAGCATAGAGGGCTGTTGTGTTCCTACATAAAGACAGATATGCTATGCTTATGACCAAATAACTTTTGAGATTATAAAAGGTGTGCATCACTTAGTAAACTAAACATCTTCAGGAAACTACTGAAAAATAATTTCTTTCAAATGCATAAAAGATCCACTTATGAATGGTTCAAAACCTTCTGTAGAGTTAAAACATACGGAAGTAATAAGGTTTGTTTCACATAATTCATGCATTCATCCATAGTACTGATGTTAAAATCCAAGACTTGGTAAATTTTTAGTATTAGGAATCAGATTTGTGTAAACTTCTACACATAATTCTGAATATCAAATTACGGCTCCTCAGAATGTGCAGATTTAATTTTCATGGAAGACTCTGCTAGTTATTTCATGCTTTATCCTTATGTGATGCTTAAAGGTTGAGAAGGGGGTTTCAGGTTACTATTTCTCTTTTTTCCATTTTCGTTCACTGTCTCTCTCACTCAATTACTTCATGGCAGAAGCAGAAGACAGTTTCCGATTGTTAGAAAAGGAATAAAGAAAAAGGAAATTTGAATGATGTAAGATCGATTTACGCAATGTAGAGTGATCCTGTTTTTAGTTTACGCTCACATGCGTTCATCTCTCAAAACAGCAAACACTAAGAAGTGACCCATGTAAAACAGTGTGACACTTAAAAATATTTAACATTTTACATATTTAATATGTTAAATGAAGACACACAATTGAAAAGTAAACACTGTGCTCAAAAGTGGGGAAATTATAAATAAGGGAAACTATTTTGCAAAAACACACAATGCTAAACCAGGCCTGAGAAACAAAGGAAGGCACTTAGTATATTTTTTTACTTGTTACTCAAAAGACAATACCAATCACATTGACTTCTTGTTAAATAAGAAGAATACAGAATTTGGGAATGCAGACGAATTAAGTATAGAGTCACACTATAAAAGAAAAATAAAGTACTCAAACAGTATGAAAAGCACTCACAAGCTCCTGAACGCTTACATTCTGAGAAGTACTACTATGTTGCAGCTCCTGCAAGTCAACCCATCAATGTTCCCAATTGTTAAAACAGCTGAAGCTCGCTGACATAGATGATAAACTGCTTAGTGCACTCACAATAATGTGCATTAAATATAAGAAAGTTCTGACACTTCTTTTTTTACTACACACTTGGTGTCACATGTTGTAGTAGTAGTAGTTTATTTATATAGCGCCCTACACAGACAAAAGGTCACAGAGCACTGAACAGCAAATACAATATAAATATAACAGTTAAAACAAAACCAATAAAAACAAACTGGAACTATTCAGCACTGATTAAAAGCTTGTTTAAAAAGAAATGTTTTTAGTTGTTTTTTAAAAGAATCAACAGACTCAACTCCACACAGACCACAAAGCAGGCTATTCCATAGTCTTGGTGCCACAGACTGAAAGGCACGATCCCCACGGGTTTTTAGCCGAGTGCGTGGGACAACAAAAAGGCCCTGTTGCCCAGATTTTAGAGTCTGGCAAGCTGTATGGCGTTGGAACAGGCTGGTTAGGTACTCAGGAGCTTGTCCATGCAAAGCTCTGAAGGTTAGTACCAAAACTTTAAAATGAATTCTATAAAACACTGGGAGTCAGTGCAGTGTGTGCAAAATGGGGGTGATATAATCATTCCGGCTAGCGCGAGTTAGGAGCCTGGCAGCTGCATTTTGAACTAACTGAAGGCATGAGAGAGAGGACTTGCTCAAACCTGTAAAGAGAGCATTACAGTAATCAAGCCGTGAGGAAATAACAGAATGAACAAGCATCTCCAATTCTGATTTTGAAACATTTCTTAGTTTTGAGAGATTTCTTAAATGAAAGAAACACGAGCGGCTGACTGACCTTACATATTCATCAAGTGTCAGGAACTGGTCAAAAATAACGTAGACTCGACTTAAAAACAGGAGAGAAAGAAGATAATTTTAAACTTATCTCAGAATGAAGAGCAGGAGGAGCAACAATTAGTACCTCAGTTTTTCTTGAATTCAACTGCAGGTAAGTACTACTGAGCCAGTCGTTAACCTGAGACAGTATCAACCAAAGTGACCAAAGTATTAATTTGGTTAGGTTTAAATGAAAAATAAAGCTGTATGTCATCTGCATGTAGATGATACGAGATGTCCTTAAAAGAGTTAAGAATCTGTGATAGAGGAAGAATATATAAAGAGAAAAGTATAGGTCCAAGAACCAAGCCCTGTGGCACTCCACATGTCAAAGGAGCAGAGTCAGATGAAAAGCTAGCCACATCGACTGAGAAACTCCTATTTGACAAATAGGAGGAGAAGTCCAAAACAGAGCCAGAGACACCTAACAGCTCTAATCTATTAATTAAGATCCGATGGTCCACCGTATCAAAAGCTGAGGTAAAATCTGCACCTGCCTGCATCAGCAGCAATTAAAAGATCATTAAAAACTTTTAGAAGAGCTGTTTATGTAGAATGTCGCCTCCAAAAACCAGATTGAAATGAATCAAAGAACCTCAGCTTTTCTAAGAAGGCACAAAGTTGCTGTTCAACCACCTTTTCCAAAACTTTGGCAATAAAAGGCAGTTTTGAAATTGGCCTGTAATTACTCAAAATAGAGGGATCAGAATTAGATTTTTTTCAACAACGGTTGAATCACAGCATGTTTAAAATACAAAAATACGATGGAACCACACCAGATGTCAAGGAGCAATTTATGATATTCAAAAGACACGGGCCTATAAAATTCAAAGATTTTAACATTAATGATGTTGCCAACAGGTCAGTAGGATATGATGAAGGTTTCATCTTCCTGAGCAAGTCAGAAAGAAAGAAGTGAAACTTCTGAGAACACAAAAGACTCAGAACTTGAGTGAATGAGAGCACTAGGTAAGACAGCTGGAACAATATTAGCCCAAACAACATTAACCTTGCCAATAATGTAAGAAAATTATTACAATAACTATCAGAAAAAACCTGAGTAGTAGATTGAGATGAAGAAATAATATTATGAATAGTATCAAATAGCACTTTGGGATTATGCTTGTGAGTCTGAATAAGATTAGAAAAATAAGATTTTCTAGCATCCCTAACCAAGGAATTAAAAGAAGCAAGTAAATCCTTTAAGTATGAATGATGAACTTCCAGATTAGTAGACTTCCATAGGCACTCCGTTTTTCGGCAGGAACACCTAAGATTATGAATGGAGTCATTCATCCAAGAACTGAGTGGGTAACAGAACACTTCCTGATTTTAAGAGGAGCCATCTTATTCAAAATATCAGTACAATGGTCATTAAAACATTGAACTGAGAACTAAACATTATCAATATTACTGCCGGCATCAGATGCCACAAACAAATCAACAAACTGATTAATCACTGACTCATTAATGAAATGAGTATCGATAGATACCACAGTATTCGATACTTTAATACTCAAAATGTACTCAGTCGCTATCAAGTACCATTAAAAAACATTGACTACAATCTTTTCTGATTCGGTGCCTGTGGTCTTGTAAAGTCACAATATAATCATTGCACTTTCCTCTCACATGGATTGAAATGAATGAACAGCCATACTGTGACGCAAGAATCCCATACACCCTGCCCCTCGTGACAACTTTTAATTGAAAGTGTAGCATTTCACAGTCCTACTTTTCAGAGATGGAAAAAACAGCCCAATGCAATATTTGTGAGAAGGAGGTGCAGCACAGTAGCAATATTAGCAGACCATTCAAGTATCTATAAAGCACACATCTTGACCAGAAGCAAGAAGTGGAAAAGCATCAAAAAGATGCAAGTCTACAGCGATGTAGCTGCACCCACTGCCAAACAGCAGATGTTTCTGCCTGGAAAGTTTTCAAAGAGGCACAATGCTTTATACAGGTAGCTCTGCTGCTTGCAGGGCTATTTAGTTTGGGGTTTACTGGAGACTCTTTAGTTGAGCTTAACATTTTTTCATTTACCACTGAGTAATGATAATGAAACGTATAGCTAATTGTTAGCAAAATGTAGGAGGTGTAATAGTATAAAGCACCACTTTCAGAACCGTTTGTCACAGGTTGTGTTCCAGGTTTTAGTTTGAGAGAATGTTTTTTTTTTTCTACTAATTAAAATTCAGTAGACTTTATAACTAATATTCATAAATAAGCATTTTAAATGCTCTAACACTATGCAAAATATTTGTTATCTATGCCTAACTTGGAAATGAAAAACTTCTTGGGAAGTAGTTTTCTTTGTGAAAAACTAGAGGGTGCCACCTCCTACTCGCTTCGCTTACCCACCCCTGGGTTTGGTTTACCGGATATACAATTTAAAGAGTTTGTCCTTTATTTCCGGCCCGGGGTGGTTACATTTCTTTCTGGCAGGACATATAACACTGCTCGCATTGTGAAGGGGGTGCGGCTGAACGCATGCTAAGGAGATGCTGTCGGATCATCTGCTGGCTTGTTGCTGCTGGAGAGCTTCCTGTTCTGCTTGTCGCGCTGCCCAGTCATTTCAAAGCCTGTACAGCAGCTGTCCTTTTGCCACTTCGCATCTGTGCCACTCACGTTGTGGGGGGGGGTTCCGGGTGTTAGGGTGGCTGAACACACGCAAGGAGAAGCAGTCAGATCATCTGCTGGCTTTTTACTGCTGGCGAGCTGCGTGTTTTGCTTGTCACTTGTTGTTGTTTTAAGAGCTGGGAGCAAGCTAAAGTGTCTTCTGTTGGGCCTTCAAATTGTCTTCTTGTCTCCCTAGTCTCCCTCCCCAAGATTTTTTTTTTATAATAGACAGATAAGAGGCTAAGAAAACGTGGATAAAAATATTATTCATTTTGCAACTTTATTGGAATCCACAATATTTTAATAGAATTAATAGCAATATGTTGTGTATTAAATTATAATTTTCATACTTAATTTTGTATTGTGGGCACCACCAGTCCCGGTTGCTCCATGTGTAGGGTTGGCATATTCTCCTTGTCCACGCGGGTTTTCTCCAACAGTCCAAGAAGGTTAGGTGGAATGTCAATAAAAAATTGGTCTTGATGGGTGCATGTGTTCACTCTGCAATGGGCTGTTACCCTGTCCAGGGACAAATCCTGCATTACGCTCGAAAAAGGAATAGGATTAAGCCTGAAAATTGTCAACATTTTACTTTTTCTCAATGCACATCTAAAACTTGAGTAAATGTAAAGCTAATGTGACAAGATCTTTCTTGATGAAACAGAAGGTTAGAATATAAAATTCAAATGTGGAAATATTATTTGTTCTTTCAAATGTTAATGTTTTAAGGGTAGTAGAGAAATTAACAACTCTTTATGAAAATGCAAAAGTTAATATTATCTGTTCCATTGTTATGTTTCCTCTATAAATGTTTATTTTATAATAAATTTGTTATAGTGACCTTGTGTTTGCTGTTAGTTAGTTTAAATATAGACTGACCTATACTATTTAATAATAGCCATTCTAAAATACTATAATAATTTGAAAAAAAAGTTATATGCAGATTATAAGATACTCAGTATTAGTATTGGTAAGTTGTGATTTGCTAATTTTGCTTGCAATGCTTTCTTAAATAATGAAAATTGCATAAACTTTCATGCAAAACCAACAAAAGCAATCATGCTATGTACCACTTCAAATGAATATGAAAACAATAATATTGAAATAAAAATGATTAGTGTACAAAGCAACTAACTGAAAGTAGAAAATGAAACAAAATTGCAATAATTTGTCAATCATTCACAATGAATTTGTTATTT
This sequence comes from Polypterus senegalus, assembly GCF_016835505.1. Classification (NCBI taxonomy): domain Eukaryota; kingdom Metazoa; phylum Chordata; class Cladistia; order Polypteriformes; family Polypteridae; genus Polypterus; species Polypterus senegalus. Next base: position 229,349,023 of record NC_053155.1, read on the forward strand.
GAGGCTGAGAAATAGTGGAGGTGTTATTTATGAAAAATTATCACTTCTTCCAGAATTTATTATTGTGGTATGGTTATTACTGACTACTGACTGACTATTATTAGATGTGCTCATTGCCGGCAGCAGGCAAGTTGACTTGCAAATTAACTTTTCCACACTGACCTTCTCTTCACATGTGTAATGTATTTGTTAGTACATGAATACATACAGTATGTTAAGGCATGATGCAAGATACAATGTGAATAATGCGCACAAGCCAGTAGTAACCTACCACCCAGAGTGAATGTAGTATTTGACTGTCCACTAAAACTCTCACAATGATGGATATGTTGGGATCGTACATACTAAGTTATTTACCACGTAATCTCTTGCATACACATATGAAGGAGTGTAATGCTTACTGAACCTCAGTTTCTATAGCTAGCTTTTTCTGTTTAAATCAAGCGCACATGCTCATAGATCATGTTTGCTACAACAGTTCTGAATTAGGAGTGTTTAAACACTTTCAACTGCATTTTTCATACAGAGTTGAAAATTAAAAATATACAGGACAATATCAATAGTACTAAACAACTATTATTTTAAAATCTTTTATAATATACTGTCTTAATAGAAGTTATTTAAAAAGAACTCAAAAATACTTCTAAACTGAACTGCTTCTTTTATAAAATGTTGTAAAAAAAAAGCACAGGGGAAACTATTCATTCGTATAATAGTTTTATTTCCCTAGTGTGTTATGGGACTAGGCAACAGAGTCCCTAATTATTACCCTGGAGGTTCTAGGAGTCTTATGTCCATGTCTTGCAGACCAAAGTGCAACTTGTCAGGAAAAGATTATGCAGGCATTCATTTTTGACTCCCCTTAGGTCCCTTAGAAGTGTGGCCTTTAGAGATGCAGTAAATCACAAATGCAACTCCATTTAGTGTCTGCCTATTGAATTGAGAAACACAGTCTTCTATTATGTGTACCAGCTTGCCCTATTTACAGTAAATTTTGGGTTCTGTTTTTTTTTTGTCAATTTTAAAACTCAAAGTATCTAAGTGCCATAATTGTATTTGCATAGAAACTGGTATACCCATGCATTGAAAAAATTGCAAATGCTGTCCTTAAAGTGATCATAGTCATAACCAAAATAAATCATGGAGACTACCTGGAACCAAAGAACTACTCGATCAGTGCAGTACATAAATTAAATCCTAAAGTGACTCCATGCTATTTTCATGATTTGTGAAGACAGGATACCATGACAGGAGAACAAGTCATTAGCTGAAAAGCATCAACAGTTTACCATTCCTATACCAGCTTTGACATTGCATGGAGTATGTGGGACTAATAATTTAGAGGGAGCTGTGCCAATCTATAGTGCTTGTAATGCTGATATAACAAATAATGCAGCAAGTCAGAAGCAGAAGAATGGCTTATTCCTTAAACCAAAGGAACTACCAATAGTTTCTTCTGGCCATCACTGAAGTCCAGTGATTAATTTATTTATAGTAACTGTTGCATATGCATGTTTAAATGATAACCATGTTACAGAGAGGTACATTTTCTGTGTTGAATATTATACTGCAAATTAATTAAAATAGTCCTGCAGATGAAAGGCTACCTGAAGTTTATTCTTAGCTTAGTTACTGTAGAAAGTCATAAAATATAGAGATTTACAGTAGGCAGAATAGAAGTTGACCATCTGAATAAGCTGACCTTTCATGATGAGTTATAAGACTACTCTGAGATGAGTAGCTGTTGTCTTAAGATTACAAGCCATTTAAAGGACATACTGCAGTTAACACCATAGGAATAAATCAACTGATATGATTGGGTGAGCAACATGGCATGGGAATGGTTGACTTTTACCATGTATCCTATGGGTCATTTCACTCAACTGTAGGCAGAATGAAATTTCTGTTAAAAGATTAAACAAAGCATTAATATGAGCTATTTTTTTTTTGTCATAAGACAGCAGATGGGAATTTGTTTTATCTGTAAATAGGGTGAATTTAAAACAATTTTCCATCAAATACGTGCATTCATTATTGCATAGTTAATACTATAAACACTTCCAGCCCCAGAAGTTACTCACATCAGCAGTTATTCACTTTGGTTGCTTCACCATTTATGCTCATTTAAAATTCTGAATACAGAAAGGATATAATGTACATACCGTCCAAAAAATTAGTTTAGGCTGTCCTTAAACCCCAAGTTATTGGATTAATTTATTTTCTTAATGAATATTGCAGCAAGGGATGGTAAACAGACAAGTTAATAAAATCAGTTCATATACTAATAAAAGAACTACAAGCACCATTTTGGCCTACCTGATCGAGTGTTACATAGTTGCATACTTTTTCTTGCAGGGAGCACACACAGTTGGAATTCTCAACACACTCCACAGTATCTCACTTTTCAGATTCTGTCCTCTCTCTCTCGGTGTTTGGACAGCTTTCCTCTTCGTTAGTGAAAATTTCTTTTAACTCAAGCATTTTCAGGGCAGCGACCCAGCTTACTCTTGAAATGCACCTCTGGGTTTAGCCTAAATAACTTTATAAAATAAGTGATTACGCTGGTTAAACTAACTGGGTCGTGTCAGGGTGCCGTCTTCCTGTTTTGGGGGGGCCTTAATTTGATTTCGTTCTTAGTCATTGCTAGTGTGAATATGGGCAATTCGCACTGTTTAACTACCCAAAGATGTGCAATTTGGTGAAATAGCCCAGTATAAAACAGAATGACTGTTTACATTTACATGCACATTTTCATGGTACCCTCAAATCAGACGTATGCATTTTTCTACTCAGTTTTGTAAAAGGGCAGCATCCAGCATCAAAGCAGTGCTACTGTTTTTGTGTTGATTCCCTTTCTTTTTCAGGTTCACATCATTGTTACAGCCTTTATTAAATACACCAAAATTAAATATTTTGCAGCCTACAAATTTTAGGCTCTTGATTGTAATCATTCTGTAACAATGTAATGGTGCACAGAATGGAAACTATTCCAACTACCATGGCTAATTTAGCGTTGTTAGAAGACATTGCAAATGGAAGAATCAGAAGAGAGTCTAGAGATCATACTAATTCCTGTCCCATGGTGATGACTGGCTTCTAAGTCAATTTAGATTTTCAATAGCTATCCTTTTGGAGTTGTGTGCTGTTATGATGAAATGCATTAAACTATGTACATTACACTGTACAGATAAATTGTTAATTTAATTTAAATATTGTATGCTCTCAATAATTTATAATGTGGGGCAGAGTGGCAGAGCTGCCTCGCAATTAGGGGGTCAAGTCCCAGGTGTTCTCTATCTGGAATTTGTATGTTTTCTTGGTGGGTTTCGTCTGCCTGCTTCAGTTTCCTTCCAAAGACATGCAGATTAAGGAATTTGGTGAGGCTAACTTGACACTACCCCTCCTCGAACTGCCACCTTATCGTGGTGGAGGGGTTTGCGTGTCCCAATGATCCTAGGAGCACTGTTGTCCAGGGCTTTATGCCCTTGGTAGGGCCTCCCAAGGCAAACTGGTCCTAGGTGAGGGATGAGACAAAGACCGGTTCAATAGGGTCACCGGGGCCCCCCTCTGGAGCCAGGACTGGAGGTGGGGCTTGATGGCGTGTGCCTAGTGGCCGGGCCTACACCCATGGGGCTTGGCCGGGCACAGCCCGAAGAGGCAACGTTTGTCCCTTTCCCATGGGCTCACCACCTATGGGAGGGGCCAAAGAGGTCGGGTGCAGTGTGAGTTGGGTGTTGGCCGAAGGCAGGGACCTTGGCAGTCTGATCCTTGGCTACAGAAGCTGGCTCTTGGGATGTGGAATGTCACCTCTCTGAAGGAGAAGGAGCCTGAGCTAGTGTGTGAGGTCATGATGTTCTGGCTAGATATAGTCGGGCTCACCTCAATGCACAGCTTGGACTCTGGAACCAATCTCCTTGAGAGGGGCTGGACTCTCTACCACTCTGGAGTTGCCCCCGGTGAGAGGCGCCAAGCGGGTGTGGGCATACTTATTGCCCCCTGACTTGGAGCCTGTACATTGGGGTTTACCCGGTGGACGAGAGGGTAGCCTCTCTCCGCCTTCGGGTGGGGGGACGGGTCCTAACTGTTGTTTGTGTGTATGTGCCGAACAGCAGTTTGGAGTACCCACCCTTTTTGGAGTCCCTGGAGGGGGTGCTAGAGGGCATACCTTCTGGAACTTCCTCGTACTGCTGGGAGACTTCAATGCTCATGTGGGCAATGACAGTGAGACCTGGAAGGACGTGATTAGGAGTAATGGCCCCCCCCCGACCTGAACCCGAGCGGTGTTTTGTTATTGGACTTCTGTGCTCGTCACGGATTGTCCATAACGAACACCATGTTCAAGCACAGGGGTGTTCATATGTGCACTTGGCACCAGGACACCCTTGGCCTCAGTTCGATGATCGTGGTCGTGTCGTCAGACTTGTGGCCACATGTCTTGGACACTCGGGTGAAGAGAGGGGCGGAGCTGTCAACTGATCACCACCTGGTGGTGAGTTGGCTTCAATGGTTTGGGAGGATGCCGGTCAGGTCTGGTAGGCCCAAAAGTGCTGTGAGGGTCTGCTGGAAACGTCTGGTCAGAGTCCCCTGTCAGAAGTAGCTTCAACTCCCACCTCCAGCAGAACTTCGACCATGTCCCGAGGGAGGTGGGGATTGAGTCCGAATGGGCCATGTTCCGTGCCTCTATTGTTGAGGTGGCTGACCGGAGCTGTGGCCGTAAGTTGGTCAGTGCCTGTCATGGCGGCAATCCCCGAACACGTTGGTGGACACCGGCAGTGAGGGATGCCGTCAAGCTGAAGAAGGAGTCCTACCGGACCCTTTTGTCCTGTGGGACTCTGGAGGCAGCTAACAGGTACCGACAGGCCAAGCAGAATGCAGCATCGGTGGTTGCTGAGGCAAAAACTCGGGCATGGGAGGAGTTTGGGGAAGCCATGGAGAATGACTTTCGGACGGCTTCAAGGAGATTCTAGTCCACCATCCAGCATCTCAGGAGGGGGAAGTAGTGCAGTGTCAACACTGTATATGGTGGGGATGTTGCGCTGCTGACCTCAAATCGGGACGTTGTGGGTCGGTCGGGGGGAGTACTTCGAAGACCTCCTCGATTCCAATAAACATGCCTTCCAATGAGGAAGTAGAGTCTGGGGACTCAGAGGTGGGCTCCCCCATTTCTGGGACTGAGGTCACTGAGGTGGTCAAAAAACTCCTTGGTGGCAGGGCCCTGGGGGTGTATGAGATATGCCTGGAGTTCCTCAAGGCTCTGCATGTTGTAAGACTGTCTTGGTTGACACGTCTCTGCAACATCACATGGACATTGGGGACAGTGCCTCTGGATTGGCAGATCGGGGTGGTGGTCCCCCTGTTTAAGAAGCGGAACCGGAGGGTGTGTTCAAACTACAGAGGGATCACACTCCTCAGCCTCCCTGGAAAAGTCTATTCGGGGGTTCTGGAGAGGAGGGTCCATTGAATAGTCGAACCTCGGATTCAGGAGGAACTGTGTGGATTTCGTCCTGGCTGCGGAACAGTGGACCAGCTCTACACCCTTAGCAGAGTCCTGGAGGGTGCATGGGAGTTTGACTAACCAGTCTACATGTGTTTTGTGGACTTGGAAAAGACATTTGACCATGTCCCTTGGGGAATCCTGTGGGGGGTGCTCCGGGAGTATGGGGTACTGGACCCCCTGATAAGGGCTATTCGGTTCCTGTACAACTGGTGTCAGAGCTAAGTCCACATTGACGGCAGTAAGTCAAACCCGTTTCCAGTGAGAGTTGCATTCCGCTAGGGCTGCCCTTTGTCACCGATTCTGTTCATAACTTTTATAAACAGAATTTCTAGGCACAGCCAGGGTGTCTGGTTTGGTGGACTCAGGATTGAGTCACTGCTTTTGCAAATGATGTTGTCCTGTTTGTTTCATCAGGCAGTGAACTTCAGCTCTCTCTGAATCGGTTCGCAGCTGAGTTTAAAGCGGCTGGGATGGGAATCAGCATCTCCAAATCTGAGACCATGGTCCTCAGCCAAAAAAGGTTGAAGTGCCCTCTCAGGGTTGGGAGCGAGATCCTGCCCCAAGTGGAGAAGTTCAAGTATCTCGAGGTCTTGTTCACGAGCGAGGGAAGAACGGAGCGTGAGATCAACAGGCAGATCGGTGCGGCGTCTGCAGTGATGTGGGCTCTGCATCGGTCTGCCGTGGTGAAAAAGGAGCTGAGCCGTAAGGCAAAGCTCTCAATTTAAAAGTCGATCTACGTTCCTACCCTCAGCTATGGTCATGATCTATGGGTAGTGACCGAAAGAACGAGATCACAAATACAAGTGGCTGAAATAAGTTTCCTCCGCAGGGTGTCTGGGCTTTCCCTTAAAGATAGGGTGAGAAGCTCAGTCATCCGGGAGGGGTTCAGAGTAGAGCCGCTACTCCTCCGCATCGAGAAGAGTCAGATGAGGTGGCTTGGGCATCTGATCAGGATGCCTGCTGGACACCTCCCAGGCGAGGTGTTCTGGGCACGTCCAACCAGGAGGAGGCCTAAGGGAAGACCCAGGACACGCTGAAGGGAGTATGTTTTCCGGCTGACCTGGAAACGCCTTGGGATTCTCCCGGAAGAGCTAGAAGAAGTGGCTAGGGAGAGGGAAGTCTGGGTCTCTCTGCTCAAGCTGCTGCCCCGGCGACCCAACCTCGGATAAGTGGAAGAAGATGGATGGATGGAACTCGACACTATTAGTGTAAGTGTGTGTTCAAATTAATTTTGGTGAGCTGGCGCCCCATTCTGGGATTGTTCCTGTCTCGTTCTCAATGCTTGGTGGAACTGGCATGACCCTGAATGGATGGCTGGAATAATTAAACATATATAACAAAGATTTTTCAATCTTCCCTAAAAGTTTTAAAGAATTGGCATTCTCAGCTTACAGATGGTTTTATATTTAGTACAGGTGCTTATTGTGTGGTGATTGGTTACATGGAGAAAGAAAACAGGATGTTTGACAGAGACAGTACTGCTGCAATAAAGAAAGACCATCAAGAAGAACATCCGTTAAATTCCCAGGACACCGTGTCACAATTTCTCTAAAAAGTGATTGCAAAAGCAGCTGAAGTTCACTGCAGGGAACATTTATGGGAGTTGTGGTGAGGCTCCAAGTGGCTAGATATATGAATGAGTATCTTACTAGTTTAATTGAAATAGTTTATAAATGTTGGATTCGTGAGCTAGTGGTCAAGTACACAGACACAGATTTCAATACATCTTCCTCTAAGCAGGCTTTCTCTATTACAGCTGTGATGTCTTTCTCAACCTACCAAACCCCAGTTCCTATTCTTTCATATTCTTTTTCCACATAACCATTCACCACACGATGTTCATTGTGATATTAAAAATAGGTGTAAAATTAGGACTCTGAGTGTTCAGAAATTGTAAGAAACATTGAAAAATCTTTGTCATACATATTTAATTATTCCATCCAGGTTTGTGGCCGGCCTAGCAAGCATAGTGCACAAGGCAGGAACAATCCCTGGACGGGTTCCAGCTCATCAGAGGGTGAATACAAGCACACACATACACTAGTAGCATCAATTTAGCATCACCAAAACCCCTAATCTACTTACCTTTGGAAGGTAATCAAAGCATGTCGAGGACCCCCCCAATGGAAAACAGACAAACTCCAGGCAGGGTGACCCCCTTATCATGAAACAGATATCAAGTATACATATTTGTATTCTAAAATGTTTAAAGAGCTGTAATATCATGAATGTAATGTATTCTGTGAGGCGATCACTGCCTGTGTGCTCCTGTCGGTGTTAAGAGAAAGCCCATTTTAGAAGCACATAGTGATTAATGATTTGGTCAGGAAACCTATAAAATATGAAGCATTTAACATGCTACTTTAGTTACAATGGGATTTAAGAAACTGTTGTAAATGAAACATCAATTTTAAGATGAAGTTTATGTTGATCTACTTTAATGACAAAATAACTATGAGATTAAAGTTGAAATTTCAAGATTAAAAAACCTCCATATAGTGTTCGCTGAAATTCAGCTTTTTCCCATGTGCTTTTGCCATTGTCTTTTAACAAAACACTGAACGTAAGGGGCTATTTATATTGATTTGCATATTCAAATAGGCACAATTCTTGGAGGAGTCTGGGTGGGGCTGTAGGCATGAGCATGTGCATTCAAATTCACATTGATTGGGATTTATAAAGGGAAGTGCATAGAACTTTGCCTACACACAGTTTCATGCACTGAATTATTTGTGCATACATATATTTCTAGTTTTGTCTGTAAGCCATGTTTTAATCTGAATTCTATGCAAGGAGTTATGCATAAGGCCCCTGGTGATTATTAGCAAGCTTGGGTTAGAGTTGTGCGATTTAAATCTAGACCTGAAACACAAATGTATGGTAACTTTCAGAGTGTCAGAACCTATAGCAGGTGTCTTACTTTACTGTACTCTTTATAGTGAAGACAGGCAGAACCTTCTTCCAGACTAAACCCAATAAAAAACTCCTGTACAATACGAGCAAACTTATGGTTCATCCCAGCTCCCTTCAAGGGAATCCATGTGTCTTGATGTTCAAATGCAGACAGAGTATGTTGGTATAGACAGTAGGACACCACTGCAATGCAATAAAATGTAGTTGTTAAAATATTGCTGTTTAAGTTATTACTTTCTGAGACATAAGCCCAAGAGTGTGACAAATGGAAATGTGGGGAATATAAGGACACCTTCTACACATAAACACAGACAGGTCTTCCTGGTTGCTACCTACATGGCATATCCATTCAAGTATGGCTTAGACATGTAAGATGCAAGGATATGTGACGCCACTTGTGGGCACTTGAGAGGGAAGGCTCAGGATTTCTAGAGGGATTTCCCATTAGTTTGTGTGTTTCAAAAGCTACTGTCTGATAATAATAAGATCATTGAATGTGGTGTCAGGAATGGATCTGGGGTAAATGCAGAGTTTTAAGACACAGACAAAGAGAGAAGTCGGTGATAAAACTGACTTATCATTCCTTTATCATTTTGTATTGATTTGATTATTATTATTATTATGTGCAGCTTTGTTTTAAGAAGAACTCACAGTATTCCCTAGGTGTTTGTTTTTACTTGCTGGTTTGAATCACCACCATTTTTTAGCATCTTCTAACAGTTACTGAAATACTAGTGTAGCAATGGACCTGTTACTTGAAAGCATTCTGGAAAAAACAAACTTTTAACATTTCCACAAGGTTGGTGCAAACTGAAACAGAGTGTCAGCCACTACATGATGCCTACATGCACATCCACTTTGAAGCAATGATGAGAGAAATGCTATTACTTAAAGCAACACATACATACACACATGATACATATTCATATACACATAAATATACACACAGAGTTATGCACATGTATACACTGTTGCACAGTGGTTATTGCTGCTACTTTACAGAACTATAATATGCTCTGTCCAAATATAGGATTCTTAAAGACCAATGTGAGCCAGCATAATGTTTTTTCTGTCAGCCAGACAGGTAATCTTTAAAGCAGCAGTTGTCTCCCAATGATTCCGTTCCATTAGATTTCTCGAAAAGCCCCAGGATTGCCAGCTTGAATATTCCTTTTGTAATGCTACCTAACAAATAGTTTCTAAGTGTAAAAGTCCAGTTGTTCTATTTAATTAGAGAAATGCATACTTTATGATTTACTAAAAACTTATAAATCTCCTGATTAATAACCTAATTATTTCCTCTGGTATTCAAAATATATATTTAAAACCTTTTAGCAATAAATCCCAAATATTTTCTTTTTAGTCTTGCCCCTCTGTGTTTAATGGACTATCAGTGCAAGTCCACTATTTATTTATGACTTTTAACAATAAAACAGCTAAACTGCCATGTCACCATGAGAATGCCGTAATCTGTAATTGGTTGCACATCTTGAATGGCAACTATATCACTAAAATAATTTTTAAAAATTGCACGGCTATGTAAAACAAACACCTACAGTACATGATTTGCATCATGACACTTTAAGGATATTGACTGCTGAGCTGTGGAATGCATTAATAAAAAATGCCACAGACTGTATTGTGAGACTCATTTTTTAAGTGCTTCTATGCACCATTAGAATATCATCAATACTTATTAGAAATTATCTTTTAAAGCCTAGTGTTCGCTAATGCATTTCATATCAAGGCTAGCTATGACTTTATAATTTTATACTCTGCAAAGACATTGTAAAAAAAAAAAAGTCTTTTCTTCTTGATGTGTAAGAGGATATATATTCAATAGCAACTTGCAATTTCTTGCAAAACTTGTCACATGGAATAACCTTCATTTCCTAAAAAAATAGACTGATGTGTTTCTTAAAACTTCATTTTAGCAATTTTTGAACCCTGCATACAACTTTAGGAATGCCTGTACGTTGCCACAAAACTAAAGGCAGTTTACTTGCTTTAATGAACAGAACAACAGATTTATGGCTTTGCTAACACAATTACAAAGATTAAGAAAGGTTATTATTGGGATACTAGTGTGATAGCTGCTGAAAATGAGCCTTTCAGTAATATGTGAATAATACATTATAATTCAGACAATTCAATCAGTTATATCCATTTACAACATTAGTACTGTAATGTCTTGGAAATACTTTTAAATAAAATACATTTCTAGGTGATTCAAAACTTTTGAAAACTAGTGTGTATTTTATATTGTATATTAAACATTTTTTTTAATAATAGGTATAGGTAGCTCCATAATCAGCACAAATGTCTAACAACTTTAAAGGTCTAAGTTTGATCCCCAGCTCAGTTACTACTGTACTTATGTGGAATCTATATGTTGGATCCGTTTCTGCCAGATCCTCAGATACTTCCGTGTCATGTGTGTTATGTTAGTTGGTGGCTCTGAATCTGTAGTGTTTGTGAGCACTGTGATAAAAAAGCAGACTCAGAAAATAGATGAATGAATATATAGATATCACCATATATCTTCCATGAACCTCATCTGAACTACTACTACGTCATATGAAAGTATAGTTACTGTAACATTGCCTATAGGTAAAGGTGCATTGCTTCAGATAAAAGACAGCTGACTTAATGGTTCAGATAAAAAAAATAATCCTAGTGTGTATTCCCTATGCAGATCATTGTTTCTTCTTTTGGTGCATTCTAGCAAAGCATTAATATTCAAATATTAATCCTGGAACAGCTGCATGCAGTAATTGCAGTCCCAGTAAATGTCACAGTAAATTAATCATGACTAATTATCGTTTTTATCCCAAAACACTTGAAATACTGTGCCAGTACAAATAAGGGTGACAAAGTGAAAACTTTGATTTCTTTCACACCTTTATATAATTATCATTAAATTATATGTTTATTATATATGTGTGTTTTTTTCTTCTTAATGACAACTGCTTTGGTTGGATGGATTGGTGCCAGCAGTTCATACCTTCCAGCTGACTATTAGTGAGTTACGACTTATGTAAGCTGAAATAAGTTTAAGTTTTTAGTTGTCTCGCTTTACCAAGAAAAGTAAATACCATTGATTGATGCAAAACAATTTTATTAAAAGTGTCACTGGTTTTTATTAAATGTTCCTACCTCATTATATTTTTGTAATACATAACCTGTAAGCCTGGATGGTGCATTTATTAATTAAGGATTTGATTTTATAGACATGGTTTTGTTTAAAGCAAGATTTATTTCCAATAATGTTACTGAATAAAACAGCACTCTATACTAAATCTCTTTTCCTACCAATTAGAGAAACTAACACCTTGAGGCAAATTGTGCCACTCCTACCACTGAACTGCAGATAACATTACTGTAAAATTTCATTACTGGCAGACATATGTCTCTTCAGTCTTGGAATAAAGACTAGACATTGCTAAGCAGCGACTTAAATGGGTTCCTGTGATTAGGTAGTCAGTGTGCCACATTAACCAGACACTTAATTGGCATTTACAAAAAGCATCAATTCTCAAATTTAGTAATTCTACTTATTTCGATGATGTATGAATGAGCAACATCAGCTAAATAATTCACTGAAAATGCATCTAATCCCTCTGCTCAGGACATTGACTAACTCCTACGCAACAGCTACCATGGGAAGATATGTACTTTAATCTAATTTCACATCTGTTGTGATAAGCAAATAAGGGTGAAGTAAGTACTGATCCACAGACCAAGACCTAGATTTAGTCATTTCTTATCTTCCTTTTGAATTCCACATTAAAAGATTTTTTCTTTCTGAGTAGAGAATACAGAGCAGTCATATTTCAGCAAATAATTCAAATAGGGTGCCTATTTAAAATATTATTATTTTGAAAATATCAACATCTTTACCTCAGGCATTCCAACTAATCAACAGAATTGAATTGAAACTTCACAGAAAATTATAGAAATCATCAGGCATACCAGAGTAAAAACATCCTGTAATACCCATGAAAATATAATGCAAAAGTAGATGCAGGAGGTGGTATGAGAATTTTGGATGTCATTTCTTTATTGTTATTTAAAAACTGTACGATAAAAGTATGACTGCTGCAGTGATTAGTGCTGCTTCTCCATTGCCTTGGGAGACTAGGTTTGAATCGTTTTTAAGATCTTCTTTTCTTCAGTGTTCTCTGCTTTTCCTTCCACATCTCAAAATGCGTGCATATTATGTTGTACATTATGTTAAGGAATTTACTATACATAGGATAGACTGGTTTGTCTCTGGTCATGACGGAAGATGGTTGGGGAAAGTTAAAGCCCTGAGGTGAAGGTGAGCCTTTATGAAGCGTCTGTGTCGTGTTTGATGCTGTTTGAGACAGCAATAGACATGATGAACAAAGAAGTACATAAGGGACTCATAGGGTGAAAGGAGGCTTGGGTGAAAGACACCATGCTGAAAAGGAAAGTTGGTCTGGTTTAAAGTAAAAGGGATCAAAGCTGTAGACACAAAGGGTGCCTATAGTGATAATGTTGGAAAGAAAATACAAACAAATTAATTACAATACCAACACAGTATTGCTCATGTTAGATGTTAATGGAAGCTCTTCCCCACTCTGGTTAGTAGAATAGCTTGTCTGTCTTTTAAGGGACACTTTTATACAGAACATGACGGCGAATGTCAAATGAGAATGACTAGGTGGATATGCAAAGCTTCTCAGAGGGAGTGGAAAAATATTTAAGAGAAAGATTACAGCTGAAGCAAGATGTTGTGTGTTAAAGAGAGACGGGCAATGATGGTGTGGGTATGTGGGGTGGAAGGGGAGGAATGACTAGGGAAGAAATGGAGTGGAGTGGGTGAGAGGAAGATATATGAAACTACAAATGAATGTGGTGTTGTGTGACAGTGTGTCTCATCATGTCTGTCACTGTAATGTAGAGGCAAGGGAATTGGCCAACCTGGTAGAATAGACATAATGGCTATTGAAAGGCTAATGAAAAGAGCCAAATAGTATATTTAAATATATAGTGGATATCACTGAATATAATTATTTCTCCCTTTTATCTTCTTTTCTAATCTCTACATTAATCCGCTCACTTATTTTCCACCCAATTTTAATTTTTATTTGCAATATGCATAATGAACACTTTATTTCCATCAGTTAGTAACGTGCTTATTTAAACTTCTTAAATTTTTATGATGCGGTCTCTTTCCCTGAGGCTTTTCGCAGAATCTGAAAATTGTGCATAATTCAAATATGCATGTTATACTGTATATTCTGCTGCTTCCTGCATCGGTTGAGGATCCCAGTAAACATGCTTGTAGTATTTGATTTAATAAGAATATTAAGAGATTGGACAAACATGAGAAGACCAGTGTATCAAGCTCAGTCAATTAGCAAATACCTAGATATTGCCTGTGTGAGGTGATAAAACTAATTCTACCAAATATCTCTCTCTTTTTATATAAATAAATGAGGATAACATCAACTTGTGGTATTGCCACAACCGACATGGATATGTTTTGTTGCCTGAGAAAACCCTTGTACTAATTGTCAACAAGTATGTCACAAATGTGCATGCAATGCATGGAACAGAAGACTGTTTGTTCTGTTTCTAATGCCTTACAGTATACCAGGAGAAAAGGTTTAGAAAGAAGAATCCAGTCCCAAAATCAGCCTATACCTTTCAAATCTCATCGCATCACTTTCAGACCTACCTCATCTCTGACATCAGCTTAAGGAAGTAGAACATTACATGAGAATGCTGTGAATTATTCAGGCAGCTGATATATCTTTTTCTAACTAAACATTGTCATAGTACATAAAATAATTTACACCTATTAAATTCTACATGGGTCTTTTAAAGGGCAACACAATTTGATTCATTTGATGAAGTTAATGACAATCTGCCATTGTATGTACAGTATTTATTTTAGTGTGCAGTCCTATCTTATCTAAAGAATCCCAAACTCATTCGAGATATGATAACTTTCAAAACCTTTTCGATGCAGCTTGCTAGAGCTGGAAATGAAGCAGGCTTACCATTTATATGTTCTTTATTTAAGTCTTAAAATAAGAATTTAAAAAATATTTCAAAAGTAAGGAATGTTAAATTGTTCAAATACTGCATGTGTGTGGCTTTATTTCCCATTTGGTATTAAATATTGAAAGTTTACTATATCCACTGTTATGATGAATTTAAAAAAAATAAGTGAGGTAACCTTTTTTTATTTTCATTCTTTTGCCAATTTTCCTAAAGCATATTTTTGAGCTGTTATCACCATGTTTCTGTCTATTTAAAGAAATACAAAGATATTCAAACACCAAGTACATCCCTATACACATGCCTGCTGAAATGCAAGTCCATGTAATTTGTAATTTAATGCTTCATATTTGTATGTATTTATTTATTTATTTTTAGATTTATAATTAAAATTTATCATTATTAGTATGCATTTATTTATCAAAAATTCTCTGAAATTCATCTTCGAATCCTATTACTGTCAATTAAATTTGAATCTAAACTAGAATAAAAATAATTTTTTGTGTCAGTTTAAATTTCTTTTATATGAAAATGTTTTATGCATCAGAAATGTCAATTTGTTTCAAGTAAACCACCATAAAATTACTGCATTTCAACATTTTCATGTAAAAAGCACAAGCCTGAACACCAAAAGGACTGCAATGGAATGGTGTTATTTGTGGGCAAAAAAAGTGTCAAAATCTGGTTGGTTGTAAAGACTTAAAAGTATGCAGTCTACCAGGGAAACACTGATAACAAATGTATGTGTGTTTATATATATATATATATATATATATATATATATATATATATATATATATATATATATATATGTATATATTTACATTATATATTTACATATATACACACACACAATATACTGTATATACACACATAATATCCAAGTAAGTACAAAATTTCCACTTCTTGCTAATCGTTTAACATGTTTTATACATATAAAATACAAATGGTATCTATTGAATAATTACATACATTTAATGGGTTCAGCAAAGTAAATGAAAATTGCACATTTTACCATTATAAATTAAGACAATATGTTTTAAAAATCTGGGCAACAACATGTCAAATCAAGAAACACTCTTTTGATGAGCTCTTAAGCACTTTTAATGGCTAACAGAAAGACTACCCATGAAACCATGTCAGGTATAGTCTAAACCTTCTGATACACTTTCAGCTTTTTTAATTTGGTTTCACAGTGTTTTGGTTGGTTTAAGAAGTGTTGCATTACACAAACAACAGCTCTATAGTTTTGAACATTTACTGCACCATTAAATACAAAAGTATCTTATTTTATATCAATGAACTGCTATCTCCACCTCTGTTCTTTGCTAAATGTCAAACAATTGTTGCTTTTCATAAACCATGTTTTCCATAAAGCCAAGAAATCATAAAAAAAAAACTGATTCACTGAGACACTTGCAAAAAAGCACAACTTTCATAACATTTTCACAGAAATTTGAACAGATACTGCCACAGCAAAACTATTCCCAAATTAGAGTTATTAAATTATAGATGATGTTTTAAAAAACCTGACCATCGGTACTCACTAGGGGTGTGCACGGGGTCCAATACTCGGAATTCAGTTCTGCTCGGGATCGAAGGTCCAGATATTCAGGATTCAGTTCAGTTCTGGCACGGGTTAATGTTCCCTTTATGGAAAATTCAAGAAAATGGGATTAACCGCATTAATTTGCTGTATGAATGGTTGAGCTGGCTTCAGGACTGCTATAAGGCACTCTATGCAGTTGGAAGACAACGATGACAGACTATAATCATTTGTCTAATCTTGAACATTACTTCTCTGATAAATTTGATTTGAAATGCATATTTGGAAGTCACATTCACATTATGACAACTGACCTGGCTCAACAAATAAATAAATTATTGGTGCTCACATTCAAAGAATGATAACCTGTAAAACTCAGTTTGTGATTGAGCCGGAAGTTAAACCCAAGTCCCAAATGTAAAAAGCTGATAATATTCCCATTTTTGTGTGAAGGCATATTGTGTTGAGTTTCTTTCATAAAATCTAAGAGCATTTCAAAGAAGCTAAAATCTAATAATGATGTGCTCAATATCAGTATTACATATAGAACTGATTGAATTGTGAATGTCTAACAATATTCAGTAACAATATTACCAGAGGATCCCATAAATTGGGATACAGGACAAAAATCAAGTGTCTTAGAAAACAAAACATTTTTATTGCCAAGTCTTTAATGCAGTATGTATGAAATCTGGGACACATATTGTCTTGACACAGACTAAATTTAGCTCCTAGCCTTGCACCACTTTGTTAAGAAGTTTAGGAACTATTGCACAAAGAGAACAAAGAAGAAATTTCACTCTGGCTGCCACAAGGCTCTGCTGTAATCCTAGTAATTCATACCATCAGATAAACTCTTTTTCCTGAGAGGACCTAAATAACCTCTAAAATAGTTAAACATGGGAGCAAAGAAAAGATAGACAAGTTTTCAAAGATGGTGTGAAACAAAGTAAGTTAGAAGATAAGCCAGGTAACAGGGCTTATTGTCCATCCATTTCAGTCTGAACTAAATTTTAAAAATACCCATATAATGTGGTTTACTTAAAAAAAGTAAAATAATAATAATAATAAATGGAAAAAATGCACTCTTTTTATATACACATTTGGTATAAACAATAAGTCTATCTACATAACCTGACAATGCAGTTCTTTTTATTTTTTCTATTAGCAATGCAAATTCCTTCATATTAGTAAATCACAATTATAATTATGAAAATACAAATAAGTTTATTAAACCAAGACATTGAGACTGTGTAAAGAATTTTAAGAGACTCACACTTAATGTGAAATGTGACAGAATGATCCTGCTTGTTAATACCATTCTTAAGACGTAGATGAAGGACAACAATCACAGTATATTGCACATAAACAAATTGATTCTATGGAGAATTAAGGTTTTACTTAACAGTACAAGTTACCAGAGCATATTAATATACAGTATGTCAAAGTTGTGATAAAATTATTTTGACTTCAAAAATACTCAATTTAGAATGGATTAATTGAATGTACATTTGGAAGGAACAGTATGGCAAAGGCTCACTGCCAGGACAAAAACAAGTCAGGGTAATAACAGATAAAGAATGAGTGTGTGTGTGTGAGTGAGTGTGTGTGTGTGAGTGAGAGAGAGAGAGAGAGAGAAGGAGGAAACAAGAGTGTTGTGGTATTGCATTTGCAAATCAGGGAACTGTCCTTGATGAGTGGATGAAACACTCAGTCTGAAAGAACAGCAAGCCTGATGAAATATTTTCCTTTTCAGACTATAAGGTCCGTCATTAGTTATCCCTACCAATAAGTAAACTGTGATAGGTAAAGATTTTTAGTAGTTTTTATGTAGCGGTGAGAAGACAAGATGACATTTCTTTCTACCTTGAATTCTAAGGTAAAACATTTTTGTATCATTTTTATAGTATTTTTTTTTTATTTATGCTTTGATCTTCCATACTACAGTGAGGTAGCATGCATCACCACATTTTTTAAGTGAAATTTACTTCTTGTAAAATATGCTATGTTTAAACTACAGCACTCTGAATCGAACCACTAGTATGTATTAAAGTAGTTATATTTGATAAGATTACACTAATACTTCCTTGTATAATGCTATGATAAAAAACAAAAATATTTATTTTAAACCATTTTCTTAAGAGCCAAATAATCTGGTTTAAACATAATCTACTTTGAAGGCTTAGCTTAGATGTTTATATAAGAACTAGTTATGTATCATTATTGAGTATGATTTAAATCTAGTAATACAGTATATTGATTATATGGTATTGCACATAAGTAGAAAAAGCATACTTTTTAATTTTTTATTTATTTTTTGGTTTCACTAAAGGCAGCAGAGTGCATTTTATCATTGCCCTTACAATAGCAATTATGAGTGCAGAAAATACATAGAAGTACTTCAGGATGTTAATCAGATAATATCAGGATAAGGAGATGCAGACGTCTCTTGTTGTTAGCCCGTTGGGGTCCAAAAAAGCAAAGTCACAAGTCCTGACCTAACCCTTGACCATCAGCAAACCCATTAAGGTCATGTCACCATACCCTCACCTTCACAAATAGCAAGAAATTTAGTCTCACAAATTAATCTAGCAATAATGAAAATGGGAAATTGGAGTTAATGGAGGAAACTCGCGAGAACACAGAGCAAGAACATACAATCTCTACACAGAGCACAGGCAGGTTGTGGCAAGTGATTATTAAAATTTATTAGAATTCAACATCTGTATGACAAGGTTAAAAAAAAACGATTAATGACACAGATTTAGCATTATTTCCGGTCATTTTAAGACCCTTTTTGTCTACCCAGAAATCATCATGCTATTTTTTTTTAAGTTAACCTGATACAATATAGAAACACTCACTCATTCTGAACATGTATAAAAACTCATGAAATATGGACTATAATAAAACATTACATAAATTCTCAAACACAAAATTCACATTTAGGACTGCATAAGAACTGTTTGCTAAGAGGAGAACTTTCCTAGAAAAAGCACCAGTCCATTACAGAGCCCACTCACGTACACAGACACACAGTCACAGATAAGCTAAATTAGGAAGAAAACAGGAGCACTCAGTGGAAAACCCACATATTTAGGAAGAACATGCAAACTATATATAAAAAAACTGTATACAAAAAATAAAATGCAGTTGTTTTGGAAAGGGTTACACGTT
This sequence comes from Polypterus senegalus, assembly GCF_016835505.1. Classification (NCBI taxonomy): domain Eukaryota; kingdom Metazoa; phylum Chordata; class Cladistia; order Polypteriformes; family Polypteridae; genus Polypterus; species Polypterus senegalus. The sequence continues at coordinate 229,368,189 of NC_053155.1, forward strand.
TCTGGATTGTTATAGAAAAATATTTTATTTTTGGCAAATAAGAGAGTTTAACCGTAGCTTTAAATCAACAAGTCACTATACAGCACTAGTGCCCTGCATAAAAATATGTCTAGATGTTTTCAGAGTTCAAATGCAAATTTATTGAAAACTAATGATATAATAATGGAGTATTTCCATGCCAAACCAACTCCACATAATTTTACTCATTTGTTATTCTCTCTGACCACTGCTGACTTTTAAAATACTTAACAAAGAATAACCAAAAATCACTTTTAATATGTAAAGTGGAAATACATTAAGCTCTTGAAGTTGTATTTTTACTAACCATAAAATTTTGAGAAAAACAGGATAATACTGTTCTGTAAAATAAATTGTATTTTAGCAATTTTTTGTGAACAAATTTTTATTGAAATACAAAATAAACATTTTAAAGGGAAACATAAGCCATTGGCGGCACGGTGGCGCAGTGGTAGTGCTGCTGCCTTGCAGTTAGGAGACCCGGGTTCGCTTCCTGGGTCCTCCCTGCGTGGAGTTTGCATGTTCTCCCCGTGTCTGTGTGGGTTTCCTCCGGGCGCTCCGATTTCCTCCCACAGTCCAAAGACATGCTGGTTAGGTGGATTGGTGATTCTAAATTGGCCCTAGTGTGTGCTTGGTGTTTGTGTGTGTGGGTGTGTTTGGGTTTGGGTGTGGGTGTGGGTGTGTTTGTGTGTGTGTCCTGCGGTGGGTTGGCACCCTACCCAGGATTGGTTCCTGCCTTGTGCCCTGTGTTGGATGGGATTGGCTCCAGCAGACCCCCGTGACCCTGTGTTCGGATTCAGCGGGTTAGAAAATGGATGGATGGATGGATGGACATAAGCCATTCTGATGTGAGTTACAATAAAATAAAGCCCCATGTTCAGCACCTACCCCTACTCTACCAATCCTCACCCTGTCACCCCATAATGCAGCCCAACCCAACCCTGTTACTCTGAAATTCATAGCGACAACAAAAGAGTAAAGGATCTCATGAGAAGCAGCAAGTGAGGGAACAGCACAGCATCTACCCCATTATAGAGACAAAAAAGCTAAAGATTATGATTGCAGCCAAGACCAGGGTGCACCCATGCTCACACCAGTGCCAGCAATTGTCCCTGATGAATATAGCCTCTGCCAGATAATAGAAAACGTCTACATGAATGAATATGTGGAGAAGCAAAGGGGTGCCAACATAGAGTATGGAAGTAAGAACACATCGGAAACCCCAGACCATTATTTTACTTTATTATTGATTCTTTTCAGGGTAGCATGGTATTACTTTACTGTTACTGCTAATAATTTTTTGCAGCAAGTTTGCTGGGTTCGTCATTGACCTTATTTGCCAAATCTTCCCCTGAACATTTGCTGTGCAGCTGGCATCAGCTATTGTTTTTCCCCCAGTGCCCCATGATGTTCTGTGAGGCCAGCATGACATCACAGGGCTGCAGTAGCCCATGTTGGATGTAACAGCCCTCTCAAATATATAACACTGACCCATCATAATAAAGGTTCAGAGTCTGCAAGCAGAAGCCAGCCCTCAGGTGCACAACAGAGAGTAGAGACTTGTACCCAGAGGCTGCCGGTGTACAGCTCTCTGTCTTACACTCCCACTTCCACTGCTAGTCTTTCATCATACAAATACTAAGGCATAATAGGCCCCCTCTGCCCCTAGCCAACCCCTACATCCAACATCTAAAATGGCACCTGACAAAGTTGTTGTTGCTGTAGCACCTGCTCTATCGTCCCCATTCCACCACCTGATTAGTTGCAGCATCCGAAACAGACATTCATAAAATGAATGAGTTCTGGATCAGCTGAGATTTCCAGACCTCTGCTGCCGATTTCAGGGACTAGATGGGTCCTTTGTCTGTTCCCCTCTATTTAAATATTACTGTTCTGATACCTAATTCTGTTAATGATCACATATTAGGGCCAGCATTGTACAAATAAAACTAAAACAGTGTCTGTTTATTCTTGCACTTTGAGTCTTTCAAGACAAACTTAATCTTTAATGGAGCTCAGGTTCTCATGTGTCTCTTCTTGAAATTAACAAAATGTATTCATCCTTGGAGAGCTCTCTCACCTACAAAGGAATGGGGCTGCACAACCCACAAGGAAAAAATATACATACAGGTTAAGCCGGCTGCATCACTCAATCAAGAACTTATAAAGGATTTTATTACCATGAGATACAAGACTTGTACATGACCACAGTTGATCTGGAATTTCTGATTTCTGTCTGTGTGAAAGTGTGGTTTCCTTGTAATTAAACTGGCTCTAGAAAGTGACAAGGCAGCCCAGTAGATGGTGGTCGAGTGGTCAGCACTGCTTCCTCACAGCTCACATCACATTTTTGGCCCCAGCACTCAGTCCAGCGTAGCAGTCAGTTGCTTCCATAGTCCTCAGGTGGACTTAAAAGACCACTACACCATTATAATCCACTCAGATATACTTCAGTATCTCCTTCCACATTGACCTTAATGCATTTTGCTGAATTTGGCAAAATTCCTGAACCTTAGGTGTTTTCACTGAGCTTAAGCTAAAGCAAATTCAGTGGGGTTCGCCCATCAGTATTCATGGCACATCACTGTGGATGTGTCCAAGTGCACCCTGCAATGAACTGCCACTTCATTCACAATTTGTGGTTGCTTTGCAGTTGATGCTGCCAGAATAGTTTCTGGCTCCAAGTGATAATGAAGTGAAATTAATGTGTTAAGGAAATCAATGTAACCTTTTACTTTTACTTGTTTCTTTTAAAAATGTACAATTACAAAAGCAGAAATAGCCTCATCCTCCAAAAGTAGCAACATATGGTTTCAAAAATAAAATTTAATTTTATGACAAGTGGAAAAAAGCAGCCTGTTTTGTGAGCCACCTTATGTATTCACACTGGTTGTGAGTGTTACTCTATAAATAAGTTTATTATGAAAAACTGTTACTTGGTTGAAAAACTATTAAAGATACTACTGGACATACATCAACTTTTACAGCAAAACGTCAGGTTAATATGTCCCTTCAATAAAAATAAATACCTAACATTCATAACATTTCCTTGCTTGTACTGTATCTGTGTTAATACCATATATAAATTATTTAAACAATTCTGACAAATAAAGATTTGTTTTTTGCAATTTAGCTTGAAAGTCTAACATTTCCACACAATCATTAGTGTCACAATAGCAGGTTGAAATGTTTGTATTCACATCCAAAACAAGTTTGTTAAGTGGATTGGTTCTTATAAAAACAACTCTGTATGAAAAAGTTTTTCTGTATGTTTGTATGCCCTGATATGGTCTGCTGACTTGTCCAGGGTTACTTCCCACCTTGTGTTACCAAGTATCAATCTTGCCCATGAAACTCTGAACATGATAAGTGGGTAGGAAAATGGATGGGCGGGATTTAGCTTGGGCAAGCCAATTAAATGATGTCCTTGTGGATATAACCCATTAGATACTACAGGATCCCTGAACAGATTTAATAAGAATAATTTTGGAGTCCACATGTTAAACGTTGTTTTGAAGCAACTTGTAAGAAAGATAACTAAATTTTTAAAAATTATATTTAGGCAAACAAAAATTAAGCAAGATGTCAGAATTAATACTGTATTTACCAGTTTATTTAAAATAGTTATCATTTTAAATGTTTAACAATATTGCTAACTTGATCAAACATACAGTATAGTTAACCTAAATGTATTTATCATTATTTGCAAACACTAGTTTATAGTCACATCCCACCTCAGGCCACGCACACACACCAAGCACATACTAGGGACAATTTAGAATCACCAATGCACCTAACCTGCATGTCTTTGGACTGTGGGAGGAAACCAGAGTAACTGGAGGAAACCCACACAGACACAGGGGGGGAGAACATACAAACTCCACGCATGGAGGACCCGGGAAGCGAACCTGGGTCTCCTAACTGCGAGGCAGCAGCGCTACCACTGCGCCGCCCTTAAATATAACATGCAATTAAAAAAAGGATTTCTATATTTTAAACTAATAAAGAAAACATTTCTCCATCTGTTTTGTGGACCCACAAAATCTAATTCAGGGTCATGGGGAGTGAGATGCATTGGGTTCAAAGCAAGATCAAGTGGTGGCTGAGATGTCATTTAAGTTACGGAGGACAAAAGACAAAATCCTGTATTCCAGTCAGATAGCATCACATGAAATTGCACATGTACAGGAAGAGTGTAAAGACATTATCCAAATAAAGCAGATAATAATAAAACACAGTTAAAATAGACATTTAATTTGTGTTCAACATTTTTAATAGACAATATAAAAACGTACATTCTGGCAGAGAAAGTCTACATTAAGCATATGAAGCAACTGACCCCTGATAATCAAGGCAGCCAGTACCTACTATCTGGAGAATATGTATTATTTTCTGCATTACTGTCTAGGTGAAGAATTTTATTCACTATATTTCATTTTTCTGCACATAGTTGACTAAACTAAGTATATTGTAAAGAAATAAATATGCTGTATATTCAAACAGAAAACTATGATGTCTCTGCTTGCACAGCAGACTCTTCCTTACAATAATCTTTTAGTAGCTCAATGTCAGAAATACAAGTTCAGGCAAAAGCTTCCAGTAATTTATTTTCAATGTGTTGCTCATATATCCATTCAAGGAAAGGTAATCATCGGCTCGTTACTGTACACAATACAAAAACAAGAAAAGCCTGGAAGTCCTTTTACAGGAAGAAGTTCAAAGATATTTTTAAACCGTTTCATGTCACCAAGCCTCCTGCTTCAACTAATTAAACTTTTTCTTTTACAGTGTTGCATGTGGACACCTTATTCAATTCACTTTTATCTGCAAACATAATTCTGAGCACCAGGACTGGCTTTATAGGGAACTGTAAGGGGTACAACTAAACCTGAACCTAGATATAAACATAGCAAGTGGGCAGATGGAACTGCAAAATAGTATGTCTATTTTTCCCAGCACAAAATGAAGACTACCATCCATTCAGTGAGTCATCCATCCTGGTGCTACATGCAATGTTGGTTCCTGCCTGGCATCCCAATGCTACCAGGACAAGCACCAGTTTCCAACAAACAAAACAGGTGAAAAAACTGCTGAGTGGAAAATGAAAAGCTGTCATCTACAGTCTGTGCTCCAGACAATGTAAAATACAGGGATTCAATGCACAAAACAATGACAAACTTCAGCATTTCTAAATGGATTAACCTTCCCTTATTATGGAAATATTGGCAAAAAGTGATGCTTTCATATATTAATGCATCTTTTTCTCTTGATACTTTGTTTTAAGTTACTATTTTAAGATTACAGTATTTTACAACATTACAGTTGGAGCAAGAGTGTGTGTAATTTTATATTGTATTTTGCTGTTTGTCACCCACAGTACAATGTGATATTAGCTAATGGTCAATCCAGGCTTGTGACAAATCTAGTTATTCTATTTTCTTGAAGTTGAACTTACTTTCCTTCTATGGCCAGCCTAGTTGTTCCTGTTATTTGGAATGAGAAGAAGGAACAAATGTGGCCCCAAAAATGTTTAAAAAACATATTAAACCTTAGACCTTCCTTGAGCTTGGCCAGCCCCTAAAATAATCCTATAATATCACAAATGAAAAAATAAATAAAACACAATACAACCCAGAATATCTCTTACAGTTAATTGAAATATGCTGTAGGTTACTAAATGGAATATAACATTACATTTTAAAACCTGCTTAATCCAATTCAGGATTATTTCATGCAAGCCATGATCTAACTTTCAACAGGGTGCCAGTACACAGAAAGGTTTTCTCATGCACACCCTCATACACCCATACAGGTCCAATTCTAAAATTGACAAAAAACCTACTATGTATGTCTTTATGTCTTTAAGAGATGGGAGTGCCCAGAGAAACACTCATGTATACATGGTAAAAATGTAGTATAATAAAAACCTAAAGAGGTAGGAAATTAAGGGATAAACTTCCATTTAGACAGATGCCTGGTGACCCTTAAAATGACTGTTGGTTACAGTATGTAGCTCCAGAATGCATCACTGCTTCCGTGGCCATTCTTCATCTCTGTGACTCCATATCAAATTTCTCTCATAAGACTCCATTTATCTCTTTCCTACCTGGCCTATAGTCTGCTCTTCCATGTCTACTGCCTGCTCCACTTTAAAGTGTTCCTGTTCTACCATGAAGTTCATAGCAACAACCCACTCTATGAGCTGATCCATAGCAGGATCCTTCCAGAGACACTCCAATAACTACCTGCCAAGGCTAATGGATTTTAGTGAAGGAGAGACTCCTAAGTTCTACTGAACAGGTAATTGTTTCCCCATTTCTCCTCCACACTCTACACTAGCTCCTTTTGTAGCCTTTGTCTAACAGCTCACAGGATACCATAGAAGGATCTCGCGCTTTTAAGTCCTGTCTGTGGGTGTTACACTATTGAACACAAAAAGACCATCTGAGAATTTAATAAAAATTGTCAAAATTCTTAGAGGCATGGATACAGTTGATCTGTCACTTGAGAACATAGGTGAAAATAAAGATTGAAGCCAGAAAGCACTTCTTTATGTAAAAAGTTCTGTGAACCTAGAACAGAAGTCATCTATCTCAGTGTTTGTCAGCCATTGGGTCATAGTGGGTCGCAAGATGCTATTGTTTATAATTCCTCTTGCTCTGATGTTTTTTCTTGATCCACCAAGGGATCCTAATGTTGGGGTGGTCACAAAACCAGATAGGAGATATCTAGCTGATGACAAGTCTCTGAAAGTTTTAAAAGAATCTCACTCAAATATTGGGACAATTTAATTATTAGAAACCAAAATGAGCTTGGTTTAAATTGCAACTTGTAGTTTGTAAAATCACAAATGGCACTGTGAAAATTTGACAAAGACCCATTTCAATATTTATGCAAATTATTCTTAAAATTAAAAAAATTGAGCAAAACATTTTGTTCAGACCTAAGCAAGTCATGGAATGTTATGTTTTTCAGCTTTATGTAATATGATCACAAGAGGGCACTCCTGAGCTCCAAACAACAGACATACAGTATAGTCATCCAACACAATCCTGGGTTCAAAGAAAATGTTTTTTATTTTTCACCCACACTTTTGAAAACAAATGCAGCCAAAACACTCCCAAATTAAATACATTTCTTCTTCCTGCTGCCTGCAGTTGAGTGTCACCCCCTGCCTCCCGATTCTGACTCCTGGATATAAGGCAGTGGGCTCCTTTTCAAGCTAGATGCGGGGATACTTCCATTGTCCTTGGAAACACTTCCAGTTCACATGGAAAGTGGGGAGATCCTAACCCAACAGCTCCCTTTACTGGCACCCAGGAACTCTGACAGAGTTGCCTTTTCAGACTCCAACACCCAAGCACCACTGCATGTGTCCAAACTGGGATGCCACAAGAGAACCACTGCCACCTGCCATACACGGGATGGAACTGCTCCAGGCTTCCAGCTTCTGTTGGTCCATCAATTATCTTACTCCAGGCAGGCACAAAGTCGTTTCCTCGTCTAGCCCGCAAGCTCGACTGTCCTCCTATTCTGGCATCCCGTCCGGGCAAGAAATTATCCTCCATGACTATTAGTACTTTGAGAATGACTGACATGTTAACAGTTAAAATAAATAAGCTAGAATGACAAGAAAAATGAAGTAATGAGGTTTTCTAAACACTTCCTCATCATTTGCTTTGTCAGGCCACAATAAAGAGGACCTTTACCTTGTGTTGTCAGTGTGCAAAATTCAGGTAAAGAAGTGAGTGACTGCTGTTCTTATCAATCAATTATCTTGCACTTTTCCGGCAGTAGGTTACCCACTGTGTTATCTTTTTAGTACTGTCCACCCCCGAGCCCCCACTAATCACCTCGATCATTATATCTTGGAGGCTTGAAACTCATGGGCTGTACTTCTCTGAAGGTGAATGTCAAGGGGACCAGCAAGCATCTCTGAATCTGAATTCTGTTCACAGCGCACAGAACATAACTCTGGTAATTTTTCTATTAGACATACACTGATAATTGGGCATCAATTTTAAAACCTTCAGCAGTCTTTAAACTTCTTTACTGTCATTTCTTTTGTGTTGTTCTTATTGAACCAATTTATTTGTAATCAGAAGGGATAACAATAAAATGCTCATTAAACTTAATGTAATCTTCTTCCAAACAGGCATATTGTCATTTACTGTTTGTGGATTCCTGTTTCTTTTCTTATGTGCTGTCTCATCAAAGCAGGATTCTTGCAATTGTGAGTAGCTGGCACAGAGAGTCCATTGATTTGCTTTTTAATTTAAGGGAGTTATAAATGCATAACTAAAAGGGACAATTCAGAAAATAAAATCTTTATGGTAATATTGTTTTCTTGTCTTCTGTTTTGTTGTTCCTTTCTCACATTTCTTTACTCACTTTAAAGAATACATCATGCATGTCATATTAAGAGTTATTTCTTTAAACCTGAATAACGAAAATTATAGCTTTTGAGATCTGTCAAGTCACTTAGGAAGACTTGCTGAGAGCCGCAAAGGAACAGAATAATGAAAGGCCCATGTAGATTTCCATAAATCTCTTCTATATTATTCTACGGAATAATTCAGGCTCCAACTTTGCAAAACATTAGTTGCTTCATGCGAGTCATTTGGCAGTTTCTGGAACTCTTAAAAGTCAACACTGGCTTCCTCAGTGCTCTCATGATAATGAACAAAAAAAAGACTTTCATTTCTTACTTTGACCATGTAAAATGACAGGTAGTTTCTAAACTCAGATTAGTAAGTCTAAGATGTTGCCCAAGGATGTATGATGTATGCTGCAATTATCTACTGATCTGCAATATCACTGTATGTAATGAGGCTAAGCCTTGTGCACCCCTAACATAAATCATTCTCTTTGCTAAATATGGCCAAAGCTGAGCGATACCGGGATTATTAAGGAGCCTGATTAATATCTGTCAATGCAGAAAAATAGAACATATTGTAGTATAATTTTCTGGTATGAAAAAGCTTAGGATAAAAAAGAGGAGCATAAAATAAAAGTAATATAACTGAATATTTATAAATAAAATGTACAGTACTACCAAAACACAAAAATAAAATGGATGAAGATTAGACAGTAGTCAGCAAGTTACTATTTTGCGATTTATTTCAAACCTAGAATTAATAAACTTGTTCAAGTCCTGTTCCAGATATCTCAGGTTATACATTTCTCTTTTTGAGTTTTAGATTACAGGAAACCTTATGCTTAAAGCTAAAGTAATATTTTTATTTTATGCTGCAATTTACCAGTAAATAGTCTAAGGGAAAATAAAATCAAAGAGTGTGAGGGATAAAAAGCTACTTATAAAACCAACCCAAAAATTAGGAAATGCATTTGAATGGACTGCTCCCAGAGCAGCATGTTATTTTCAGATACTGTCCGAGTCAGTACATCCCATGTGGTAAGTCAGACCACTTGACAACTGAATACTTAATTAATAGTTTACAATAAAATAGTAAATAATTAGATGTGAGTTAGTCACATTTGTGATAAAATGACAGATATTTTCTAGAAGAAAAGAGGTTAAATAAAAAGATGGGTTAGAAAAAAAATCCCCCTGCAAATGACAAAAGTGAATGGAGATGAACCAAAGTGTCTACACCTAAGGATCCCAATGGGGGCGGTACCACCCACTGGAGGGCGCTGATGAAATCTAAGGGGGCTTTTCTGGTCCAAGACATATTAAGGGGTGTTGAGGACCAGCCGCCGCTCCCTTGCGCAATACTCGGAAGAGCACGCTGAAAAGTTTAATTATTACTAAAAATCATCGAATGTATGTCTCAACCATCCATCCATTATCCAACCTGCTATTCAACCAATTATTCTAAATGTCCGTTAAAAAAGACCTGTCCATATTAAATAGTAGGTATTGGTACATTATATTTAGAAGTATGCACACGTCATGCAAGTCCTTACAAGATTAATGCACCTGCAGAGGACCGAATCTATGCATGTTTTGACAGGTTCATTGAGCATTACTATAAATATGTAAGAAGATTTTTTTATCAATACTAGATTATTTTGGAATTCCTTCAGAGCAAGTGTAAACCTAAAATTACAGTGTGGTACCTACAGATCACATTCAAAGGAAAACTTACATGGACCTATTTATTAAACACTAGGGGGTTCGCCCCTTGCTCACTTCACTCACCAACTCCCTGGCCTGTGCTACGTGCCAGCAACTTTGCGTCTCTGACACTCGCGTATGTGGATTTCCCTTTCACCAAACAACAAATCTTCTAATTCTCGCGGATACGCCTCTTCATTGGGAAGAAACACTACTTTTCCCTGATGGCAACATGGATTAGACAATCTACAAATCTCCCATCATCATATTTAGCCGAAAGAGGATTTAGCATGGTCAACAATCTACAGTATTAACAAAGAAAAGAAACAGATTGTCAATAATGGAATGCAGTGATTTAAGATTGCTGATGACAAAAAACATTAGTGTCATCACACCAAGCTCAGCCCAACTTACTAATAATATTATATTCATTTTTTTAATAATATATATTTTTTTAATCATACTTTGAGCAATACACCAATATTGTTAATATCTTCTAATAAAATAATTTTAAAAATGTGTCCTTGTTTTTCAATATATAGTATAGAATTGTTCACCCAAGGGGGGCGCTATTGAATCACTCTGAAAAAGTGGGCTCTGACCCAAAAAAGGTTGGGAACCTGTGGTCTACACTGAATAAGCACTCCATGAGCTGTGACAGAACAACACTTAGAAGACATAAGGCAGACACTTGCAGAAATATTAGTGCCTTCATTGTCTTCAGACACATAATGAATACCACAAACTATTCTACGTGTGTGTTAGTAATGTTACACTACACGAGAGAAGGATAAACTTAAAGACTGCAGCTGCTCGACGTGTTGCCTGGGAATATTGGCTGGTAAAGAATTACACAATTCGCTCCTGACTTTTCAGAACAGTGTAAGACTTCCTATTGTTTCGCAAGAGTATTACATGCTGGACACTTCTTGATAGCCAATCAAGCGCATCTTGTTTTTTGTACACTCTGTCACGGTAATACAATGATGAGACCATAAATAGACATTTGTACATAAATCCCAACTTCCACCACTGTTCTTCTGTTTACATTGTACAGAACACCCAATTTTCTTCATTTCAAGAGGCCACCAAGGTCATTTTGGTTTCTAATAATTAAATTGTCCCAATAGTTTAGTGAGATTAAAACTTTCAGAGACTTGTCATCACCTAGATATCTCTTATCTGGTCTTGTGACCCCATCTTCTCTGTTTGTGGGCATTTGTATGCACTGTACTTGGAGATGAGTGCTCATTAATTTCCAACTCACACACATAGGAAAAAAGCCCTTATAATCTGCTACAAAATCAAACCTGTTTGATTTTCATGTGTCAGGTCAGAGTGCTATGACTGAGCTTATCCTAGTAGTGCCGCTCATAAGAAAGTAACCTGTTTTCAGTGGTGTGCCAGTACCTCATGGCACAAATTCAGACAAATGCCAACATTTACACTCACTTTTTTAATGAAAATATAGACACAAGCATAGCATTTCCACTCTACTCAAACAGGAACTTGCTTATGGCGTCTGACATCTAGAAAGTCCTAACTAATGCAACACTATACTGTAAAAAAGACCATAGTCAACCAAATTATTATAACCACATCAGTGCAAAATAGTAGCTGATTAAGATTATACAGTAAATAATGGAATATATTCAGACAAACAAATAAATAGTAGTGTAGATGTCTGATCTAACTTAATTTGTATATATGTTTTGTAAATTTGAATATCTCATATGTCATTTCAGCAATTCAGCACCTTTGTCCTTTGGTTTCTCTACTGTTTGTTGGTGCTCAGGGGTTAACATGGTATCCAATTTCTGAAAGATACTCTCATAAAAGGAAATAAATTAGCTAAGGGTGCTACCTTGACTTAAGCTCTGTTAGATCCTCATTTCCTAGCATTCAGTTATAAAAATGTTAACTTTGCTTAGCAACACTAAAGATATGTACTAGGTACTTGATAGTAAATCAAACCTTGATAGTCCAACTATGATTTGTTATATAATCTCCAGACTGGTTCCAAGATTTATTATTGTTGTAGAGAGAGAGTAGTCTAATATGATGTCTAAAAAAGACATCAATATTTGGATTATTCTGTTAGGAAGAGCATTGGATTGTAGAGTAGTTCAGATAAAGGGTCTCTCTAAGGCACATTATCAGTCAAAGACATTCAAATGAATTTCTCTGAACATAGAACATTTTCCACGGTGAAGGAAACTGAAAAAAAAAAGCAAATTCAACTGAATAACTTCACCCAAGCCATGCTATTTGGGCCTTCAGCTCCTAACAATTATTCAAGTGAACCAAAAATTTCAAAGAAAACTCTTTTGGTTGTAATGGTTTTCTGATATATTTATAAAGTATTTTTCCTATCACATGCTCCATTGCTGAGGTTTGTCCTCCTCTGTTTTTGCTGCATTGAAAGAATCCCAACCCACTGTCCATAACTCATTAATGAATTGATTACCTAAAATTAGAAGAGCCAAGCAAAATGACACCTTTTAGAAGAAAAATCACATTTTCTTATCTAGGGAAGATGTAAAACATTTTTCAGAATTTATTAAAATTTTTTTAAAATAAGTCTGCCTAGCTTCTGTCTCTGTTTTGCTTTACTTTTAACATCCTTTACTGCTCTTAGACAAAATAAGTGCATACATACGTCATTTCCTTATTTGGCATCAAAGGCACTTTGACAAGCCAAACCGATACAAATCAGAGAGAAAGACACTCCCAGTAGATCAGACAACAACATTTCTTATGGTTAAGCTACATATAAAAGAGGTTTTGAAAACTTGAATTAGTAGATTAAGATGCATGTAGGCAACATTATACATACATACAAATCAAGCAAAAACACTGCAGAAATTTTGTAATTATTTCCCTGTAATCTATTTAGTTAGTCAATAAATGGTGTCATTTTGCTTCATTTATCATTGCCCACTGATTATTTTCCCGAATCAAACCTGTATCTCTTATGCCATTCATACACTTATAGTTTATGGAGCCTATTTAATTTAATCTATCAATCTAACGTACATGTGGTAGCACAGAAAAAAAACATGTAAACTCCATTTGGAGAGGTAGAAGTCTAAACACAAGTTTCTGGGCCTGTGAGGAAGAAGTACTAAACATTGAACCATTATTCCAACTATCCATAGAATGTGGGTAGAATGTCTTAGCTTTTATGTCTATATTTACCATTAGTGTAGGAGATAATGTAAAAAATAAGATGGTGTCTTATGAACTGGGGGATGACTTGCATGACTTAACTGATATCGCAATATAAATATGTGTCAAGCTATTAGGGTGATGTAAGAAGTACTGCAAAAGGGCACCAATATTGCTAGCTTCTTGGTTTTAGCTGAACGCAACCCTCTTACTAGCTGACACACATTTATTACAGAGCAACTAGTCTAGGCCTCTGTTAAGTATACTGTGGCGAGTGGCTGGGGCTGCTACCCAGCTGGGACACCCAGGAGGACCGGAGGAGGGTTTGCGCCTCCTCCATACCACGAGCGGGCGACTACCCTGGTGGCTTTGGGGACCACGGGTACAGAGCTGTGGTCACCGCCAGGGGGCGCCCAGGTGCCTCTGGAGCCCTGAACCTCAGCACAGTGCTGGGGGGAAGAGGATCAGGGACACCCGGAGTGCTTCCGGATGCAGAGCCAGTACTTCCGCCACACTGCAGAGTGCCAGTGGAAGATTGCCAGGAGGCACCTGGAGCACATCCGGGTGTGTATAAAAGGAGCCGCCTCCCTTCATTTGATGGCTTGAGTCGGGAGAGAAGGAGAAGAGGTCTTGGAGGAGGCAAGAAGGCGCCTGAAGAGAGTGAGGCATTTGGTTGTTGGCCTGGACTTGTGGGGACTTTGGGGGTTGTGCTGCACTTATAATTGTAAAAAATGTACTGTATAGTAAATGTGTTGTGGGTTAGTTGAACGTGTCCGCCTGTCTGTGTCCGGGTTATATCCCACAATACCTTTTCATTAAAGTCTAAAACTAAATGACGTAACCTTGTCCCGCTCTACCTCACTCAGCTCCTAGCTCCATACACTCCTTGTCGCTCTCTCAGATCCTCAAGCAGTAATCTCCTTACTGTCCCACACACCAGACTGTCCACCCTGGGAGGCAGGTCCTTCAGTGTTATGGACCCTCAACTCTTGAACTCTCTTGCTCAGTCTCTCCAAGATTGCTCCTCTTTTTCCACCTTTAAATCTCAACTGATAACTTTCCTCTTCTATGAACTTTTGTCTTCTGTGTAATTTTTTTTTTACTCTGTATGTAAAGCAACCTTGTGTTTATGAAAGAGAGGTTAGGAGCACACACTGATACAGTGCATTGCCGCACCCACCACATGACAAACCAACTCAGGATCCAGATTAGGACCCGAGTGCAGCCATACAACGGGTGATACCTCAGCACCTCGGACCGGCAACCTTCTGATTGCCAGTGCAGATCCCTAGCCTCAGAGCCACCACTCTGCCCTGTTTATGAAAGGCGCTCTATAAATGCAACTTATTTTTATTATTATTATTATTATTATTATTATTATTATTATTATTATTATTACTAAAGCCACTGATCTGCTCAATTTAAGAATATTTTTGCAAGGTTTAAACACTGAGAGATTTATATAGGGTCGGAATATTACAAACATTACTTGGATTAATGTATCTAGAAATATAAAGGCAGTAATTAATATATCCACAACCATCTGTTAAATGATGTTAAAAAAAATCAAGCTCAAAAATAACTCAGATGCTTTAAAAACACTTAAAATTTCCCCTCCATTATCCTTTCTACATTTTCTTCCTTTTGAAGTGAATGTCTCAGATATAGGCATGGGGCAATTTTCTCTCAGAAGTCTGTCAAAACACAAAGACTTCACCGGTGTGCCTATTTACAGTACCCTGGTTTTTTTTTTACAGATTAAAGAAATTACCATGTGGGGAGAACTCCTTATACTGAGACACTGGCTACAGAGTTCTGTTCATGTATTGCATTCGAGGATCATAAAAATGTATCGTATTTATAATCTACTAAATTACTAAATCCAAAACAAGATAATCCTCCTTAAACAGTAGATTATTTTATAATCTCTAGTCAAGCACGCACAAAATGAATGCTTAAAATGGCATGTCACACAATCAATACTAGCCATGTGAATAAGTCCGCCTGTCATTCCCTACAAGACTTTATGCGAGATGACCACAAGCCAGAAATCAGAAAGTTTTTAAATTTCCACACTTTTGTGCTAAAAAAGTGTGTAGCTTTCTCCCCATTAAACACTGAAGTATTGAACACAAAGAGGAGATGATTAAATTGTACATTTGGTAGAATTCCATAACAAAATGTTCAACCCAAAACATTAGTGTTTGCAACGCAGAATGCTGGTCAAAAATGTAAACTATTGCTAACATTTTGGTACACAATACCCACATATAGTCTAAAACACAGTGGTTTAATTTCTCCATAAATGTTATCACCATCTTGTCACTGACTGAAGGTTACACAACAGGTTTGAGTTGATAGTGGAATGTGTTATTGACAAATGACATGTGGCATTTTCACTGGACTGATTTTTCTTTTACATATCATTTCTTGTAGTAATCGGCAACTCATTTTGCAGTTCTGTCAAGCATTTCCCTCATGTGGGAATTATAGGTAGTTTTTTTCCTTAGGGTCTCATCCAGATATAAATGGCCAGGCAGAATTCATTTATCAATCTCTGGAGCACTTTATCCAATTGTACGTGTCCAGTTTTCATGACAATTTTTGTGGGTTATAGCCCTGACCAGAATGTTATAAAAAATAATGGGCACTTTAACTATGTCCCTAGATACTAGCCACTATTATATCTAAATTTTGGCTAGGCCTGGTTGTGTGGGAACCTATTAACTGACATGGTCTCTTCAAAAAAAAAAAAAAACTTTGATTGTAAATGTTTGGAGAAAAGTGTTGTTTATTATGGTGGTCCAGAAAATTCAATCGACTATACCACCAATCTCCATTTATCAGGCCTTGCCTTCCTTTCATGGTGATTTTCTCAAGTACAGTCTTCCTAAATTCCCACTTCTACTTCTGTTCATTTTGTTAAGTATTCTAAGTACAAAAGCAGATGAATCTTCCCTCGCACAAATGTCTATTATTTCGCTTATTGGTTATAGCTTCAAAAGGAGTTTTGGTCACTTACATTGGTTATTCATACTTTCCAATATTGGTATCTGGAGACGTTGATTCGCATAAGGAAGGGCTTTGTTAACAATATTCAAATGTTCATGTAACCTTTCTGACAGATTCCATTATAACTATATTAACTTAATGTATTATTTTAGCTTGACAAAGAACAAGAACATGTGCTTCCAGTCCAAGCAATATGCACAAGGAAAAGAATGTTTTGTGCTTAGAGACTATTGTAAGTTTTGCTGTGGACATACTGTAGCTGTCAGCATAGTGTCCATTACCCATAAGCCTGAACTTAAATAAATAAACACAGTAAAAGGGACGAATGATGAATGAATATCATTTGCATTACCCAAAGCATTCATCCATATAAATCCATACATTATATATTACATATATATATATATATATATAGATATATATATATATATATATATATAGATAGATAGATAGATAGATAGATAGATAGATAGATAGATAGATAGATACTTTGTATATATATATAAATAATTGTAGTCATTGATTCAAAAAAATATGAACAGTAATTATACTCCCCAGCCCATTTTCCTAACACATTAAATTACCCTTTATAGCCTTCTTAATTCTGAAATATTGACATTCACAAAAGTAAAATCAGCAGCTTTAAAATGGATAGTGTTGCTTTAGCTTTGCTCATAATCTGATATGGTATAGTATTTTTGTTGTCTGTGAGTGTCCGGGATGCTTGTTTTCATGTTTTACAAAAAGGTGTTGACTGGTCTTTGAATTATGAGATGACACATAATCCAGACAGTTAAAACCGAAAGGTTATGGAGTAGACATATTTGTAATTTTTTTTGTTTGTAAGGTTAAATTCAATATGCCAGGATGATTTTATTTTTTATTGACACAAGTGTCACTGGGCTTTACACATGTCAATTTAGGTTATATTTGATGACCTCAGCTACTGTACATGCAAAAGCATTTCATTTAGAGTGAGGCTAATATGAATCTCTAAACTATTCTTTTATTGGAGTTCTTCGGTCCATATGACAAGGCAAAATAAACATGCTTTGCATATCTCAGATATTTTTAACAACATACTTTATGTATATTTTAATGATGTTTAAAAGTTCTGGTCTTTTTTTCTTTGTTTCATACTGACAAAAACGCCTATTGCAGGCTTTTAATTCACATAGAGTCATTTCAAGCTATACATATGAGCAGAGGTTGTTTAAAAATAGTATCACAATTGCTCATAATTATTTTTAACTTAAACAATGTTAGCCTTTTTAAAACGGAAATAAAGGACTCTACATGGTTTAAAAAGAAAGACATTTCAAATTAAAACCCTTATTTATAACATGAGGTAAACTGATGTCGATTTTTTTTTTTTTTTAAAGACAGGCTGAAAGTCACATTTGACCCTTTTCATACTGACTTTTATAAAATGTTATGAAGGTGATTTTGCTAAATCAGATAAATGGCAAGTACTTTTATGTTGCAAATGGTTCACTAATGAGCTGCTCTGGAGCAAAAATTTCACCTACTGACAGCAAAAAACCATAACTCCTGCTGAAATTCCTTGTAATGGTTTATTTGAGTAAGGTAGTTTATTTGCCCTGTGTAGAATGGAGAAATGACATATAGTGGTAATCAGGATTAATTGTCCAGCCTGTCATCTTCAGTTGGTAAAATGTGATCTAGTGGGTATTGCAGTAAGAACAAAAATGTGTGGAAGTAAAACAGAATTATAATAACAAATATTTGATGATGACTTTTGTTACAAAATCTTTCATAATAAGAGTATATTCAGTAATGGAAAACAAATGACCTCTCTGTTTTTATTTTGCTAGATTTTTTATTATTTTTCAGAACTTTTGTAGTGGTGCACATTGGTCTTATTAGAAGTCAGCCTCTCTTCCCTAGGATTCAGAAGTAAGTAATTGCCTGCTTTGAAGAAGGAATATTTATATATGCATAAAATGACTGTCACACTTTGGTGGCGAGAATGTTCAGCAGGGACATAACCTATAGGCTGGAGATGTTAAACCCATGGGATATTAGTTGCAAATAAAGTCCTGTAAATGTGTTATTTGTGCATTTTTCTAAATGGATTATAACTGATGTAAACAAGCTACAAACAGTCCCAAACTGGATAAGCAAGTTTAAGAAATAGATAAAGAAAGATAATTTCAACACACTGTTAGAAGGATGGTCACTGCTTCTTTGTACGTATACTTAAAGAATATTGTAACACCTTAATATATATATGTATATATATGTGTGTGTGTATGTATAGGGTGGTCCAGATCTAATTATGCAATTTTCATTACGCTATAACTTATAAAGTATATTACATAGAAAATCACCCAAAAAATCCTGGACCATCGAGGTGTGTGCGAACTGATAACATGAAGAATCATCCCCGCATAAATTAAAGTCATCCAGACGATCTGGTTGGGCATAATTAGGTCTGGAACACCGTATATATATTATTTTTTAAAAATGTGTAACTATCAAAATAAAGGTCAATTTAGATGATCTTATTAGTGTGATGAGCCACTACAAACCATTAAAAATAGCTTAGATTTGAAAGTGTCTGAAACTTTATTGCAGGGTTTCAGCACTAATCTTCCATAATACTTCCCATCATTTAGTATTCTAAAGATGGAGAAATGCTGTTTCAGGTTCCACTCCACAATCTTATTTACAGTATATGACAAATCATGATATATGGCATAGACATGTTTCAGCTCTTGGTGAGAGCAAGTAAGAACCTTTTGATTATAGCTCAAGTTGGAATGAAAAAAACTGGAAACACTTATAGTATACCTTGTGCACATTCTGGGATATTGCAAACAAATTAAATGGCAAAACAAAATCAGGGTGTCATTCAGAGATACTTTCAGCCCTAGTAAAATAGTTGCATGATTAGAACTTAATATTCACTTATAATACATAGAAAAAACATTTTACCAGAAAAAATATCGGTGAGACAGACTGCATCTACAAAAGAAAAGGACACAGAAGGATTCTAAGTGCAACAATCTCCAGAGAAGTGTACAAAGATTGAAACTGAATTAGGAGGAGCAGATGTACAGATCAACTAACTAAACAAATGAGCTAATTATAAAAAAAAAGTTTATGAATGCAAAGTGTATTAGAAAGAAATAAAAAATTGCCACAGTCCTTGTATGGAACCATTGGGGGAATCATGGAATTCTGGCTAAAAGAAAGTGCTAGAGAGCAATTGTGACGATGTGGGTTCTGGCTCCACACTCCCTTTGATGTTGGAAGCACTTGAACCCAACACCGTCGATAATGTTGCCGAATGAGCTAGTCAATGGAGGCAAATTACTGAGCAAGGGGAAGGTAGAAAGTGCAAAAGTGCTTTTATTTAAAACAGTCAACAAAAACAAAAACAGTGTTCAAATAAATAGTGCAGGTCTTCACAATTCATTAAATAAATAATCCATAAAAAGAACGTGGAGTAAAACCAATAAATAGAAAAAACAATCCTTAAAAACCAGAGGTTAAAATCTTTTTAGGAAGCAGTCTTAAAACCATCAACAAATACGGTGCTCTTCTGTTAGCGTCTCACCTGCTTATCCCGTATGGGCCAAGCAGCAGGCAAGACGCTCTCTACAGCTGCCCTCCTCAAACACACGCAAGACTGGAGACCTCCCGATCCCTGGCTTCGGTTTGGCTCTCATCCCAGCCTCGAGACTTGGACTCCTTGGTCTCCAGGACGCTCACACCAAGGACTGCCACTCCAAGCCTCCCGACTTCCGCTGCCTTTCTGCGGCCTTCTGCGCTCGTCGCTTTCACCTTGGTCACTCCGCTACCTGCTCGCTCAGCGGGAGCGACATCTACACAAACACCTGGGTGTCGGCCTAACACCCAGCTTCCATGCAGCTGTCCACGAGCGCTCGATCGCGCGCTCACCACACGCTCCGTCTGTCCGTCTCTCTTGCACCGCATGCTTCCTCGCTCCCTGTAACCTCTGTCCTCTTTCCTTTTCTTTTTCTCTCCGATCGTTTCCTTTCACCTTCCTCTAAAACCGACTCGCGCTTCTTTTTAAAATGACGAGGGCCACAGCAGCTGCAGCATTAGCCGCGGGAGCAATCACGAATGTGGGCAGTTCCTCACCTGTGCACACGGTGAGAAACGCCCACATCGACGACTGCCCCGCGGCTCGCTAACAACGCCCCCTCACGAAGCCGCCTCGGGTGCGATGATTATTTATTTAAAATCAATGGCCTTTTCTCCACGAGCTGTGGACCCATAACACCACAGCAATAGAATATCACACATCTATACATCCTTCTGGAAAAGACAGAGAAGCAAAGAAATGTGTGGTCCTATTCAGTATCCAAAAATTATTTTTGCCTCAAATGTTAAACACAGAAGATTCTGAATCTGTCCATATCACTGTGTACAATAAAAATGTAGTTATCAAGTTTGATTTTAACTTTACAAACTTTGATTATCAAGCCCTTCTTGGAAATACAGAAGGGGTAAATAAAACGGTGCTCATAGCAAATAACGTTTTTTGGCACCCATTTCAACAGTGAGTAATACCTTTTTAATTTTCTTCTTTTCAAACAATAAAGACAGCAAATAAAGAAGTTACTGATTATTTAAGAAATAATGATCACAGCAATTTGAAACTGTTGTTAGAAATACTGTACACAGATTTATACTATCGCTCAGACTTATAATTTGTGTAAAGCAGATTTTATGGGGATGAGGAGACATATAGAAAACAAAAAAGAGAAAAATCAATAATTTAATCTGTTACTTCAGAGACATACTCATTAGGCCAAAAATAATGAAAACATGAAAAGCAAAACAAAAAAAGAAATGTCCAAAATTGATGAAAAACGACATAATTTAAAACAGAAGACCAAAAACATGACTCTACAAGAAAATCAGGCACATCATAGATTTAAAGCTTTCAAGGACACCAAACACTACAGCAATGGATCAAAAACACTGAAAAGGTTAAAGGAGAAATTGTAAAAAAGAAGTGAATAGAACTTATGCACCCTCAGAGATACACAAGGAAAGATCATTGAAAATAAGAAGCAAACACCAAACATTTTATTCAAGTGTTTGTAAAAGAAATAAAAGAATGCCTCAGGCAGAAGTAAATATAAGCTCTGAGTTTACAGATTTTAAAATAGAACAGCCTGATGTGCTTCATACCCTCGAAGCACTTAAGACTAATACAACCCCTCGGCCTAATGGGATTTTTCCAGTAGTGTTAAGAGAAATGAAAGGCAATGTTTTTAAACCTTTATATTCCTATAGTGACTTTGGGTGGGAGAAGTACCTGATGACTAGAAAGTGGCAAATGTGACTTCAATACATTAAAAGCAAGAAAAAATGGATCCCAATATTGATAGACCAATAAGCCTGACTTTTATCTTATGCAAAATTATGTAAACAATGAGAAGTCAAGCAGAATGATACCCTTTATTGGCTAACTGAACAGATTACAATATGCAAGCTTTCAGGGCAGCTCAGAACCTTTCTTTAGGCAAGTTTTATTTAAAAATATACTAAATAGCAGGAAAAATGGATCTGTGAGAGATCCTGCCAAACCATCTTGACAGACTTGTTTAAATTGAGCAGCATAATTAGCAGTCAAAAGCACAGTAGACAACATATTTTACTTAGACTTTCAAAACTTCATTGATGCAACTCTATACCAAAGAATGGAATTTTGAAACTAAAAGCCAGCAACTATAAAACTAGATTTTTTGTTGGTTATATGCATGGAAATAAAAAGTACAGATAAGATGATGATCCACATAGAGTGAGGCCAAGTGCATTTAAGACCAAAGTACTTTATAAAGCAATTTTTAAACAACTGAATCAGAAACAGAAGTCCTGCCAAGTTAGATATTAGCCAAACAGACAAGCTTCCATCCATCCATTATCCAACCCGTTATATCCTAACACAGGTCACAGGGGTCTGCTGGAGCCAATCCCAGCCAACACAGGGTGCAAGGCAGGAAAGAAACCTCAGGCAGGGCGCCAGCCAACCGCATGACAAGCTTTCTATACTGAATATTTTCATCTTGCATGTCAAAACTCTTTCTTGCATCTTTCAACTATAGTTACCCCTAACCGGTATTTCTTTTCTACCAATTCAAGTTACACTGTCACTAGTAAAACAACAGCATCTTGAGTGGTCTACATCAGATGTGCCAAAATGGACGTTACCAGTTGTCCACAGAGATCTCGTCTTTTGAGTTATGATAGTCAATACAGTGAGCCCCATCTAGGCCTTCACAGAACCTTTGTACGTCTAATTAAACATCTGCATGCATTTTAATTTTCTTGCATTACCATATTGGTGTTTTTTTAGTTACAGTATCTCTATGTACGTTCTGTTGTGTTCCTACAGGTTTTCTCTGGGGCCTTGAAACAATTTCTCAATGAGAAAGAATGGCAATGTGAGCTAGCTTTCACTGCCATGTAACTGAATGGCATAAAGTTAATTCTCATCTGTGTAAAATCATGATCCAGTTTATTAAAACCCCACACTAGACAAGCAGGTTCAGAAAATGGATGAATTTTATTACAAGTATTACCATTATACTGTCTATTACTAACTACCAAATGTGTGCGCGATTTTTTTTTTTTTGAAATACAGAAAAGGGTTACACAAAATTTTTAAGATACTTAAACAAATACTTGAGATTCACTGCTACTTTTTCCTTCTTGAGCATCATCTCTCCTAAAAACATTTACTTATTACCCTTTTAAAATATTCACAAGTTGTACTGGAATTTAAAATGGCTGATAACGTCTGACTTTATACTATAGAGAAACAGAGAAAAAAAAAACCTGTATTGCAAAATACTTAGACAAACTCAGACATGAACCAAAATAATCTTCTGCATAAGGGATTGATAGCTCACAGCTATTTCCTGTGTGTAGCTGTACTTAGCAAAGAGCACTCCATTATCACAACGGCTTAGTCCAGTTCCTATTTGCAAGGTCTACAGCCTATCCTAACAGCATTAATTTTAAGATTTGATTCATTCCTAGATAGGCTACTTTAATGATATAAGACAGTTTATAGTTGTTAAAGTAATCTAATATGTACACATCTTGGGGAAGGAAAAGAAAACCCATGAATACATGGAAATAATGTATAAGCCATACAGTTTGAATATAGGACCCTTGAACTGTGAGGCAGCGGTGCTAAGCAATGGGTTACCAGGTAAAAAATTTTAGGATTTAGTGGCTATAATTAAATAAAATAAATAGTTTAATCATACATTTTAAAAAAAGAATTATTTTTGTGAGAAATAGCACTGTTGAAATGTGTAAGAGCTGGCATTGTATGTTACCTAAGTGAAGATGGTGCCACTGCTACAAATAGAAACTCATCTGTACAAATATAATTTTCTGTGTATATAAATAAGTTTTGTATATATGTAAGCATCAGTCAGGAAAAAAAATGCTTCTTTAGAAAATATGCTATTTTCTGCCTTAGTTGTAGGATGAATAAATAAAATTGTTACTAAAACTTTAAAATGAACCCACTGATTAGACATTCTTAACAGAGGAGAAAGTAAAGAGGCTTTGTTTCTTCAAATGTTTCACAGAAAATAGAACTGTGTGCCGAATGATTTGTCCCTATTATTAGTTCTATGCTTCTATAGCACAGTTCACTTTCCTAATGATTTTTCACTGGGTTTCCTGAAAGAAAAAAAAAAAAACCTCAGCTTATATACATTTCCTTCCAAAAACTGTTTGAAGATCTTTTACATCAGATGTGAAAAAAGAAATAACAGCATCTTTTCTACCTCCGTTAGTGTCTGGAACTTTGAGCCAAGAGCGCTTTGTTTAAATGTGCATGGCTTTTAATCATCAGTAGGAAGCAGGCACACTTCAAGATATTGGACTACATCAATCACTGGAAAGACTCTCAGAACTGAAAGAGTATAGTTAAACTTTTCTTTTAATCTGCATTCTTCCAGGTTGAAAGCATATCAAAAATTAACCTGGATTCTATGAAGTTTTTTGGAAATCAGCAAATGTGTAAGTTATATTGTTTTGTCTTCATGTGAATTTTTTTTTGATTCCTAATATTGTTTTTGAGATTAATTCTTATTGTTGAAACTGGATTGGATTGCTTAATAGAATGGGTGGTTAGTACAGTTCCCTTTCTACATCAGGTGGTTAAAACCCCCATTACACTACATGACTTTTTAGTGATTTCCAGTCTTTACTTAGACTTTACTTACATAATCTTGGCGAGTTTAGGGCAGTTGTGTTGCACTCCTGTGACACCCCAAGCCACTATGACTTAGTCAGACCAGTCTGCAGCTCACCCCAAAATACCAAGAGGTTTGATTTTGTGTTTAATTGTACAGACTAGATTGTTAGTGCAAGCGCTGACAACCAAAGAGCATTCCCCTAGAAGTACAATACACATAGTGCAGCTAAGAGAAATAAGGAGCACTTGTGTTATGGACTGTGTCTGCGTGGGTTTCCTCCGGGTGCACTGGTTTCCTCCCACAGTCGAAAGACATGCAGGTTAGGTGTATTGGCGATCCTAAATTGTCCCTAGTGTGTGCTTGGTTTGTGGGTGTGTGTGTGCCCTGTGCTGGGCTGGCGCCCTGCCCGGGGTTTGTTTCCTGCCTTGAGCCCTATGTTGGCTGGGGTTGGTTCCAGCAGACCCCCGTGACCCTGTAGTTAGGATATAACGGGTTGGATAATGGATGGATGTGTTATGGAGCTCATGAACAGAAGAGAAGCTCCTGCTTGTATCAAGGCAGAAGGAAAAAAAAAGTAGGCTAAGAGTGTGGAAGAACTCGCCATACCTTGTAAGCATTTTTGGCCATCTGTGAAGACTTTGCATATTTTTCTAGTATGCAAGTTGCTTTTTCCCAGATATTGCACTCTTTGCTCAAATGTCAAAAACATGCATGGTATGTTGATTAGCAACTCTAAATTAGTCCAGTGTGTCAAATGTGAAGCATTGGTGCTCCATCTTGTTTCAGTTCATACTTAGCAACTAATGCACCCCAGAATCCCTGTAATTATATAACCACTTCCTGAACTTTGTGCTTAAAAATTTTCATTCCTTCATCCTACACTGTGAATGGTGCTGAAATGTACTCTATACTGAACATTTGTTCAGGCTCAGCTTCAGTTTCATTATAATGGGATAAACTCCAGCTCCTCTTCAGTAAAGGTTTGTTGCTAAAGGAGTGGGAGGCTGGAATACCACATCAGGACAAATGAAATTTTCTGTCCTCAGACAAAAATATTTTTTTCTTGTTTTAGTAAATATTTACATATTTAGCCGTTACCTATGGAGCAATCATTGCTTAGTCAACTAAATCATAAATGTGTAAGACCCATTATTGTAAGTTCATTTTATGTTAAATTCATATAAACTTTTAATACAGCAAGGTAATATTAAAAAAATCTATAAGAGAAATCATTTTGGGAAAATCTGATTGAAGAAAGCATGATCAAAACACTGTTTTGTATTTTCCTTCTTTGCCTCTGAGTATAAATCAAATAAAGCATCTGTGGGCTGACCATTCGGCCCATTGGCCGAAAGCAAAATTCACTGATTTGTACAGCACAATTGAGTGCCTCTTAGAAACAAAGTCTTAGCTTTAGCATGTGCTCGAGTTACACAACTAAAAACAATTATATTTGCATTTTAAAGAATAAATGTAACTTACAAAAATATAAAGTAAAAGCTTAAAGTTTTCCTTCCACAAAGTGCTTTTGAAGTACTATTGTACCTCTGTGAAATTCTTCTTCTTTAAATATGGGACAGAATGAAGACAATATCAGCAGAAGACTGAATCAGAAAACAAAATGAGTCTATGCTGAGCTTATACAACATCTGAATGAGACCTTGCTTTGAATGATGTGGTAAGGTGAGTTTACATTCAAAAAATGAAACTGCTGCTGGAGTACTAGTATGACATAAAGGAGGATTGACTCAGGATGAAGGAATAACAGAATTTCGTTCCCCTAAGAGTAGAGTAGATAATCTATTAACTTTGTTGCCTGACCATGACTTTATTGAAATCATACTTGAAATGATATGCTAACCATGGGCAGCAAAAGTCCACTCTTTAAAATGGTGGCTCTTGTATTTCTTTTGGAGCCACAACATAGCCAGTTTACACTGTGTCAGCTACAAACATAATGAACTTTATATTCTCATGATTTTGTATGCTAATCGCTGACATTGTTCTCTTTTACTGTGCATTTATTTTTGTAAAATGTTGTGGAATTTTTGATTTATGGTTAACAAATTGTACTTGGAAATACAGTCATATGAAAAAGTTTAGGAACCCCTCTTAATTCTTTGGATTTTTGTTTATCATTGGCTGAGCTTTCAATTTAATATATGACATGCCTTATGGAAACAGTAGTGTTTCAGCAGTGACATTAAGTTTATTGGATTAACAGAAAATATGTAATATGCATCATAACAAAATTAGACAGGTGCATAAATTTTGGCACCCCAACAGAGATATTACATCAATACTTAGTTGAGCCTCCTTTTGCAAATATAACAGCCTCTAGACACCTCCTATAGCCGTTGATGAGTATCTGGATTCTGGATGGAGGTATTTTTGATAATTCTTCCATGCAAAATCTCTCCAGTTCAGTTAAATTTGATGGCTGCCAAGCACGGACAGCCTGCTTCAACTCATCCCATAGATTTTCGATGATATTCAAGTTAGGGGACGGTGACGGCCATTCCAGAACATTGTACTTCTCCCTCTGCATGAATGCCTTTGTAGATTTCAAACTGTGTTTTTGGTCATTGTCTTGTTGGAATATCCAACCCCTGCGTAATTTCAACTTTGTGACTGATGCTTGAACATTATCCTGAAAAATGTGTTGATATTGGGTTGAATTCATCCGATCCTTTAACAAGGGCCCCAGTCAATGAACTAGCCACACAGCCCCACAGCATGATGGAACCTCCACCACATTTGACACTAGGTGGAAGGAGCTTTTCTTGGAATGCAGTGTTCTTCCTCCGCCATGCAAAGCTCTTTTTGTGATGACCAAATAACTTAATTTGTGTCTCATCAGTCCAAAGCACTTTGTTGCAAAATGAATCTGGCTTGTCTAAATGAGCATTTGCATACAACAAGCGACTCTGTTTGTGGTGTGAGTGCAGAAAGGGCTTCTTTCTCATCACCCTGCCATACAGATGTTCTTTGTGCAAACTGTGCTGAATTGTAGAACAATGTACAGATACACCATGTGCAGCAAGATGTTCTTGCAGGTCCTTGGATGTGATCTGTGGGTTGTCTGTAACTATTCTCACAATCCTGCGCATATGCCGTTCCTGTGTTTTTCTTGGCCTGCCAGACCTGGGTTTAACAGCAACTGTGACTGTGGCCTTCCATCTCCTGATTACATTCCTTACAGTTGAAACTGACAGTTTAAACCTCTGAGATAGCTTTTTGTAGCCTTCCCCTAAACCATGATACTGAACAATCTTTGTTTTCAGATCTTTTGAGAGTTTCTTTGAGGATCCCATGCTGTCACTCTTCAGAGGAGAGTCAAAGGGAAGCACAACTTGCAATTGACCACCTTAAATACCTTTTCTCATGATTGGACACACTTGTCTATGAAGTTCAAGGCTTAATGAGCTAAGACAACCAATTTGGTGTTGCAAATAATCAGTATTGAGCAGTTCCATGCACTCAAATCACCAAAATTACAAGGAGACCCACATTTTCGCACAGACAGTTTTCCACATTTGATTTCATTTCATACAACTAAATACTGCTTCACAAAGTCTTTGTTCAGAAAATACCCGAGTACTCAGATGTTCCTAGGAAATTAATGACATACCACTGTTATCTTTTTTGTTAAAAAGTACAGTAAATTATTATGCAGGCTCATAGGGGTTCCCAAACTTTTTCATATGACTGTACATGCAAGTATTCTAAGCTAGCTCTCAGTGAAGAACACATTACACAGTAAGGTTGGTGTATCACTCAAGTGGATTGATATGAAAAATACATGCAAACCTTAATCATGGTTAGGCAACAGGGGTCAGTCCTGGCCAATCACACTTCTTAACCCATTTTTTAATATTTTAACAATAAAAAACACTCTTTTGTATAAAAAATAATATCTATACTTGTGAATTTATAGAGCCAGTTTTTTGATTGACAAGCATCCTTTTACATTTTATACTCAGATTGGTAGCTTAACAGTAGCGTAGGTGGGAGCATGAGTTTACATCCAAAATCATCAATGTAGACAGTTATAAAATTATGTTGATAATTAGAAAAATGAGACAACATCGTGTTTAAAAAATTACACTATGGATATTAAAAAACAGATTAAATCATCTCTTGCTGCTTTAATTGCACATGAGTTTGGAAGGGACTCTCAATCTGATGTTGCAGTGAAAAATCCCATGTGAATGGCAGCTAACTGTAGCTAACTAGAGGTAGGAACAGGGCTTGTAATTGAATGAGCCACAAAGAAGAAGATGCTGAGCTGAGTCAGACTGAATTACATGTGCCATATTTGCTCACTGTGGATGATTTGGGCACAGACAATCCTAAGAAAATTATACTGAACCAATACAGAGAAAGAGCTCTATACAAGGCAAGTTATTATTTTTATTTCTCTCTGTGCGTTTGTGTGTGTGCATGTCCTGTACTCATTGTGGTGTTTATAGTGCTTAAACATCTGCTGTCTGCCTTGGTGATGGTCTGTTCTGGAATTTAGGTGCAGTTAAAATAGGTTATAGCATTTCATTAACCTGGTCTAGTTTTAAGCCAACAGCAATTGCCAATATTGTTTAAAGCTTTTTATGTGTTTTTGGCTGGTTGAATTTTTGTTTTGGTGGCCCTGGTTTAACATGCATTTTGGTTAACTCTAGTATGATTTCCAAGTTAAATGACATTATGACAACAACCTCTTGTTAAGAGCAAACTCTTCGTTCTAGTGCCTAATCAACCATCATCATTTAGTTTAAAAGGTAGTATGTAAATAAAATGTATTATTGTTATTATTATGAATTTCCTTGACATCAATGTTGTACTAGAATAATTTTCCAAAGCAACACTAGCATTAATTAAAATGTATATTATCTAAAGCCAAACCACAAAGTGCACTTTGAGTTTTGCTTTGGGCAGTTGGTGTGTGTCTTGATGGCTGATGTTGAGTTTACATGGCAGCTTACATACTCTAAATCTTAAGGTCTGCCGACCATAAAAATCCGCCATTTCAACGTCAGCATGGAAAAAAATGAGTACAATAGTGTTGTTTAAACCTCTGGTTTCTAATTCATCTAACTACAACCATTAAATGAAGTTAGCTCACACAGTCATAGTCCTTCTCCTACTTATTGTGTGATTTATTACAAGTGTTACATAAAAATAGACTGACCTAAATGTCTGGTTGAATGGCTTTCTTTTTTGTAAAACTTAACATATCATTCTTGATCTTTTGCCCATCTATTCACAAATCTTTTACTAAGCATTGTCCCTGATATTTGTAAATAGTATGGAATCACTCAGGGACTCGCACTTCTGTTTTATAATTTGTTTTATAATTTGACATGAAAAAGCTAACCATGAAACCAAAGCCTCACAATCAGCAGTACAGGTCATCCAGTTGAGCTAAACAGAATTTCCTCTACTTAGCCGAGCATGGAGACATCTTCATTTTTCCTGCAATGGAGAGAGCATCGTAAACAAATTTCAGCAGGTCCTCTGCCTAAGGAAATCTCACTTTGGCACTTTGTTCATGAATGGTGCAATCCCACAGCAGAACATCCATGTTCATTTGACATTGGCTTCAACATCGCGAACCATGTTGTATTGCCTCAGCCTCTGTCCATTGAGGTTAATTTGCAAATTCACTTTACTTTTTGATGTACCCTTGTATTACACAGTACTTCTCTCTCCATCTCTCACACTGACCCAGCTCTACAACATTAGAATAATTATTGTCAAAGACCTAAATGTAACCATGGAAGTATTCCTCACCTTGAATTAACACTTTTATCCAGCTGGGTCACAAAGTTTTTGACAACCACTACACAACTTTACTGGCAGAAATTTCAGAGAGTACAATTTCATCAGCTGATCTAGACTACTGCAGCCCACTTAACATATTACAGTCCTCACATTATCAACATCTTTCTGTTGTCTTTCGATCAAAATTACGGTATTGGCATGCAGGTCCTTGCAGGACTTGGAAGTCCAATACCTCCAGAACTTTCACATGTCTAAACTTTTTTTCTCACATCAGACAGATAATGTTTCTTAGATATATGGAAAGTCATGCACTTCTTTACATCTTATTACTGCTTAGGCTTTCGACTCCTATGCTTGCCTTCTAGAAATTTACAGTTTCATTATTCTATCAATAGTCAACTTTTAGTTTTTAATGAATGTTTGGAAAAATTGTGTAGGACACTACTTGTATTCTACTTTAAAATGTATTACCTTTGTGCTTGCAGTCACTTTCATGAATTGCTTATATTTAGGGTGTAAGTCACCTTAGATAAATGAATCTACTGATTAAAGATCACCGTATCTTGTTTAATATGTTTGAACTTTTGTTTATATTTAATATTTTTAATATATGCATGATCTGAGTCATGCATAAAGAGATGTGAAACTCAATTCTGGATACATATCATTACTGGATATGCTAACTGCATATTTTACAATGTTGATGTAGAAATATGAAAAAATACCAATAGTATTAAGGCAAAAATGTAATATTATTGAATACTAGTATTTTGTGAAATCCCCAAAATTATTTCTGTTAACAATTGAATGCTTAGAGCAAGTAAGAACCACAGTATCTGTAAGATAATCTCAGCAGCAGAGATCCTACCCAAGAGGGGTAACAGACTATCTGATGCAGTTTATTACTGAAGAAGAAAAAGATTCTCTTTTCTGGTGGATCAAAAGACTAAAAGACCCTTTCCTCTTTTGATATTAACATAACCCAGTATTTGAGATATTTGTCACATGTGCTCAACAGACAAAACATTGTGATTATTGCTAGTAGTATGCATTACTTGAACAAATCCTTTGTTCTGAAAAACCTATCCAAATTTTTTTCATCACAGCACATCTTTATGAGCTGAATAATGTTGTTAATAGTCAGTGCATCAAATTCATAGCTAATCAAATTTCAACAATACAAAACAGACTGGAGCTATTTATAACTCTGAGATAAGACTGTGTATGAGGAAGAGAAAATAAATCAAATTGATGGGTAGAATAAAATGTTAGAAATGTTCACTACTTTGTTTGTCTCGTATTTGGCATTAAACCAGGTAATCTAAATATTTGTTACCAAAGCTATCATTATGTCTTATTTGAACTGCAGGGTCTTGTTCTCGCAATCAGGCACAGTAACTCATGGTACAGCATCATGTTAAATTGGCAGAGCTCAAGTGTCTCTTGAGAACTTGTGACTGAGTGTCTGTTAGAATCAGCACAGATCGAAGATCACGAACACTCATGATTTACCTCGAGTGTTACATGTACTTGTAATTCAACTCAAACTCAAAACCTGTGTCTTATTAAATTTAACTTGCTGCTGTCTTTTACAGGAAAAAATATATAGAAAATATAAATAGGGAATTAAAAATATGTATTGTACTTCTGTATAGAGAGAAAACAATCAATGTAAAACTTTTTCAGTTTTAATGGAGAGAAAATGTTAAAACAATATCAAATAAGTAAACAAATACAGAATACAAATATGATTTTACAGCAAATAAGATGTGAATAATCAAACAAAAAATATTACAATTCCATATATAAAATGAAAAATTTTAGTATTTACCATATTAGGAGGCTTGAACAGACTTGCCTAATAGCATAAAGCATATTGTCATGGCATGCTATGTGATATATTCTATTTTCAAATAAACATATATATGTATAATTTACTATGAGTTAGTAAACTTTAAAGTATTAAAATATTTTTAATTAATATTAAAATCTTTCATAGCTCATCAGCCTACCTAAACAAAGCTATGATTTTAATCTCCATCATAAAAGTACATAACACAAACAGTCTCAAAACTTCATTCAAGAAGGATTATGGGGAGCAGTTGGCACCAGATACAAACTAAACCTGGATATCATGTCAGTCCATTACAGTGCCTGTTTTTGAACAAATCCACACAGGGACAGTTTAAAATTAACAATTTACAATTGGCTTAATGGACACAATTTTGGGATAAGGCAGGAACACATTTATAGAATATTAGTGTCAATAAACAAATATGGGGATAATATTAGCATTTTCCCTGCACCCTTGATTTTTGTAGAAGATTAGATTTACATATTGGTATCGTAAAAGTAGGACAGTGAGATGACCTACTACTAATGTGTACCAAGGATTGAGACTCGTTCATCTCTTTGTACCATGTCAAAGCATGGAAAACTGCGGGTGTGACTGGTAGTGTGCCTATGCCTATACCCCTAAATTGCATTCCATCAGGCTGTGGGATGCTGATATGCTGGACTGCATTAATGTTTTGGCCACCATGTAAGAGTTGGTTACGTGAGCCAATAGATATAAAAAAAACAGGATAAACAGCCCTCACTGAAATCATCAAACTCACTGCTTCTTAGTTTCTAACACATCATCAAATTGGATCAAATGAAGATTCCCCAGTGACTTTGCCACAATACCTATAAAAACATCCTTAATGACTGCAAAATTAAAGCATAGGACCTTTATGGCAGGTATAACGAGACTCAAAGAGGCTGGGATTTTGAATGGGTATCGAGTACAATCCATTGATTCATTTCAAATAATGAGTGAGTGTTGGGTTCATGAAAACTCAATTGACATCCTTCTGAGTAGGTTTTCTTTATTGCAGCTGTCTTGCCTCTCCACAAAAATACAACATGTCTTTCAAAAGAGCACCAGGATCTCAAAAGAAAAGAATCAATTTTTTCTAATAGCAGGTGCCAAAATTTAAGCAGCCTGTCTTGTTTCAGATGTTTTTCAACTGAAAACAAGAACTCAAAAGAATTTATCATTTGTACTTTGATTATATCAAACATAAGCAACAGACTTGCACATATTTACCAAGATGTAAGTAATGGAAGAAATTACTGTTTTGCTAAATGTCCTTTTTACTGATTGTGTTTCAAATTATTTCATTGAAAACCTACTTCTTCGACACTTCCCTGTATGTTTTTTTTTACATTTCAAATCAAACTTTCCAAGTACCACTGAGCCCTTTCATTAACTGAAAATCTATTAGTAATATTGGTGACATATGTACATTTTTTTTGTGTCGTTAATGAAACTTTACATTTTCTTCACGTACAAAACCACCATTTTAGGATTCCTGCCTTACTTCCATAATTGTTATCAAACTATAGCTTCTCACTTTCAAACTCTTGACACAAAATATCCATTATTATATCCAAAATGTCCATTCCATTAGCGCATGTTCCTTAAGTACCAACATTCAAGTTCTGTATGAAAACCATACTTTTGACTATTTATTTTAAAAACTAATTTGCATCTTCATTGGCCTCTTATGTTATATTTCCCTAATTGACATACTGTTTGTTTATTAGTATGTTTAAATGGATTCGTATACAAATACTTTCACTTTGTATCGGGTTGTTTATGGCTTGGTAGAAATCTTTGTAATAGTACTAATGATGAAAGATGCCAAAAACAAAGTTTACTAGTCTAGTAAATAAATAACAACAAATGATAGTTTTGAATGTTGCATATAAAAATACAGCTGTATATGATCCTGCTTTTTGACCCTAATCACTCACTTTTTAAAAAAAAAAAAGGCTTTAGTCAGTCATTGTATTTTGTTGTACTTCTAAACACCTGAAAAACTGCTCAGAGTACGGAAATGTCAAGACGATAATGACTAAATAGAATCCTGAATAAAGCCTTTCGTTCTTTTAAGGTGCTTCATAAATGGATGTTCCCTCTAGGCTTTCAAATGAAAGAGAAAAGCACATGAGAAGAAACGTTCAATTGCAGAATCTTTTCTATGGGATAATATTTTTCAGTCATTAACATAAATGTGTGAAACCATAAAAGAATGAAGTATATCTTAGACGGACAGGGTCATGCAGGGTCATTCATCTTATGCACTTCGATGTAAACATCAGAATATGCAAATATGACAACACAGAATACAATTTCTAGTCTCTTGTTATAAACATTTTGTTTTGTAGTGGGGCAATTCAGCAGTTTCATTCTTGGAACAGTTTAAAGAAAGGTATAAAGCTCATACATTCCCATCTGCGTCCTACTTCTTTATGGAATCACAGGCTTAATTAAGGACTTGTCTTCTTCTAACCTTTATTGTATTATGAAACTCCTCTGAAATAAAAGAGTGGGTGTCTCCCGAAAGATGCCAGACTCCATCATTACAGATATCTATCCACTGGCCTTACAGGGTGCCAGAGGGCACTGTTAAACTTTATTTGTATTATAAGCCTGGATTGTAAATATTGTGTGTTAAGAGATTTTGATACTGGAACCAAGTCATGAGATTTCAGAAGAAAATTCCTGTAACACTTCAAAATCTCATAGCTAAAAATACACTGTGTACTGCATAAATAACCAACAAATTGTGTATTTTGTTCTTTTTTGAAAATTTATCATTATGTCATTTAAAAATGTGACTAGAAAACAGCAATAGAGCAAAGATGCAGAGTTAAGACTGTTTTAATCAAGCCCTTCTGGAACAAACAATATGGTAATTTTCTTAATATGTTGATTATTAATTAGTGAAGGCCCATATTTACAAAGGAACCAAATGTGTTATTACACTGGGATCCTTTCCTTAGTGTCTCAAATACCACTATTTTGTGGCACATTTTGCTTCTAATAACACAACGAATGAATGAATTGGAATTAAACAATCGCATAATATAGTGTGTGCCCAATTGAGACTGAGGTGGGCTAAAGTCTAGAGTAACATGAAAGGAGTTAAATGCAATGCATCCATCCATTGTTAAACTTACTGAATCTGTGGCAGCAACAGCTACCAGACAAGGAACTAAACTCTGGCTAGGGTGTCAATCTATCACAGGACACACTTATACAACATAAATTAAGACTTGCCAGTTAACCCAATGCATATCTTTGCAAAGTGGCAGGATAATCAGAGTATGGGAAAATATGCCAACTCAAAGTCAAGAGTGTGTACTCATCACACACAGCATTGCTTGATTCAGTTCCATTCTCCTGGTGGTATACAGTATGTTAGCAGCGCTAAAAATAAAAATGCAGCCGCCAGGTTGCATTGCAAGGCAATATTTAATTGGCACAGATGTATCTGTGAAAATATTTACATTGCACCTAGTAAACCTAACACCCTGACTTTGGACTGTTAGAGAAAATCTTACAACATGGATGGTATGGTCTTTAAAAACTCACATGAATATTCAGAGATCATGCAATGCATACTCTAGAAATGCTCCAATCTGGAATCAAGCCTAGTGACCACAAGATGTGTGGCAATGCCATTTTCTGTTAATAATTCAGCCATTATTTAGTTGATCGTAATATTCAAGACATGTTAAAGTAAGCTATACTATTTAAATCACACTGATACATCTTTCATGCCACACATGTTTGATGTGTTCTTGGAGATTTGAACTATCACCCTTGCAAATACAAGCCTATTTGCTTCACATAAGGCTGTAATTATGTAATTTTCCTCTGTTAATGAAAATTAGGAAATAATAAATAGGTAAAATTATATATATGTACAGTATATATATTTGTTTTTAAACAGACCTCCATCATCTACTCCACAGATGTGCCCTTACTTGAGAACACTAAAACGCACTGCAATATAAAGCAAGTCCTTGGCAAATATTTATTTTCAGGGTGCAAAATTTTCAATA
Organism: Polypterus senegalus; assembly: GCF_016835505.1. Classification (NCBI taxonomy): domain Eukaryota; kingdom Metazoa; phylum Chordata; class Cladistia; order Polypteriformes; family Polypteridae; genus Polypterus; species Polypterus senegalus. The sequence continues at coordinate 229,404,366 of NC_053155.1, forward strand.
CAGACAAAGCAAAACTAATTATACAACTAACATTCTGTTTGGGCCTTCACCTCTTCTTTTCGGTTTTTAAGATAAACTAGTGTCATCTGGGGCAATCCTATTGCTACCACCTGATTAGAAGAGATGACTTAAAGCATGGGCAGCACGGTGGTGCAGTGGTAGCGCTGCTGCCTCGCAGTAAGGAGACCTGGGTCCACTTCCTGGGTCCTGCCTACGTGGTTTGCATGTTCTCCCCATGTCTGCTTGGGTTTCCTCCCGGTGCTTCGGTTTCCTCCCACAGTCCAAAGACATGCAGGTTAGGTGAGTTGGCGATCCTAAATTGTCCTTGGTGTGTGTGTGCGTGCCCTGTGTTGGCTGGGATTGGCTCCAGCAGACCCCCTGTGACCCTGTGTTAGGATATAGCAGGTTGGATAATGACTGACTGACTGACCTTTTGTGTGTAAATTATGTGTAAGAGTTTCACATCCCCTTTCATAGCATATGAGACAGCGCAAAGCTTTGAAGCAATCAGAGCATTGCTGGTGTTTCAACGATGTTTGAAGCTTTGGATATCTGCGATCACATAGTTGTAAAGTTTCAATACACTGTTTTGAAGCAGTGAACTTCTTTAAACTGATAGTTTCCAAGCCTCTGTGCCAGTCGTCCCATCCCTAGTATTATACACTAACAAAATATATGCAGTTAGTCTTTCCTTGCAAGTAAAAATATGAACATTAGAAAGTTATCTCAGTATCAATCAAAATCATTCAATGTCAATTATTTGGTGAAAAATCTCATAACAAAGATTATTTGATGCTAATGTAACAGATGGTATTACATTGAAAACAAAATCACAAGAATGTTTAGCTTGACTTGTTTTATACCCCATCAATCCACCCATGCTGTATAAAGGCAATTTCAGCCACATCATAGTCCTCAAACTCACAGCCAGCAGCATTGGACATGAGGTAGAGCATTATCTCATCCCAAGGCATACTCGTGTATACATTCACACTCAGTGCAACTGGGTAAGGTTAGAAATGCCAATCAAACTAATCTGCTTGTCTTTGTAATGTAGAAAGAAAAATTGAATTTCAAAGAACACTCATGCTGATACTGGGAAAATGTGCAATCTTCACACAGACAGTACATGAACTGAGATTGAAATTCATTACTCTTGAGCTATGATGCACTGACAGCATCATTAACCACTAGGGCACCATACTGTACCAGTAAACTGATATAGGTCAATGTAGGAAAACCTCGTTTTTAACTACTCTATTGTCACCATCTTGTTAGACTATTTTAAATTCATTTCCAATTTCCATCCATCAAGTCATATTCTGAAGCTCCACGTCCCATTTCTGGGTTGTGGAGGTCCAGAGCTTATTCTGGCAACATCTAGCATAAGACAGAAGCCAGCATGGGATGGAATGCCTTTCAATGGCTATTCACATTCACACTTGTACATCTCTTCACTTAATTTACAGAGGCCATTTCACCTTATATACATATCTTCAAGTAATGTCCCTGATTGAAAACCCATGCCGCTTTAAGGGGAATGTGCTAACTTCATGTTAACATCAGTTACAGGGCAAGGACTTGAATCCAAATCGCCGGGACTATAAGTTGGAATACTTACCACTATGTCACATATATTTTCTTACTGTGACATAAAATAATACTGACATGATAAAAGATGACCCCCCCACATTACACTTCCAATAATCTCTGAGCACCTGTCATCCACTAATTTTGGACACCAACTTGCATTTATATTTATTATATTATATATCTATTGCCTGGAGTTTTCTTAAGATATTTAATTTTAAAAATTTAGTATGAATGGTTGCCAGAATTTGGATACTACAAATTAGTTTATGGAATTTAATGTTGCATAGACACAACTTATTACACAATCTGTACAGAATCACACCATTGACATTCCACAAGAACCTTTCTTATATTTAAATCATCCAAAACATCTTAATAAGGTATTTAGAAGTAGCCACATGCATGTTAGGAGTGAAAGTATGTGAATAAAATTAGTTTGATTTTCATGGGATTCTATGGTCTCTAAGTTCCACTAACCCTGATATCCCAGCCACCTTAACAAAGCATTATTGGTTATAGTAGGTCAAATGAAACGTCTGTTCTACTAACAGATTCTGTTAATGCCAGATCAATATTTTCTATGTTTCACACCGTGTTACAAAAACAAATATAGTGAAGGGCAGGACAATTTCAGTGTATGATTTTATAATTTAAAAGACTAAGTTAAACTAAATAGCCCTAATAGCTAAGGTTGACTCCTGTCTTGTGCATAATGATGATTCCTGAATAGACTCCCTTGAACTGGTTGAGTGTTAATGGAAAATGAATAAATACCTAATTATTTCAATATACATAGTATTTTTTTAAAATTTCAGACTCCTGATTGGATGATTAGCAGGAATGCAAAAGACTTCATTCAAATCTCAACCTGGTCTCTCACTCTCTCTCTGTCTTTCTGTGGAATCTGCACAATTGTACCAAGGCCATATGATTTCTTCACCAGGTATCACAGCTTCTAAGATATGCATGGTAAGTTGTCTGGCATCTCTAAATTTGCCCAGAGTTAGTGCCTGTAGGGGGTGTTCATGTGTGGCCTGTGATGGAGTAGTGTCCTGTCCATTCCCTTTTACAGGATACTCATTTGGATTAGCTTTGGAACCCCTGTGACCATAAAATTGGATTATACTGTAGATGCAAATGTATGACTAATTTTTATGGTTGTTTTAATTATTATATTTAATTTATGGTTAATCTACTATGAAATATTGAAGTTGTTTTGAAGGCCTTGATGAAAAATAGCAAATGCCCTTGTACATTGTATTATCACTTTTGTCAGAAATGATCTCCAAAACAAAGGGCTTGTGCCTTTGTATGCTGTGTTCATTATACTGACACTAATTGGTGGCACATTTGACAGGTTAGAGTAGATTGTCTTGCCAGAGTGGGCATCCATGTTCTCATTTTTCTATATATCGCTCTCTGCCAATCACTAGTGGGGAAGGGTAATATTAGTGAACAAACTCTACTGAATTAAGCCTTTCAAAACATGCATGGAGACCTTTATTGTGTTCCATGTCGCTTCCTCTCTGCCATATAAAGAAAAAAGATCAGGGAATGTAATAACTGTCTCTACTGAAGGATTCACTTTCACGCCTCGTGGAACTTTGCCAACTTAATTGTGGAAGCTGGATTTCACGGCCCACTGGAAATGATGGGGTTAGACTTTCATTTTTTTTATTCCCACTGTCTGTATTCATATGCACTTGAGGCTTCTAAAAGCTTATTCTGAAGGTTGTGAACCAGTGACTACAAGATTTTATGGCAGATCACTGTGCACTGTGTAATAAAAGAATAAAATAAATAAATATGCTGCTGGTAGTAGGTGGTGTGATGAGAAATTTAAGAAAAGAAAAAGAAAAAAAAATCAAGGTAAAGCCCTAGTAACAATTTTTCTTCAAAATTTGTCTATTTTTATCTGCAGAAACATAGACTGAGTGGGCACATAAAATTATAGATACTGTAATTTGAATCCCCCCGCTCCTTCAGAGGGTGTCCGAGTGGTTACTGGTAGTACCTCACAGCTCCAAAGTAATGTATGCAGGGTTAATTTAGTGTGAATGAGCATTTTCTGTGATGAACTGATGTCCTATCCAGGGATGAGTCCTGCATTATGGCTGTTGCTATTAGCATAATCTCCCTGCAGTGGGAAAGGTGATAGATAGCTGTTCATGGCAGACACAATTCTGAAGAAATAAAACAAGATGCAGAATTATTGTAGTTTTAGTCCAGGCAAGTAAAGGAATATAAGAGTAGTGAAAGGTTTTTTACATTGCAGTCTAGCAGCACCTTACATACTTGGCTAGACTAATTCTCATTTTATTAACAGAAGGTTCAAGCGTACATTTATATTCCTCCTAAAAATACTTAAAAAATAGTCTTTACTGCATTTCTGTTTAAAACAAGAAGTCTTATAACACCTTTTCTTCATATTTCAGATTCAAGAAAAGGCATTCTACAAATTGTTGGCACTATTTCAAGCAACCTTTTGAGTAAACATAAATTAACTTGCAACCCTTAAAAGAGAATCAACCTTTCAGTTACAAAGGAATATTATGTCAACTTGCAATTTAATTTGTAAAGAGATAAAGGCAAGTAGCAATAAGAGTTCTTCTCAAATGAAAGAACATCCCATATAGAAAAATGTTATTCCTCACTAAAGCAAGTTACACAGTAATTTAGTTTATATCAGAGTTTACGTTATTACATATTGGGGATCATGATGTGTTGAAATGTTTGTGGTATTCAAGTTATTTGGTACTTGAATCTACAGTATTTTGGATGAAAAATTATGTATATTAGCTGGGCTGAACTAAACCAAGCTGTAGGTGGCATAAATTGTTTTTTGAGGTGCCAGTCATTGTCATTCATAAACACAATACATGAAAATCTCTTTTAACCCAATAAGAATGGTGGTCGACATTGACATCACTTTATTATCACATAAAAGGAAATAACCTTGGAAATATGTCTCCTTTTGTTTTTTAGTGTGAACTGATTTCAGAATTTTTCTTTTTTTTTTTTAGAAAATTGAAATCACAGAACTTAAAACAATCTACACTTACTCAACAAATTATTAGGAACACCTGCACACCTGCTTATCCAAACAATTATCTAATCAACCAATCGTGTGACATGAGCGCAGTGCATACAGGTTAGGAGATCCAGTTATTGTTCACATCAAACACCAGAATGGGGAAGAAATGTGATCTCAGCGATTTCAACATGTGGCATGATTGCTGATCTTCTGGGACTTTCACGCACAACAGTCTCTGGAGTTTTCTCAGAATGGTGTAAAAAACAAAACAACATTGTGCTGCAGTTCTGTGAACAGTAACACCTTGGTGATAAGAGAGGTCAGAATTGCCAAAGGTCACTCAGATAACCACTCTACAACTGTGGTGAAAAGCATCTCAGAATGCACAACACAACAAAACCATAAGGTGGATGAGATACAATAGCAGAAGTTTACATCAGGTTGTACCCCTGTCAGCCAGGAACAGAGAGTTGAGGATGCAATGGGCAATGGCTCATTGAAACTGGACATTTGAAGACTGGAAAAACATAGCCTGGTCTGATGAATCTCAGTTTCTGCTAAGGCACACAGATTGTAGTGTCTGATTATGGCAACAACAGCAGGAATTTGTGCACTCAGCTCACCTTGTGTCCACAGTCCAGGCTGGTGGTTGTGGTGTAATGGTGTGGGGAAGGTTTTCTTGGCATACTTTGGGTGTGTGAATAGCTTGAGCCGAGTATTCTTGCTGGACATGTACACCTTCTCATGACCACAGTTTACCAATCATTTAATGGCTAAATCCAGCATGATAATGCATTATGTCACAAAGCAAACGTTGTCTCAAACTGGTTTTGTGACCATAACAATGAGTTCAGTGTTCTTCAGTGGCCTTCTAGACACCGGATCTGAATCCAATACAACACCTCTGGCATGTGTTAGAAGAGGAGATTTGTGCAGCAGACAAATCTGCAGGAATTGTTGATACAATCATGTCAACGTGGACCAGGGTCTCAAAGATATGTTTCCAGCATCTTGTAGAATCTATGGCATGAAATACTGAAGCGTTAGTACCCAGCTATATTATCTGTTCATAATGATTTTACTTTATATAAAATCAGTGAGTGAAATTTTAAAAAGCTTGTGTGAAAAATTCTATACACTGAAGTATCCATTCACAACAAAGTAAAACATGGATGAGTATAAATAAGAACATAAATAGTAAACTTAAAATAGCAAAAATTTATCAACGTTGTCACTTTAGTGTTTGGGATTATTTTTGTTATGTCTTTTGAAATTTTAATTTTGTTTTTGCATACATATTCTTCATTATGCACTCGATATATGTAATATGAAGATTGATTTTTATTTATGTTTTTTCTGCAATCATCTGTGCTTTTAACAATTTAGTATTATTTGATTTTCTGTCTTTTTCTGTGTATTATTGTTTTATTTTAGGTTGTAAAAATGTCTGAATTATATTAAAAAAGCAAGCAATATGAGATCAAATTCATGATGCATCTTTAGGACAAACAGCCCAACTCGGTTGTGTTAACTTGTTTTGTCATATTGGATAACTCATTTTGATGACACAAAAGGAGACTATGGGATGTTCACACAGTAAGAACATTTAAACCCCACATACAATTAGAGGCTTGCCAGAACTTTATCATAAGGGGTTTATTTGCAATGATTTCTAGTAGCATAAGGTGCATCGGAATATTGAGAACACATAGACAAAAGTCCACTAGTAATGCCTATCAATTCAGATAACAAAAGAAAAAGAAAAAAGAAAAAAAATGCATTGTCTTGCATACCTTCCCATAGCTTATGTGTTCTTTTAAATTGTACACTCTGTGCTCCCAACACTTTACTTTTGAAAAAATGAGTTAATTTTTCCCCCAGTGTGAAACTGGACACCTATCCACAATAATAACAGAAGTGATTTCCAACCTGGGTTAGAGTGCTACTGTGAAAAACATTTAGTAGACAAATTAAAAGACAAACGTATTCTCTTTTAGAATAAAACCATTATAGAACTTATCTGGGGTTATATTAACACCTAAAATGTTTTATATCTTTTACTTGCACAAGAAAAAATACTTTAATATGCTGAAGCTATCTGTGTGTCCCAACCCCATTACCTAACCTAGTTCAAGGTTAAATTCCACCTTACACATCCTAACACTCACTACTTTTCTTACCTTGGCTGCATTTATTTATTTGAAGGTTTTGGCCCAACTGTTTCATATAAATTACTTCAAATTTTGTTCTTATTTTCAAAATTTTGAAATTTTGGAAGTAACAAAGTTTCAGTTATTCTATTGGGAGTGTGTTTTGGAAGTAAAAATACTAAGAGACATTGACTTTTCTGTTTTTCTGTGTGTTTGAAAGAGAATGACAAAACAAGGTATGGCTAGGTAGATCTCCATAAACAACTAGGCAGGCATATTTTTTAACAGTTGAGATTTAAAGTTTCGGAAACAATAATGCTGTGATTCAATGCCTTGTTATTGACAAAATAAATCAAGCACATTTTTAGAACATTAATGGTGACCTGGAACAATTGAGCAACAAATACAAATTCAACCAAATCACAGAAAATAACTTACATGTTTAAAAGGGTGAGCAAAAAAATAAATTCCCACAATTAAAAATAAATATGCAAACCATGTCCGTAGCATAGAAGAAAAACGCAATACAAGGTTCCTAAAGTGACCACCATCCCAACATGCTAAACAAATACAAAGATACCATATACTCTTTCACATATACATTTAACAATTGCTGTGGCAGACTAGGTAACTTACTGAGGATCACAAAGAGGGTAAACGTGTAACCTTTTGAGTTAACCACTAGTCCATTAGATGCAAGGCCACACTTAATGAACTATTAAAATGTTTAGAGTTAAGCCCAATATGACACCGTTCAGACTGACTGGCTAAAGCACAATTAAAACATGAAGAATTGAAAGTCCTAGCTCCAGACATTAAAACACTTCAAACAGATATGCTTGATAAATTAGGTAAAGCTAAGAGTCGGGCATGTTTAATTTTAAATCATTTTAAATTAAGTGCAATTCAAAAAGAATAGTTATTAAAAATGTTATAAAAGGAGTGATTGAATCAGCTGACCTTGTAGATTGAATGGTTAGGAGGGCATACAAATAGAAGGGGCTGCAGACGATAATGCTCTATCCCCACAGAGCATGTGAATATAAACCAATTGAATTAGACATTTTTAGGTGCTAGTAAGGTGCCTCATGAATAAAATACTGACTGATAAAATTAGGAGCACAGATATTAAGGGCTTAATAGAGACATAGTTCATCCCTCCATTCTCTGAACCTGCTTCTTCCAACAGAGTGCAGCATCAGGTGTTAACAGTAAAAACAAATGTAATGCCAGGTTCAGGGAGAAACTGTGTTGGTGCTTAGTGTTAATCAAAGTCAAGTTTATTGTAATCTCAGCTATATACAATTATACAGAGTGTGCAATTATATAGTGTATGAAATTGTACCTATACATATGAAAATAAAGAACTTGAACTTACGGTGGGGCAGTTATTCTATCCAATATGTCTTAAGAATATACAGCAGAAAGAGATTAGACCACATCAAGAAAAATCAGCTGCTAATTCACTATCTCATTTTAGTTAACGTATCTGTTCATCGGTACAGTTACTTTCTGAATCAGCCCATTCCATTTCAGGGTTAGCAAGAGCTGCAGCAAAGATGGAGTACAAGGCAAAAACCAACTCGTATCCAAGCTTTCTTTCAAGGCCCAGTTTGTTCCCATACACACCAATCTGAATCCCTAGTCAACCTAACATGCATGTGTTTAGGATGCAGGAAAATGAAGGAGAACCTGGAATGAAAAATCATATGGACATGGGGAGAATATGAAAATCTCAACATGGACAGTGACTAGGCCATGATTCAAACCTAGATATCAGAATCTATGAGGCAGCAGTACTGCAATGCCATCCTAATTTTTGCAAGAAGATGGAATTCTAATTGGATTGTGTTTTACCTTAATTATTCCTTACATTGCATAATTATGATAAACATATACACTGAAACAAACAGTGATGGAGTGCCAAAATGTCCAAACTGCACAAAGAAAAAATGTTATCTAGCAAAAATAATTTGCGTTTTACAATAATTCTGTGATAATGCATTTGTAGTTAAGCAGTGATTCGCCAAAGAGTAAAAAATGAAATATATTCCTTTCTGTGGGTATAAATAAAGTAAACTTAAATTACAAAAGTGATATCTTCTTAATAAATAGCTTTTGCAAGATAATTATTTCTTAAAACACAATCTACCATGCAATTACTTTTTTTTTACGAAGGACTTATTACAAAACTATTTAGTCTAAAACACAATTTATGGTGCAATCAATGACTATTTTCTTAAAACACACGCAGCTTACTAAAAAGAGACTGGCCATTAAAATTCAAATAATCACCTAATCTTATCTGATAAAAGAAATGTAAGAGGCAGTTGATCACAACATAATGGAGACAGAAAAACAAAAACCCTGAACAAGCGATTTGTTTTGTTTAAAATTATTGCACTCCCTTTGTTGCTCTGTGCCTCACCGTCTCCTTGCAATATGGCTTAAGGAATGTCATTGCCTCCCACAAGATTTAGCAAAAGTCAAAACAGACTTTTCACAGAATAATGCACTTAAAAAGAAAATATGCTTAGCTCCTTGGAGACTTTTAATATATCCCTTTGAGTCCATATGCAGGTGCTTGTCCTTAGTTAATCTTGTGAAAACATCATTTCCTTGAGTGGGTGCTGCCCTTTTTAAGATTGCACTCAAGGAGCTTTTAAAAGTAGAGTAGACTTGTGCAGCACTCCTTGAGAACCAACTGCATTTTATTAAAAGTATACTTCTATTTCTTTTTTAGGGTCGGGGTACAGATGTGACTATGCTGGTTTTTCCAAAATATAGTACCAGTAAAGTAGGGCAGTGCTTTGATACCCTTGACCTCATTTTCATTCAACAAAATGACATCCATCCTCAAACTGACTTTAATATTTAAATTGTTGTGGAGAACAATCGGTGCAATGGCTGCAGCTCATCTTGGATAGGGCACCATCATCACTTACAATAGTTCAAATTCCCTGTATTCATTCATTTTTATTGTGGTAGGAAATCCACACAATTACAAGAAGAACACCCATTCTTCATTCTTGTTCTTTCTGGTAAACAGTTTAGGTCTGTCTGGACATCCTAGTCATAACAGTAGCTACCCACAAAATATTTAGTGAATCACTGCAGGTCTATCGCCCTTTCTTGGCTTGAACCAAAAACCTTAATCTGGCCAACTTTACTCCAGAGCTGAAAAACAAAATAGTTATTAAATCTATGCACTCCGTTTTTGGACTAGATTTTTGAGAGGTACAGATGTCATTTGTAAGGAACGGGACTGTTCTTCACAGATGGCAGATAATTTAAGCATGGGAGAGTGTAACTGTTAGTTATCTGTGAAATTATTGCTTCCGTATTCTAGGCAACATCAAACTATGGAGTTACTTCAACTGGAAGAAAGGCAACTTCATTTTTCTGGAAAAAGGAATATTATTTTTATTGGCAGGGGGCTGTATTTTTTAGCTTCTTTTTGGCTGCTGTGAGTTCATTTTTGCCAATTTGCAATAGAGTAATACCACAAGAAGACAAAAATGCTATATTTTTAAACACTGTCCGTGAGTCCCATGTTTTAATCATTACTTTTCACCACTCATTTAAATTTGTGCAGCAGACATCACACTGCAGAATTAGATGTAGGAGACTTTACAGATTACTGTGCCACATGTTGGAATATTTTTGCAGTCCTGCAAATGGTTTCTGTAGTTTTTCAGGCTGACAAAATAATATACTTTGTACCATTATATTGGTAACCCAAAGACCCTCCCCCAAAGGTTTTTCCTCTAATATTTGTTATAGTTTCAACTTATTAAACCATATGAAAAATGGTAAAGCTTATTGGATGTATAGATATCTCTTTTACCACAATCACATCCTATTCGGGGGTAGAAGTGCGTGATACACACCTTTTTAGAATTCTTTAAGTGGTGTTTACTCAAAGCAGAGGGGTTATAATTGCTGTTTAGTTTTGTATGGTTTTGTCTAGTACAATCATAATTTTGCTTTAACTCTTATACTTGTATAAAGTTAATAATTTTCTGATTTGGCAAGCCCTTTTATTTTAAACACACATACAATGGAAGCCTCCTATTGCTGAAAGTCTTAGAAATGAACAACAGTAGGCAGAATCCTACCTGAACTTCCATCATGGCTTTATGATCAGAACAGCATTAAGACACCCTGTACTTCTCACAGGAAATGTAATGCATTTATAGTAACATGAAATAAAGAACTAAACTGAGCTGACTGAGCTGGACTTATCCAATATTTGATGGATGTATTGGATGTTTGGAATTTTCAGTGTGTATTTCTACCAAGGGAAGGCTACTGTTACCGTCTAGGAGAGTGAAGTTTGCCATCTAAACAAAGCATAACAGGAGTGCAGTGGGTGGTTTTACAGGTAAGTGGAAGATGAAGCTCTTACTCGATTAGGCTGACACCAGCCTAGGGAAGGGACTCTCCATGTAACTGGCATGAGTCAGGCATTTCTCAAGTGGGCTCAGCCCAGCTTCTTGTCTGCCTATCAGACCAGGGCATTGTTCTTCTCACTGTCTGCTTTTGGGCCACCGTTAATTAGTGATGTTTTTTGGTATAGTGGAGACAATAAAAAGAAAAAAATATTTGGCTCTGTTCAGGTAGACCAAGAGCAGTGTCGGATGTTTTATACTTTGCTTCAATTATTTTTTACATATGATATACTGTGTATTGTATATGTATGCATTTTCACATGCAGTACTTTCAAACACATTCATTTACTTAAGCTTTTCAGGTTATACAGTTCCCCAGAAATATACATTAATGGTAATGTAATGTCATTTATGGTAAAGTAGGTAATTTAAGACAAATTAATACCGATCCCATTCATATTCTAAAGCGTTTGGCCCCTGAGAAAAACCTAGAATCACAATATGCTATGGTAAGGCACTGCAGCTGATTTTGAGGGAAACAAAGTGGTGTCTGAGCATATCACCAGTTATAAAAGTGTAATTCAAATGTTTAATACATTTGATATTTTCATGTGACATTGTGGAAGGGAACATTAAAGGGTTAAATGCAGTTCTAGAAAAAAAGGTATGAAAATCAATGAATGCATATTATCCCCAGCACGCCACAGAAAAAAATCATACAAATAAATTACAATTGTATTATATTGACCTCCTAATCTATTTCATTGAAATTCTTTCACTTGACATAGTGGATCTGAGAAATTATTATAAACGGTTGCCAAAAATGCATCCAGGCTGCTATAGATATATTGAATACATGTGACAGAGCCTACAAGTGAAATGAAGCGTTCCTGTGAAGTAGATACTTGAGAAGGAGGAAAATAAAGTGAGCTGAAGCAGAGCCTTTGGTATGTCATTGCAAAACTTTTTTTTTTCTAAACTACATCTGCAATGTTTAAAAATGTTGCAGATGGCCTACTGAAGCAGGGCAAAAGTGCAGCCCTGTTTCTTCATATTAATAGAACTTTTGTGATGCAGCCCTTTTTAACGATGCTGAAATCAAAATTATGAATCAGGCTTAAGTGTGGAGGTCTTATTCAACTCCAACAAACAGCTTATAATAATGACGACGCTATTCAATTGCTGACATAACTATTGTAAATGAGTAAAGCAAATTTTACACAAAAGAAAATCTCCTCTGAAAGCTAAGGAGTGCAGTATTTTTAATATATACTCTGGTTTTTTTTGCAAAAAGGATGCTGGAGCCTATCTTGGCAGTCAATAACTGCACTAAAAAATGTATTGGACAGTTGTGGTATATGACTACCCTTATAGAAAATACAAAAATGTAGAATATACTTTAGCTAGTAAATGGACTGAAATCAAGACACTGGTGATGCTACATATTGTAACCACCTAGCAACATACAGTATATACTGTATTGTTTAGAATGCATTTAACTTCCTCAAAATATTGTTCAGATGTACACACTAAAGAGAATTTTAGTTTGCTTCAGTGTATCATTTGTAAGCAAAAATGAAAAATTACAACATTTTGATTCAAAATTCAGCTTTTTAATCTAAAGAGTTTGAATGTGTACTACGCATTTTACAAATGCATTTTTTATAAGTAAGCAAAAATATTAAAGACCATACTTTTTGTTTGAAGGAAATACAATTTACTACTGGTGTCAATAAGTGGTCTTACTTAGCATGTGGTCCAGTGTACTTTTGACTCCATTATATGTCAAAAATTAATGCACAATGCAAAAACTATAAAACAATTACAGCACACAACAGAAAACAGTCCAAGCACTTAAGATTTCACTTATGTTTCACCAGTTTTACATCAACAACATAAACAACCATGAATTAGATTGAGACTGCATAGTTCCTGGTGTTTTTCCAGTGCAAGAAAGAACTTTTAACAGGGAACTGTGTGATATAGCGGGTCCGCGGCTTAGATGAAAAGGCCAGATTTAAATAAATAATCCTAACACTCGCTGCTTAAAGATAGGGCATGGTATTGTGGCCGGAGTGATTCTCGGACGCGAGATTGTGCGGGCGTTTCCTCGATTAAGTGCACAGGTGAGGAATTGTCCATATCTGTAATTGATGCCAGGAGCTGCTAAACGCCACAACTTCTGTCACATCCCCATTATAAATAGGAGATGCGTGAGTGTGGAGAGGGGAAAAGAACAGAAGTTAAGGGAGGGAGAAAGCGAAAGAGAAAGCTGGAAGCTGAAAGCCGGTGCGAGTGTGAGCGAGCGAGAGCAGGCTCAGTGTAATAAGGACAGGCAGCTGGAAGAAGTGAGCTCTAGCAGGGTGCTTGGCTGGCACAGGAGCAGGAGTGACCAAGATCGAGGATGGCTTGTTGCGTAAGGCTGGGAAGGCAGTGGGAGTCTGAGATTTGGGATCACAACCCCAGCGTGAGCGCCCTGGTTGCTTGGGAACCCAAGTCTCCATCTGGATTGAGGTTCCAGTCTCTCACGAGGTGTGGGTTTGAATCCCACTGCTGCCACCATCCATTTGCTCCATACTCCCTCTTCCTCCACCATAACCACCCCTACCTAAAAAGTTTCCACCCTGGCCAAAGTTACTGTTCCCACCCCTTCCAAAGATTAAATAAAACAGGGTTTGACAATACATCTTTATTTTTTTTTATACTATTATAAAAGGCAATTTGTAAATTACACGGTAATCACAATGGATAGAAGCTAATGCAGTATGACTCTTTGCAATAGCTTATGAGTAGTTTGATCATACACATTAGTCTAGTTGACCCAAGGACAAATAAATATGGGATGCACAACCATTAAACAACACAGCGTAATGAGATTTCTTTGGTCAGAGGGAGGAAACCTGCTGAAATTCACTGAAAGATCTTGGCGCAGTACTGAAGTGAAAACTGCATGACTCAACAAAAGTTTATGAATGGGAAGAAATGGTTAAAGTGGAAAGAACAAATTTAACTGCCAAAGCTCAGTCTCGTCGACTATCAGCATTGCAGAAACAAGCCCACATCAGCATGGTGAATGCCTTCAAAGAAGACCAACAGATTACATTGTCCGCTGTTGTTGCACATTTGGATATCAGCTGTGGATCTGAACATGCCATGTATGGTACATGATGAAATGGGGTACTGTAAAGTTAGTGCAAGATGGGCACCCAAACATCTTACTAATCTGAAAAAGTCAACATCCTTAGGTCGAGTTTCAGCAGGTTTCACTTCCTCTGCCCAAAGAAATCCCACTATGGAGCGTTGCACAACAATGGTGCAATCCCAAAGCAAAGTGTCCATGTTCATTTGAGCTTCGCTTCAACTAAACTAACAGCAGAGCATTGTGCTGTGCATGACTGAACTACCCATAAGCCATCATGCATGTGTTGTATTTCATTTAACTTTAGCATTTATACATTATGTTTTGAAATTACCATTACTTTTTGATTAACCCATTATGCCATGTTATTTTAAATATTTATTTTTTGTTATAAGTGAAGTATGTTTGCTCCTTTTTTAATTGGACTCCTCCATTATTTAAGCACCATGTCATTTTCCTGTTTCTGTATTTTTTGTATTGCTCCAGAAATTACAAACCAGATATTATAAATGATTATTGGATGAAGCCAGCATTTTCATGTGTTAGATGTGGATGAATTATTTATGTTTATATTACTGTTAATTTTTTTATTTGTTAATATTTTGGTTGTGTAAGTTCTAATAGATACACACGTGGATAACACTGAAGTAGCTGCTGCCCTTTAGCATTCAATGTCATTTGCACCTGAGAACAAACTCCACAGAAAATGTAAATTAAAAAGAAAATGACTAAACAGAGTTAAGCATTTTAACCCATGTCAAAAAACACAAATCTTAAATTCTTATAAATGTAAATTTCAGACCACTTCTTTTTCAGAATGCAAAGTAAGAGAACAGGAAAAGGTCATCTAATTAAGCAGTGTGGTCATTTCGAGATAAAAATGGCTCACTGGTTGTAAAACTGTTTGGGGTGAAACCCTGCAGACACAGGGTGGCTCCAGGATTGAAGCTGAAATCCCCTGCTATAGAAATTCTGGATAAATTTAAATTTTGCTATATTAATTCATTAACCTTAACCTAACAATTAGGTAAGCAAAATGACTAAACCAAGGCCTGCTGTTTCTTGATTCTATATTGGAAAAAAGTACCTGTTAATGATTTTTAAAAAGTGATAATTTATGTTTATTTTCATGTTTATCAATTTGTGCAAATCTAAAACATTAATCTGCCTGAATAGTATATTGGGAATTGAATGTACTATCCAATCAGTGCTTCAGAAATTATCCAATAAATATTTAAAAAATGTATGCAAATTGGCACTCCACAATAATTAATGTACTCAAGAAAGTTAGAGTCTCTTTAGTCTATCTTGTGTGACTGTGTAAACTTAAAACAGTAAAGATTATGAATACTCTAAAAGGGATGGAATTATTGGAATGATCACTTTAATTTCATCATCAAGTCTTTTTTCCTCTAGTTGTACTTGAGTAGATGGAAGGGGTCACTGAATCTGTTGTCTCTTTTTAAAGCCTGGTAGCCCCAGGAAGCCTCTAAAACACTAATATACCTTATAATATTACCTGGCTCCTAGTAGGAAGCTGTTCCTGATTGTTTCATTGCAAAAGAACTTCAAACTACTAGAGAAATTCACTAAAGACAATATGCTGCTTGACAAGAGCTTTCACATCAGCTGTAATTATGATCACATAAAGAACAAAAAAAATCACCAAATATAAGGGTGACCGCTAATATATCTTTGAGGGAGAAGTGCTGTGTAAATCTAATGTGAAAAATCTTTTCTGCATTGTATGAAACCACTTACAGGGCCTGCACTATGTGGATGCTTAATGATGAAATTAATTAGCTCCGATTTCACTCGACTGTTCAGTTCCACCTCTAAGAAACCAGTACCAAGTGAAAGGAGCTTGCTTGGACCACTGCCGTCTGAAACAGCTCTGCGCAGTACATGGACAAGCTTCTTTTTTTCCCCCAATAAAATCACTTTACTTATCTTCCATACAGAGCTGACTGCCCCAGGTATCTCTAAATGGTGTTCCCCAATTCTTAACATAAAAGTTTTATAAATTTAAGGTTTTTGCTATTTTACCTATTCATATAGAATTATAAAACATTCTGCTTATTATGTGCATGTTTAAGTGGATTATGAATATGATATATATTCACATTCATTCATGTATTCTTTGCGGACTGTAGGTACATGATGTATTAGTTTTGATGAATTTCATAATTCTTGATAAGTGATGGAAAAAAACTGCAGTTTACTACAGATATTTGGTAAATAAAGAAAAAAGTTCACTTAACATTTTAGAACTGAGCATGTTTTATTTAAAAAAATGAGTAACCATAAATAATATATAAATGTAACAATATAACATAATATTGAAAGAGCTAGTTGATTGATTGTACCTTCATTTTACAAAGGTACCAGTATCAAAAATGAAACAATAATATGTTTATCGTCAATGACAGTTATAAAAATATGTATCCTTGAAACCTGTTTTTTTTTCTTGATTACATTTTTATGAACTTAAAACCAATTTCTTTCACATCCATTATGTCACCCACCTTCACTCTTCACTAATAAGGCTGTGGAGAATTATATGTATCTCAATGACACACATTACAACAAAAGAACATTTCCCTCTTTCTGAAAATATACTATTATAGGAATATGAAAGACAGAGGTTTTGAGGTAAAGAAGACAGAAGTTGCGAGTTAAGGCTGTTATACTTACTAGTATTGTCATGTTACATGTTGATAAGTACATGTAAGTGAGAATTGTGCTCCATGTGTGGAGTGCACATGCTCTGCTGGGTGTGCCAGTTTCCCACCACTGTCTAAAGATTAGCATTGTTAAGTTAGCCTAGTAAGTGTTTGTGTCCTTGTGTTGTGTGTTTGAGAGATCATTTTCCTGGGATAGGCTCCACTTCCTCTGTACTTGGGTGGATGAATAGATAATAATAATAATAATAATAATAATAATAATAATAATAATAATAATAATAATACATTTTATTTATATAGTGCCTTTCCCATGCTCAAGGCTCTTCACAGAGTCTCATAAAGAAACAGCAGGTATACGCAACATGGGATACAAATGTTTCCTGAATAGAACACTAAAAGAGATAGATACAGGATATATAAAACCAATAAAAAGAATAAAAGACAATAAACTGGAGTAAAATACTAAATTCAATACTAAAAGAAAAGCATAGCAAATAACATAATTTGTGATATAACACACACACACGCACACAAATTATACCAAGCATCTGGATAGACAGGAAGATTGAAAGAGGATGCAGAATGATAGGATAAGTTAAAAGCCTTCCTGTACAGATGAGGTTTAAGTTGTTTTTTAAAAGAATGAATGGAGTCAACTGAGCTAATTATTTAATTGAGGCCATTCCAAAGTCTGGGCGTTATACAGCTAAAGGCTCTGTCACTCAGAGTGCAGGTTAGTGTTTGGCACAACAAGATTGGCAGAATCAGAGGACCTTAGTGGGCGCATGGAGGCATAGTGATGAAGAAAGGTCACTGATGTAGTCTGGTCCAAGGCCATTTAAAGCTCTGAAGGCTAACAATAGAATTTTATATTCAGTCGTTTAAGACACAGGGAGCCAGTGGAGGTGAAGCAGGATGGGTGTTATGTGCTCGCTGTTGCTGGTCCGTGTTAGGACTTTTGCAGCAGTGTTTTGGAATCAACTGGCACGGGGATATAAGATTGGAAGAAGAGTTACAATGATCAGTGTGGGGTGATAAAAGCACAGACAAGTTTCTCAGTATTAGAGAAGGAGAAGAATGAGGGAACACGGGATATATTACAAGGAATGTTTCTTAATGTGGTTTATGTGGGCGGAATAAGAAAGGAAGGAATCAAAAATGACACCAAGATTCCTTGCGTCAGAAAAGGGTCTGAAAAGATCACCATCAGGAGTGACTGAGAAGGAGATCATTTTCTTAAGTTCTGTTTTGTTGCAATTTAATTTTGAAGAGTTCTGCTCTATCCAGGTTTTAATTTCACTGAGTTAAGTTGCGTACTGAGAAAGCCCTGATAAAGTTTCACTTTTAACATTGAAATGATAGCCCAGTCTATAGCTATGAATGGTATGCCCAAGGGGAAGCATATTGATACAGAAGAGCAGAAGGTTGAGGGCAGAGTTCTGAGGAACCCCTTGTGTGACCGGTGCTGAACTGGATCTGCTGTTGCCAAGACTTACAAACTCTTGCCTATCGGTCAAATAGGACTTGAACCACTGGAAAGCAGTGTCAGAAATACCCAGCGTGTTCTCCATTCTGGACAGTAGAATGTCATGTCTGACAGTGTCAAATGCTGCACAAAGATCTAACAGAATTAATATGCTCATTTGTCCAGAGTCTGCTGTCATATGCAAATCATTGGTTACCCAAAGCAGAACAGTTTCACAGCTGTGCTGCTCCCTGAAACCAAACTGAAAGGATTCCATCAAATTATTAGAAGTTAAGTAATTGGTATATTGGCAGGCTACAACACACTCAAGAACTTCTGACAGAAAAGGCAAGTAAGAAATAGGCTGAAAATGGTTAAGACTGTCAGCATCAAGACCAGACTTTTTTAGCATTGGTGTTACAGAAGTGATTTTAAAAGTGGTTGGCACAAAGCCAATATCAAGGGATGTATTTAATATTGTCTTAACAGATGAGATTATGGCATGAAGGCAGAATTTAAGAAGTGTGGTAGGGATGGGGTCCAGTACACAGGTAGTGGGGCCTACTCTTACAAAGCAGGTCATTAACAAATACAGATGTGACGGGTGAAAAGACATGGGAAAATGTAAATGGATGATAGATTTAAGTTAGTTGAATTATTTAGATCTTTAACTTTATTGCGGAAAAGTAGAAGAATTTTTTACAGATTTCGGTAGAGGAGGTAATTGGCTCAGTAGCAGATTGAAGTAGTTTATTAACTACAGAGAACAAAACCCTTGGGTTATCAGGGCCAGATCTATTATTCTGCCATAATGTGTGTTTTTGGCTGCATTTAGTGCATCCCTGTAAGCCCTTTGATGTTCACAGACAGCCTGGATGCATACATACGGTGAGGCCAGCCTTACGTGATATTCTCTCAAGGTGTCAGCCAGCTGCTTTCATAGATCATAACTCTGAATTGTACCGTGGAGCCGAGTGCTTAAAGGAAACCTCTTTATGCTTTAAAGGGGATGTTTTATCTAGTGTTGAAAGAAGAGCTGCATTATAGTGGACAATAAGATTACCTAGTGTTGATGGAATAGGTGATGGAAATAGAACTAGCAAGGATAGAAGGATAGATATTTTTAAGGTTTCAGAAAGAAATTTGACGTTTACAGGTAAGAGTAGGGAGAGGTAATGAGAAATGGTGAAAAGTACTGCTTTATGATCAGAGAGTCCCAAATCAGTGCAATAAGTGTTGCCGACAGATAAACCAGATGTGCAGATCAAGCCCAACATATGAGCACCAGAGTGAGTAGGAAAATCGACACTTGCACCAAGTCAAAACAGTCCAGTAAGGACAGGAATTAATTTCTCAGCTTACATGTAGTAATGTCAATATAGATGTAATTTAAAATTACCAAGAAGGATGACTCTCTATGAAAGGGAACTTAATGGAACACACATATTCTCACACCTAGTATAAACTGCACAAGTGATTATGATATATGATAAGGTTTTCTTATAATTTTCACAAATTACTGACATCAGTGCTACTGTTAGTTGCCACAGGGAATGCCACTCAAACAACAAATATGTTGCTAAACATGGTGACAAGTCAATTTTTGCCTCATATTGCCCACCCCACTGCATGCGCACTCGGGCTGATTAGGAACTGTTCAGTGTCACACTTTGATTAGTTTTCCCCGAAACTGAATCATCAGGACTTCTCGTTATCACCTACTGTTACCAGAAAAGCCAGACTTCTTCAACTGTCTTGCTGCTACCGTTTAACGGTCATGAAAACTGGGGAACAGACAGAAGAGTGTTCACTGTCAACCAGGTGGATCCCCCAAGTAGTAACACTGCTGATACTTGGCCAGTGGCCACACGTGATTGAGAAGTACCTTAGTCTACTGTAATAACAATAATAATTTTGGGGGCATGTGCAACCAGCAAAGTCAAGTCATTTTTATTTCAGTCTTTTCATTAATGGATTAGAATCGGAATTATCACATCAAAGCTGTTATGGAGGCCTTTAATACTTAACTGTATACCAATCATTCACTATTTGTAATTGCCCCATCTGTAAACTAATGTGTTATATCCATCCAAAGTTCAAAATCCACATTGAAATCCTCATATGCTGAATCTAAATCTAAAAACAAAATGAAAAACATGCACGCACACCTGCAAAACATTATAATGCCTACCTGTACTGAAAAGACGGGCTGTCATGTCCCCGAGTTGCATTTTGTGCTTTTGACCATTCACTATTATTTTGCCCCATTATTAAATGAAAAGTTTTTACAAAGGAAGTGGATGAAAAGAGTGACTGCCCCTCCATCTTCCCTACCTTTCACCACCAAAACAGTTTTCAGTCAGTAAATAAACATTCTTTTAATATTTTTTAAAGTGTAGAAGAAAACATGATTGGTTTTAGCAAGTGAGAAAAAACTTGTGTTTACTTCTGGACTACAATAAATATACACACCATTGTGTCCATGAAGTGTTAAACGAGTAGGCCAATCATGTCTTAAATGCTTTGTATTACACAGGATTGTAATACAGGTGTTTTGGTTTGTGTGGGCATTAACCTGGTCAATAGCTTATGTCCTCTGAACTTTCTCGAAGTAAATACTGGTAAAAATGAAAATAAATTCCAGTCTTCAATTGGTTTCGACCCCCTTTTGACATGTAAATGTCATGATTTGGATTTGCTAAAGTGCAGAGATTTTCGTTATATTGACAAGCCATTGTTATTGCTATAACACTGCTTGTAACAGTTTGCAGAATGGAAAAGTCATGAAAAATTTGAAAACTTAGCTGAGGACAAGTGCGTTACATGTGTATTTGTTTGGGTATGCACGATGTGTTCATCCATCCATTATCCAACCCGCTATATCCTAACACAGGGTCACGGGGGTCTGATGGAGCCAATCCCAGCCAACACAGGGTGCAAGGCAGGAACAAATCCCACCGCAGGGCACACACACACACCCCAAGCACATTTTTTAGGATCGCCAATGCACCTAATCTGCATGTCTTTGGACTGTGGGAGGAAACTGTAGCACCCAGAGGAAACCCTCACAGACACGGGGAGAACATGCAAACTCCATGCAGGGAGGACCCGAGAAGCAAACCCAGGTCTCCTTACTGCGAGGAGCTGCACTACTACTGCACCACCGTGCCGCCATGATGTGTTCACCTAATTATTATTCCTGAGCATAAGAATGAACAGTTACAGTTTTGAATAACTTAGGACAGAATAAGTAATGATGACTTAACTCATCATATACTTAATTAAGACTCCAGCCTTACTACCTCTGCCGAATAATCCCCAACAAGCACACGCATATACAAGTATTCACAAATTATGAACGTCACATACATAAATAATAAATCAGGCACAGGAATTGCAGTATAAAAAGGTTCCAAACTTTATATCAGGTCAACTTGACTTTCCGTTTTTCTTTGTGTATTACAATGAGTTTATCTCAGTTAACAAACATCAGATAAACATTTTTAAAATTTCTATGACCATTTGTGGTAAAAAGATGATAAGTAACTGAGTATTTTTGGGCCAAACAAAGTGAAAGCCTGGAATGGGGTCTTTCCTTAGGTTTTGTTTGTTTAGTGCGTCTTATTTGCTGCATTACATTGCGTTACATTACGTTACATTGTCAGATGCTTACGTCTCTGTTGTCAACTCCACAGGACTGGACTGCACTTTCATGTTAAAGCTGCTAGAAGTGGTGGTACCAGACCTCTCTTTACTATTTGTAATACCATTCTCATTCACCTGAACTGCTGTATTTATTCAAATAATTTATTTTATTTATTTTTTTAAACGTATTGCATATTTCTCAGTAAAACAGGGTCTTTTTTTATCCATTTCTTTTTTTTTTCTTTTCATTTCACTGCACTACTAGGCTCTTGCTTTGAATGACCATCCATATGGACATTTTCTCTTTTTGTGTTATAGTAAAACATCAAATGTAAATCTCGTAAGAGTGACATGGTTTATGGTTTATTTATTTACATAACACATTTAATACAACTAAAAGTTAACCAATGTGCTTTACTTAGAATAAAAGCTAATTCTTCTTCTTCTTTCGGCTGCTCCCATTAGGGGTCGCCAATCTTCTTCCATACCTTTCTGATCTCTGCATCTTGTTCTGTTACACCCATCACCTGCATGTCCTCTCTCAGCACATCCATAAACCTTTGCTTAGGCCTTCCTCTTTTCCTCTTCCCTGGCAGCTCTATCCTTAGCATCCTTCTCCCTCTCAATATACCCAGCATCTCTCCTCTGCACATGTCCAAACCAACGCAATCTCGCCTTTCTAACTTTGTCTCCCAACCGTCCATCTTGAGCTGACAATGTAATGTACAAATTTCTAATCCTATCCATCCTTGCCACACCCAATGCAAATCTTAGCATCTTTAACTCTGCCACCTCCAGCTCTATCTCTTGCTTTCTGGTCAGTGCCACCATCTCCAACCCATATAACATAGCTGGTCTCACTACCGTCCTGTAGACCTTCCCTTTCACTCTTGCTGATACCTGTCTGTCACAAATTACTCCTGACACTCTTCTCCACCCTGCCTGCACTCTCTTTTTCACTGCTCTTCCACAATCCCCATTACTCAGTACTGTTAATCCCAAGTATTTAAACTCATCCACCTTCGCCAACTGTTCTCCCTGCATACTCACCATTCCACTGACCTCCCTCTCATTTACACAAATGTATTCTGTCTTGTTCCTACTGACCTTCATTCCTTTCCTCTCTAGAGCATATCTCCACCTCTCCAGGGTCTCCTCAACCAGCTCCCTACTATCACTACAGATCACAATGTCATCAGCAAACATCATAGTCCACGGGGACTCCTGTCTAATGTAAAATAATAATAATAAAAATAATCTAAAATAAAAGCTAATTGTAAGAAATAAAGGCAAGATAAAGAATTACAATATATGTATATTATATATATATATATATATATATATATATATATATATATATATATATATTAATTATATATTATATATATATATATATATATATACACACACAACACACACACACACACACACACATATATATATATATATATATAGATACATATATATATGTATAAATAAATATTGTGGCATGCGGCTGAGGGTGGAGCCCAGCCGGGACGCCCAAGGGGACCGGAGGAGGGCTGGTGCATCCTCCCGACCACGAGGGGGCGACCACCCTGGTTTTGTTGGTGGCCTAAGGATAGGGGGCTTGGAAACCCAACCCTGTAGGGGCCCGTGGCCACCGCCAGGCAGCACCCCGGTGCCTGAGGAACCCTGAAACCCAGCACTTCCGCCACACCAGGAAGTGCTGGGGGGGAAGAAGACAGGAGACACCCAGAGGGCTTATGGATGTGCAGCCGGCATTTCCGCCACAATATATATATATATATATATATATATAGACACACATATATATATATATATATATATAGACACACATATATATATATATATATATATATATATATATATATATATATAGACACATATATATATAGACACATATATATATATATAGACACATATATATATATATATATATATATATATATATATATATATATATATATCTAGCCAACCCGCGGAGTTTCATACGCCGGATAATCAGGCCGGTTTTTTAATGATTTTTAAGCATAGGGAGAAAATTAACATTTGCAAAATCGGTAATGTAATAAATCAGCAAGAAAAGCAACATTGTAACAATGTACGGAATGAACCAACACACAATCGTCCGAGACTGAAAACTGGCGGACCACCCTCGCGCCTTCTCCTGCCAGACGGAGGGATGGGGGTGCACGGCCCGGAGTGTGGAACGGGAGGAGAAGAGAAGGACGTCCACTCAGCTCCCTCTGTCATGCTAGTGTGCTGATTTCTCGTTCAGTATGCACTGCCCGCTCATGTGCCCACCTCCAACTTGTCACCTGAGTCGTCGTCTTTACACAGTCCAGATGCACCTGTGACTGACGTAGACATTTCATTGCTCTGTGCGGTTTTGGCTGCTTTTCTATATATAATCCACCAAGACACCCAACCACGGTAGTAGCGAGGTGGGAGGGGGGTGTGTACAAAGGGTAGGGACGCAACCAATGGGAGCGTATGAGTCGCACTTAGTGGGAATTCCACGGTTTGCAGCCCAAATGGGGTTTAACGGCTTACCCATGCCTCTCTGCGCCGGGTAGACACACGCTCAATCTCATGCATAATTATTTATTGAATGCTAAACACTTCTGGAAAGACACGGACTTCTAAAACGGGTTGGTGTAAGAATACAACAGTAAGCGAATGAAAAGATGGAACTCTGGAGAGAGCAAAATACAACACAATAGTGAACCTGCGGCATAACAAACGGCATTTTTTCTGTGTCGTCACGTCCAAGTTGGTAGGCGTGGCCCAGCGAGTTGTCGTCGTATCCAATGGTCTTGGAGTTGGTGGGCGTGGCTCCTTCCTGCATGCGCCATAGGTGTCTCACTTGTCGGCTTAGTGAATCCACGCCCCTTCCGGTGTGCTTTCCATGGTTGTCTTGCCTTAGTGAATTATATATATAGATATTATATATATATGTATGTGTATGTGTGTATGAAAAACATAAACACATGTACACCAAAATAAAAACATAAATAACTAATACATACATACATATATGTACAAGAATAAAATGAACACAACATAAACACCATGAATAGAAGATTTAAAAATTCAAACTCCTAAGCTAAAAAAACAAGTGAATAAAAATGTTTTTTAGTAAAAACTTGAAATTATGAACTGTGAAAACTGAGCTTATTTCTAGAAGCTAACCGTTCCATATTTTAGGACCAGCCACTGCAAAGGTACGATTCCCCCTCAGCTTCAACTGTGCATGTGAGATAGTAAGCAATAGCTTATTTGAGGACCTCAGTTACCTGGCTGACGAATATGGATCAAGATGACCAGCTAAGTAAGGTGGAGCTGACCCATGTAATGCTTTAAACACAAACAATAGGATATTAAAATCATCCTGTAACTAATAGGGAGCCAATGAAAAGAGGCCAACACTCAAAATTCTAGCAGGTGCATATTGCACCAGCTACTGGTGAGACAGTGTCATATGGGATACCCTGACATGCAAGGCATTGCAATAATCCAGACGAGATGTGACAAAAGCATGAATGAGTTTTTTTAAGTCATTAAAAGACAAAAAACAGCTTGACTTTATTAAATACCCGGAGGTAGAAAAAAAAGCATTGATCTGTTTGTCAAATTTAAAATCTGAAGCCAAATTCACCCCGAAATTTTAGCATATGGCTTTAAGTACCAAACAAGTGGACCCATTGTGTTAGTAGTGTTTCAGGTAACAGTTCATTGACAAAATAGAAGGAGTTCAGTTTTTGATTCATTTAACTGCAAGAAGTTAAGTGCCATCCAGTGTTTTATATCGTCTAAACAGTTAAAAAGCTTTGCCACCAACTCCATTTCACTCATTTGCAATAGAAAGTAAATTTGGTTGTCAGCAGCACAGAAATGACACAGGATGTTATACTTTAGTGTACAACAGAACAGTAATACATATAAAGAGAAGTGGACTCGGACTAAAACAGATTCTTGGAGGTTACAGGTTACAGAAGCGGTAGGAGACATTGAGCTACCAACATGTACAGAAATCCTACCTTTGAGGTAATCCATGAACCACTTAAGAGCAGTACCCCAAATGCAACCTATCACTTGAGCCTGTTTATTAGAATGTCATGATCAATCATGTCAAACACAGCTCTCAAATCCAATAAAACTAGCACTGCGCACCTCCCTAAATCAGCTGCCAACAGCAGATCATTCTTCACTCTTAGCAGCACCAATTCTAGTCTGTGAAATAGTCTGAATCCTGACTGAAACTTTTCAAGAATACTGTTGTGCTCCTATAAGCCTGTTGTTGGGTACCCACAACTTTCTCAAAAACTTGAGAGAGAAATGGTAATTTGAAAATGGGACAAAAGCTACTAGGAAACAAAGGATTTAGTTTAGTTTTTTTTTTAACAGGGATTGAATCACTGCATGCTTAAAGCACATAGAAATAGTCGTCATCTGCAAGGAGCTATTAATATTTGACAGAACAACATTTGACATCAAATACCTCTTTAAATAACTGAGCAGGCATGAAGTCAACAGGACAAAAAGAAGGCTTCACATAACTCTCAATTCTCGTCATGTTCTAAAGAGAAACTGTCTGATACCGATGAAGTACAGCAGAGTTTATGATGCCCACTGACTGATCCTGAGCACCAGGCACAATGTTAACTCTAATATCAGTAATTTTACTGATAAAGTATTGCAAAAAGTCATAACAAGAGAGTTTACAGAACCCTCAGTTAGATTAAGCACAACATCAATAACACTAAGCGACAATCCTTCTTCCAATTTCTCTCAGCCTTCCTACATGTCCTTCTGAGAGAACATGCAGTGTCATTAAACCACAGCTGTCTTCTTGACTTACATTTCCTCTCTTTAAGTGAAGCTACAACAAAATATCTACACAAGTAAATGTGAATTGAATACACAAGCTCATCAAATCTGAGGTCCTGAGAAGATGCTTCACCCCTAGACGATAAAGAGTTTATAAGAATTCCAAAAAAGGCTGGCGGAAATGGAATTAAAGCTGCATGACCAATAACTAGGAGGAACAATCACTCAAGGCAAATACTGTAAATTGGCATCAAATGTAAGCTGTGATCTGAAAGATATCCATCGTCAGTTTTAATGTTACAAACAGAGAATCCCTACAAGAATACAAGGTGCAAGGTATGACCATGTTTATGAGTGGGGCCTGTAAAAACTAAACAAAATCTTAAGACTCCATAAGATGTAAAACAAATCCCTGGCCAAAGGTTTAAAGGGACAACAAATCTGAATATTAAAGTCTCCAAGAACTAAAACACAATCATTTAGTGTCATGACTGATGACAATTAGGGAATTCTGGGATGAGACCCTTTCACAAGTGGGGGGTCTATACACTAAGACACAGAGAGCTGGATGAGGCAAATCCACCTTAATGAATTGAACCTCAGAGCTAGAAAAGGTCTCAGTCGGTAATAAGCATTTAAAGTGATTCTTAAAATCTATAGCCAGACTTCCACCACAGCCTGTAGACATGGGAGTGCTAAACAAAAACTACAATTTAGATGAGAAAGGTCACTCTTGCTCATCCAAGTCTCTGTCACAAATAAGAAGTCCAGTTCACGAGAGATCATTTAAAATAAATGTTTTTTTTTTCTCAGTAGAGATCTAACATTGAACAATGCCATTTTAATAAAAGAGCAATCTCTCACTAACTGTTGTGAAGTTCCCAGTAGGCATGGGTTGCCATAGTTAACTCCACCACTATGAAGCCACAGAAATCCAGGGAGACATCGGAGAGATCCAAGTGGCTGATCCATGGCCACAGGTCAAAGACCAGTATATCTAAGTCCTAAGGACGTTTGGATCAGAATAAGACTCCGCTTGTCATAGTCTTCCCAGATCTGTGTGTCAAATGACGTTCTTGCTCTGATCATGACTTGCTCATGTCAACCAACAAGGACTTGTGCTTTTCTTTTAAACTCTTTTTATTTATGTCTGATGGGATAGGTTTATAATCACGAGGATCAAAGTTGGGCAGGGGTGTACACTAGGCAGCAGTTTGCTGTGGGCTCCAGTACGGTCTGTGAAATGTGGCATTTTCCTACTGTTATTTGGCATTTTTCTTTTGGATTTGCTAAGGCACCTTTGAGAGGAGGGCCACAGTGTGCGCACCCAAGTCACCCTGGTGGTAGATCTGGCCATGTACATAGATTATAGTCTACTGTGTTCAACCTCACAATCTTAGACCAGTTCATTGGAATAAAATATCACTATCTAAAATGTTTATGCATTTTTAAAATCAAAAAGTGAAATATTTTTTTTCTGATATTTCTGGTTAATGTCATCCAAATATACTGCTTATGTCTCTTTCCTGTTAGTTCTATTAATTTTATAAAACACCCAAAGAATCAATTTCATATGTAAGGAACCCTGCACAGAATGAATGGTTGACCATAGAACTTCACAACTCAGTCAAATACTATTACAGAGCCAATATTTTTAAGAGTGTATGATAGAAAAAAAAGAAATAAAAAACTATTTCAATTTCATGCATTATTCAGTGGGGCTGTGTTCAGTGCTAACTTACATAAAATGGGTCTAGCTTAGTTCGTGGCAAGGGAACATATATTTCTCCCAGCAGCTGCATTTTTTTCTGACAGTCACAAGACATGCTGCTATTTTGATTTGCATCTCTAAATTTGCTGATTGTAAGTGTGCGTGGTTACTGTATGTGGGCATCCTATGATGGAGTGATATCACGTTTAGTGCTGGTGCCCGCTTTTTATTTAACTTCTTATCTTCTATTACTCTAACTAGCAGAATGTGATGATTTTAAAAACATTAGATATTTTCAATATTAGATAATTTAATAGTTAATAATGTCAATATTTTATGCTGATGCATTACCCAAACACATATATTTGAATACCATATCAAAACTCCACTCAGGTTTAAAGCCCATCACGCATCCAGTCACAGACATGCCAATTTAGAGTCACCCATGTACAGTAACATGGAAGAAAAAGTTTAGCATCAAAAGAAACATTAACATGAGAATATGCAGACTCCGCACAGATGATGATTGGGCTATGACTTGGACCCCAAACTATGCAGCTATAAGGAAGCACAGCTAACAACCGCACCATCAAATTTTACTGCCTGAAATCTACCAAGTGTGTTGAACCTCTAAGTGCAGAGTTAAGGAAATGGTACCATAAACTAACAAACGTACCACTGTGTCTTTAGTGGAAAGAAGTTAAAACCAATTAATTCTAAAACAAATTATTTTATTTGCATTATATTTATATGTTCATTCATTGAGCATTTTATTGCCATTTACACTATATTTATGTACTCATTCGTCACTTAAATCCCATGCTAGATGGATGTAACTCATCACTTTATAAGTATATTAGTGTCTTACCACTGTAATCATATGTCATTTATCAGAAAACTGTCCACTGTATCATGTGTTATCAACTAATAAAAGTGTAATGTTCTCCACAAGTGTCCATGTGTGTAAAAGATATTTTGCTCCCAGGGTTAACCAATCTTCAGTCAAGTCATTATTATGCCAGTTGTTCGGTTTTATCTCTTTGATGGCTTCATGAAAATAGAATCTTGCTCTTATATTAATTTACCTTTTCCCTTCTCATTTTTTTTCCCCCCATCTACTGGCTTTCGGAAATGTTAATCACAAATGCCTTTTTGAACATTTGCATCATTATTTCAGAGTCCTGAGAGTGGTTTAATATTTTCTTATATGCACACTTACTCTGTTTTGTTTATTAACATTTTTTGAGCATTTTCCATTACTATTTCAAATCCAAATGACTCGGCAGAGAATATATTTGAGATCTTACTTGAATTTAAGCTTGGCTATCCACTGAAAACACCATCCTTTCCTTTCTGGTTCAAGAAGCTTTTAAAAAGGCATCTGAATGTGCTGCGATAGCAAAGCAGTGCTGAACAACATGTTTCATATCAAGGGAGCAAACTCTACTTAATAAAAGAAAACAGTAAAATAGCCATAAGCTTTTAAAGTTATGGCAAAGAATAAAATATTGATACAGTTCGTAGAAATATTTGTAGGAGAGATAACAAGCCAACAATGAAAAAAAAAATTCAAGTAAAGATGACACACTGA
This sequence comes from Polypterus senegalus, assembly GCF_016835505.1. Classification (NCBI taxonomy): domain Eukaryota; kingdom Metazoa; phylum Chordata; class Cladistia; order Polypteriformes; family Polypteridae; genus Polypterus; species Polypterus senegalus. The sequence continues at coordinate 229,434,602 of NC_053155.1, forward strand.
TTGGAAAACTGGTTTGAATAAAAACCCACAAACATGGGGGTCCCCCATGACTGAACCTGGAAACCACTGGGTTGGACCATTCAGGTGGAATGGCAGCAAATATTACAATACTTAAAAAGTTATGGCAAAGAAAAAAATATTGAGTCATTTCTTAGAAATATTTGTAGGAGAGATAACAAACCAACAATGAGAACAATTAAAAGCAAAGATGACACACTGATTGTAAAACTGGTTTGAATAAAAACCCACAGCTATGGGTTGAGGATATCTTCCCCATGACTGAACCGGACCATTCAGGTGGAATGGCAGAAAGTACTGCAATACTTAAAAAACAGGGGTAAATGTTAACACTACACAAGATTATAGACTGTTATACCGGTCTCACATTCCCCACCTTGCATTTTTTAACTTGCACTTTAATTAATATTGTTTTGTATGCTGCTGCTGGAGTATGTGAATTTCCCCTTGGGGATTAATAAAGTATCTATCTATCTAAAAATGAAAGTCACATTCTGCTTTCTTCCTTTTATCTCTACTTATAGCACGACTTTCCATAGTGGTGGTACTAGTTGATTTTTTATCGAATTCCTTCTTATTCCTGTCAATTCAAGTCACAGATCTACTTAAAAATACAATTACATTTTCTAAAATATTCTTTAAGGATTTATTGGCATCTATGCATCAATTTGTCTGAGCTTGATTTTTATCAAGGTATTGCAGATAAGCAGAATTAGTACTCAATGAAGAGATTTTTGTGAAACTGAAGTCAGTGTTTTGCATAGCAAAAAAAGAAACAAATGCTGTTTCTACTTCTAGGTAAATTTTTGACATCTATACAAGAAGAAGGATGTTCATTTTCTGTCTGGAAGCATTTTCATGACTTAATTCCCAAAAATGTTTGGTGCCCACTTAACCAATTATGATAATGATTTTGATGACTACAATCCCAAAGATTCATTGGAGACAGAAATGAAACTTGAGGCTCCACAGAACAGAGATCATGCAAACCCTCATATGCAGGAATCAAGAAGTAGGAAATGACAGTTGCTAGGTAATCATGGCCGGCTTTCCTTACAGGGAGTTTTCTTACAGAGAACGCCCAACAATATGCATGATGGTGTTTTGGTGTGTCGTCTTGTGCAAAATATCTGGCATGTCATATTTTTTAAAAAAGACACTGCCCATTCATAATTATATGAGAAGGAAGCAAATTTTATTCATGCAGGTGATTACCTGCATTATGCAGCTGCAGAACAAAAAAACACAGGATAGCACAGAGAAGTGTAGGACTCTTAAGGGGACAACATTCGTTGTTTTCTTGCAAAATCGCCAGCAAAACAAGTTTTTATGTGAATTATGTGAATCCCCGTTTTACTCATCACTGGCCAAAATGTATCTTAAACATATAGGTTTTAAGGCAAACCCAGACCTGAGGGGCATGTTGCTTCATAACAGGTCACGTAAAGAGTCTTTAACTGCCCTAAGATGAGTTCTTTTGAGATGTAGGAGGAAGCTGAAGTAACTCCAGTCACATACACAATAATTATGTATAGAATTGAACCAAAGTCTCTGCAGTGAGCCAGCAGCTACCATGCCATCTGGTTTATGAGCAGAGTAACAGCATTAACAGATCAGCATCATCAACTTAACCACAGATAGTTTGAGATTAGCATGAAAGGTGCTTTTTCATGCAAATGGAAGCCATTTAGTTCATGTTCCTCAGAGATTGCACCCAGTTTCACATAGGGTGTCCACTTTAGCATCAGACCAGGCCGATTGATTTCCCTCATTTACTGCTGTTGAGCAGCTGAAAGTGTTGTTGAAGGTTAAAGTAGCTGTTCCAAAAATGGAACAAATGTATAAAGAGAGAAGAAAGAGAATTTCTTGAAGGAAAAAGTCACGTACTTAAGTTAAGGGACTTGCTTCATTTCCCACATGTTCTTTTTTAAGGGGATATTTTAATATATTATGCAAATTGCACTCCTTCCTTTAGCCTGAAACTGTTTTCTCAGAGGGCTTTTCATGGCATTGGGATTTTTATCTATGTTCACATACAAAATTATCAGTGCCGATATTCATTTCCTAGTTCATGTCCGTTTTAAGCCTCTTTACTGTATATACAGTAGGAGACAAAAGACTCTGTAATGAAAGAATGGAATGGACCCTGCGTTAGTAGAGGGTGCAATTGTTGTGCTAAAAACATTGAAAGAGAAGCACTTCACTAACTACTTCATTCAGACTAAGTCATGTACTTTATATGGAATTATTGGGTACAAAAGCAGAATCTGACAAGGACCAGATTCCAGCCCACTGTTCACACACATTTATATTCCACCAATTTAGAGATATCATAAAATCTAACTGCATGTTTTTGGACTATGTCATTCGAGTGAAACATACTGGAACACTGGAAAAGCATTCAAAATGCTTTTAGTAAAAATATTAAAGTAGTACATCAATAAATATTTTTATAGCTTGTTTCAGCAAGTAACAATATTGCATCTTGAAAAGAATATGAAAACATATTGAAACAGATTGAATAAAGATTATTTAAGCAGCATAGTAACTGAGCAAGGACAGATAAAGGCAAGAATAGGGCAGCAGCAGAATATTAAATGTCATAGATTAACAATGAGAATGTCAATTTTTAAATTCTATAGACAAGAAGTGGGTCTTCAGCTCCGCTTTGAATAATGAGGCCATAGTACCCTTGTGAAGGGAGAGAATTCTTGAGAGTGGCATGCTCCAAGATAAATGAGTGCCTGTTGAGGGATGAGTTTTGTAGAATTAAAAATGGCAGAGCTTCTCAAAAGTCTTAAAGTAATCGAGTTGAAATACCAAATTTTTAGCTGTCTCTTTAGTTTGGAGTCACCAGCTGCAAGATGCCAAAAATATCATGAAACAGTACTGTTCTTACAAGTATTTGGCATCTGTGTCATCATGCAGTGTTTTACAATTTCAGTTAATCCTTCCAGCTGCCTTAGATCACAGAGCCGTCTAATAATCACCTGATTGATTTCTTTTCACCGCAAATGCAGTGTCCTTCACATTGTTAATGACATGTTGCTGACTGCTAATGCTAGATCTCCATATACAGTAAGCATATTCATCTCATGCGTGACAATCAGAGAAATGGCAGCTGAGACTGGAATAAGGACTCTGTGGTTAACCAATGGTGTATTGCTCATAACACAAGGGGATCTTTAAAAATTTTCAACGGTGGCCAGATTCATTATTATGGCTGCGAGGATTGCACTAAAATAAACACAGGTTCATAGATTTGATTGACAACTGGAACTGTTGTTTCCTATATCATTATAAATTAATTAATGTTATACACTTTACTTTTGGTACGACACCCTTGAATTGTCTCTGAGTAAAAATTGCTTAGGGTAACATTCTCAATGTTGGATTAATCCAATTCAGGGTCATTTGAGACTGGAGTTTATATATGTGGCTTAAACCTGGAACCAGCTCTAGACAGGGTAGCAGTCTATCACAGTGCATGCTAATGCACACCCAACTCAGGGACAGCTTAGATTGGCCAATCAGCCTATCCCACATGGCTTGGGGATTTTGGGGAAAAAAAATGTAGAAATGGAGAGAACATTCAAATTGTAATTTGTTCACCAGCCTCTACAAATCAAAAATAGCCTTTGTTAGGAAATCAGTATAACCTAATTTTTAGTGCAGGCAGAACAAAACAGAGAAAGTGACAAAAACTGAACGTGCAGTGGAATACACTGCGGTGATAATGGAGGAAGCATTTTCATAGTTACTTCTGTTAGGCCATCTATTCATGCAGTCATTTTTTCACTCTTCTTTACTCCAGCCAGAGCCTATGCAGCAGCTCACCCTTAACAAAACTCCAGTGAATCATGTTCATTATTTTATATAACACTTCAGTTACATATTATATTTTCTCCAAGATTATTTTCAGTTCATAAGTCAGGTAATTCATTTTCACTTTTCATTCATTACATAATGTGTTTTCCTTGGTGTACCATAACAGTTGTCGTATTGTAAAATGCACTCACTGCATAAACCACAACGAGAGATGTCAAAATCGCATCTTTTCCAGTAATTGCCGCAAATGTACTGTGCTTTAATAAATCATCCAGATGGGCCTAATGCAACATTTAGAAACATTAATATCTATCTAATTAGGAATATAATTGAAGTATCTAAATGAGGATTTACTTTACATTTATAAAACAGAAAATGAATATGACAGCAACTGTATCATAATGTAGTTGAAACATTTAGTCTGCAGAATGGATGAGGTTTTAATTTGTCTAATGACTACTAATTCTTTAAGCAAACAAACTTTCTGCAGGGTCTCTGCTGAGTTATGAGCTGCCTATAAATTTACACAACAAATCAGCTGTTAAAAAGGGAGTCATGAAGGAAAACTATAACATGAGTCATCAACAGAAAGCAATTATTTTTGTACTGATGTTCATTTAAAATTATATACTTTAAACTGTACAGCTATGAAGTGCAACAAATCTAAAAAATACTCAAAATTGCTTCCTTGACAAATAATTATTTTTGTCTTGTTACCTTTAGAGTAAATGTAAAACAGCTGCAGAATGGTTCATGCAGCTGTCTCCCACCCACATGGACCTAGGGTGTATTTCAGTGTCAGTTCCCTACCTTTGTGTAATTTATCTGTTCTTTATGTGTCTACATAGATTTTCTTCAGGTACTATAGTTTACTATAAGACACGCATAGAAGGTTAATAATGGACTGCCATAAGTAAGTGAGGGTTTGTGTGTGAGTGTGACAGACAAGTATGTCATCCATTGCTGACTCCTGTTTGTAACCTCCTGAAAATGGATGGAACTGAACTAAGGCCTAGGCAGAATGTGCCTGGTGTAAAGATATTGTTGGAGTATAGCATTTTTTACACTATTTTAAAAATATACATTATCATTACATAGACTATAAAATTAAAGTTTCAACAGTAGCAACTTCTAAAACATGCCAAATATGGAAGGTAGGGTATGAATGAGAATGAGAATGGAACAGTTCTAATTCTAACAATTTAATTGTTGAAAACCCACGGATGTCTCACAATCGGATGTCTACAACTGTCCCACCACAACAATTTCAACCTTTCTCAGCAGTTTAATGAGCCCATTGGTTGAAAGCGTCCTATCATATTTAAAAATAATAACCATGCTTTCTAGGTGCTTGTTAGCTTTCAGTGTCAGGCTCTTAGCTGAGTCATCTTCACTTTACACAGTCACACCCATCATGAAGGCCTCATTTCCTTCAGACATGCCTTTAACAGAAGTCCATTTAAGACTTTCCATTGTACAGGCTCATCACACTCTGTTTGCTCATTTGATAGCTGCTTTAATCACCACTTTTTTGGAGGTGCCATTGCTGCTAGGTGCTATAATGGTGCCTAACAATGTAAGTTTCTTTGTCGACTGGATAAAACATTTTTGTTGTCCTTTTACCTAGGCTTTGTACCTTACCTGTGCCCAAGATGTATTGATAATTGTGTTGAATTCCCGCCTTCAGAAATTCTTTAAACACTTCACCAGTTTTAATCCATTTATCAGGATTACAGTCCATATACTGTATCTACCACAGCTCTACCATTACTTGACATTAGTGTCTATGAACATTCCATCACTTAAAGCCGCTTTTCATTGCAAACTTACTTATTCACATAGTTACCTTTTTATGGCTCCTTTCATTCATACATATTAAAAACTCGTTTCCTTTTCTGTAATTCAGCTGACTCTGCAGCAATGAAGTTGGCTTCCATAATGAAGAACACAGAATAAGAAAAAATGTTGCTGAACTAAGTCAAGATCAGAACCTTGGATTCTGAATTTCACCCAAAGAAGAACACTAGGAGAGAATCCCACTTCCCACTTGTCATCAATTCCACTATAATATTCCATCTCTCACTAAGGTCAATAAATGAAATTTCTAAATTTTACTAATCCTTCAACATAAATGTCTTTGACTAATCCACCTATGTAATCCTAACATTGACTGTGTAATTTTCTCAATCTTGTCTACATTGCATTTCACAAAGCATCATGCACTTCCTGTTTCTGTTGTAACTAGAGCTACTCTATCACTTCTCTGTTGTCTACTGTGGCATCAATTATACAGGGCTTCGCAGGGAAACAGGAAATTTTCAATTGACATTCAATGCATGAATAAACACATTGCAAAATATATTTAATGATGAAATGTATTGTACAGGATAGGCAATTAATGACAGTAATCAATATTCATTCAATATTAATTTTATATTTTGAAGAAAATATCGCAAAGGTGTTTTCCATTTCTCCAAACACATTCTGACAGCCTGTTTTGGAAATTCTGCATTGCTTGACGTAACATGTCAAGAGGAATACCAGCGATTTCCTCTTCAATCCTCCTTTATAGTTCAGCAATGGTTGCAGGGTGTGTGTGGCACACTTGGCTTTTAAGATGTCCCCACAGAAAAAAATCACAAACAGTGAGATATAGGGAAATTGCATGAAATGCCGTATCTTCCAAACAGTCTTCGAATAGGCGCCATCGATTGTCGAGCAGTATGCGAAGTGGCTACAACTGGGGACTTCTTTTCTTAAGGCTGAACCTGTTTCCTAGAAATTATGCACCCATATTGTAATTACATGAGCGGATGGGACACGGTCATTATGTCCTAACTGGTAATGATGCTGAAATTCCCTTTGTACAGCAGTCATACTATCACCATTCTTATAAAAGGCGTTCACAGCAAACGCCCACTGCACACCACTCCACTGCTCCATTATTACTAATGGCTAGGGGTTCTAAATGAGGTTGCATTGGTCCTGAACAACTGTCATTGGCACAGGGTCGCCAAAACACTTAGTTCCAAAATTTCCTGTTTCCCTGCGCCACCCTGTACTTCATGAATTATTCCCACTTAGTTGACCATGACTTTCACAAAGTCCTTCCACTCCCTAATATATTGTGTTCTTGGTTACAGCCAGTTACTGTCTCATTCCTCTTCATAGTCATTTGGTCTACGCACCATTTTAACCACAGACAGCTTCCAGCTGATGTACACCGACCCAAATGTTTAAAGTGTTGGCTACGTTTACCATGTCAGTTTTCATAGATTTTCTGACTGCTCAAAGCTTACTGTGGCTTTAAAGGGATAATATTTTTAAAAAATTGTCAAAAAAAATTCAGAGTTAAAAGATATCTTTTGAGTTTGAAGAATAACAGGTGGTTTGAGTCAGGCAGGGGGCATTTTACTAGGCTAAAGCAGATGCTTTCCAGAGATGATCAATAAAATTGAACAGAGGTTCAGCTCTTCTCTAGGGAAGGTCGCAATCTTGCAGTGAATACTGTTTTTAAATTCTGTTAGATATATAGCCATCGAGTGAAAAGACTTAAAATTTCAGATGTACCTTAGCCAGAAACCAGCAGGAGTCAAACTGACAAATATAACTTGTCATGTTAATGTATTCAACATATTATAGACAGACTACTGGCAGACGTGAAAGTTAAGAATGGTCTCTTCAATTGCATACTTAACAGGCCAGAATCTAGTTACTTATTATGCTATGAAGATTATTAACATTTGCAGAGGGCTTTCTGCTCATAATTAGTGACATTTGACTATCTATGCACAAAATTCTTGAAGAATCTTTACAGGCCACAAGGCTGTTTTTTATATTTGATGAATAGATTCAATTAAGCACAGATTCTTGAAAATACAGATTTCAAAGTCATGTTTCAGAGAGTACCATTTGCAATTTTTCAATCAGTTGTTTATACAGATCCTTCATATGGTAGCATTACCTTAAATGCAAAAATAATGAAATAATGAATTAATTGTACAATTTGTGCTGTTATCTAATATAGCAGCAACATATGTCATCTGTCTCGTGGCTCCCAGAGATTAGGTTTCAATCCCAGTCTAGTGCTACCTGTGTAACATGTTTTCTACATGATTACATTACTTATTCACCCTAGCGTTAGTTTTTTCCTCTTACACAAATATTAGGTTAATTTGACTGTATATCTAAAGTAAATCTGAGTGAAAGTGAATGTGGCTGTAAATGTGCCTGCAGTGGTCTGGTGTCCTGTCCAGAGTTGCTTTTTTGTGCTCAGTGTTGCCGGGACAAATTCAGACTTCAAAATCCTAAAGTTAAATCAAAAATTGTTAGACAGGTGGTATAGCTAAAGTGAATGTTATTCAAAGGTTATTAATATCTTGCAATAGTGAATGTGTTTAAATCTTTATTATTGCCATTTCCTTAGTCCATCCATTAAATTTTCCAACCTGCTATATCGTAACTACAGGGTCATGGGGATCTGCTGGAATCAATCCCAGCCAACACAGGGCGCAAGACAGGAAACAAACCCCGGGCAGGGTGCCAGCCCACCACAGGGCACACACACACACACACACACCAAGCATACACTAGGGACAATTTAGAAATTCCCTTAGTCAATTACATATTGAAAAATTAATAAATTGTGTAGTATTGTTATATCTGTGAGGACACCAGATTAATATAGAAAACTGAATATACTGTATCAATGTCCAGAACAAATACTAAAACCCCTCTCTGTCTACCTGACACATAAGAACATTTAATCTACAGAGAAATACATTAAAGACATCAGAAAGATGGAAACAGCCATTTTTCATTTCTAAAAGGTTTAAACAGAAAGAGTAAGTTTATTAAATCCTTTGCTGAGCTCTTACTCATTTTATCACAACTATAAGATCAAGACCTTTTCCATCTCTGCTTAGAATTACTTTTACTAATACATTACAGTTTCTTTTTTCATCTGTCATTAATCGAACTGTTTAAGTTTCCATTGCCTTAACTCAATTTGCCCTTTTCAGAAATATATTAACACAATACATTTCAATATTACGTTATAACATTTCGAAACCTATTATAACATATACAGTACATGTATTAGACATATAGATGATGACAGCCCATCTGCTACCTCTGAGCCCATCCAATATTTAACAGACACCGCCCTAAGTGACTTTCACTGGTATAACTCATAGTAGAAGGCATTATTAGCCAGTTGGTGTTCCAGTTTACCTCCTATATGTTAATGCAAGCGTCATATCACAATGACTAATTTAGATTGTCACCCTGGGCCAGTATGCCAAAGCTTTGGTTAAAACACTTTATCCTGTCTTTCTAACCCAGGTTTTCCTTTTCTAGCCCTGTTGCTTGACTAGAATTTGACATTCACAATCAATTAAATTGGTAAACTTATTTTATGGCTTGTTAGTGTTTTCACTCTCTCATGTCAAGCTATTCCTAAATGGTAGATTTTTTTTCCATCAGAGAAGTTGCAAGGTAAGGCTGTTATACTCACTTATCATGGCGACATGTTCCATGATGATTAGTGGATGCAAGTAAAAATGTCATCATACTCTGTACCCCTCACAGTAATGATGCTATGACCAGTGATTTGTATTTCAGAACAGAAGACTAATCCTTAGTCCTGCATGTTTTTTCTCTTCCATTTCTTTCCAAATATTTTGTTAAAACAGATACTTCATGATGAACACATGAAAGTGTAAATTGGACCAAATTTGATGGTGAACTGCTGGTCCTTTTTTCTTTGTTAACTGACAGCCAATTATTAAAACAAGAATTATAAACAGTGAATGCAGCTGTTTAAGACTAAATTAAGCAATTAAGGGTTAGAAATCTGAACAAGTAAAGTTAACTGAAATTAAGTGCCAGTCAAAAAAGTGATTGAGTCAAAATTTTCTCAGCAGCAACTATTAGCTTGTAATTAACAAATTAGACTGGAACAAAAACCATCAGCCACTTGCCTCTCAACACTGAAGTATAGAACCCGTGTTCTAAATGCTCTTGCTTCATTATGAGGCATTTCACAGTTGGTCGAATCAAATGGATACTATTTTTACTTGATTTTTTTTTTCACCATGTGCTTTTGGCACATCTTGCTCTTATATTGCCTAAGGTCACCACATTGGTTGTTGGTATTGGGCCTGTTTCTACGTTTTTTTGTGTGTCTATGATCCAACACTGCCAGCTGAATAATGACAAAGGCATTGTGGCATAGCAGCATATGTTAATTGAAGAATTGTTTTGCAACAGGTGAATTATCCACATTTTTCTGATCTTTAATGCAACTGCAAGATTCCACAGGGCTCAGTACTGGGACCTTAACTGAATTCACTTTACATGCTTCCACTGAGATCTATCATTAGAAAACATGTTGATTTTCAATTGTATGCAGATGACACCCAGTTATATCTTTCTTTTAAACCAAATGACGTTTATCTGATGTTGTCCTTAATTAGACGTGTTAATGAATTAAAGGAGTGGATGGATGAAAACTACTTTTCTTTAAACACAGATAAAACAGAGTTAAACAGTTAATTAATGGAGGGAATGATGCTGATAGTAACAATATTTTTTTATTAGTTTTACTGACAGCCCTCAATCTAGGCATTATCTTTGGCTCTAGCATGTCATTAAAGCCCATATTACAAAATTGTCCAAAAATGTTTCTTCCATCTTAACAATGTTGGGAAATGAAGACATTTTACTAATTATTTGGGATACTGAGAAATTAATTCATGCAATTATTTCTAGTAGGATTGACTATTTTAATGTGGTGTTTACTGGATGTACAGCCTTTAGTTAATCCAAAATTAACTGCTGCAAGACTAACTACAAGAAAAGTAAAATACAAACACATAACTGCAGTTTTCAAATCCTTACACTGGCTCCCGGGTAAGTTTTGGGCAGACTTCAAAATCCTCCTTTTAACATGTAAAGCCTTAAAATGCCAAAGTCCAGCTTTCTTATCTGAACTTATCATTACTTACAAACTAGAACGCAATATGCTTATGACTCCAAGGATTAATAAAATAACAGTGGGAGATCAAGCTTTTAGTTACAGTGCCCCAAAGCTGTGGAATAGCCTGCCTGCTACTATATTGTAAGAGATGCCCCTTTAGTCTCAGCTTTCAAATCCCAGCTGTAGACTCAATTAAGCATACCCTGACTAGAGCTGCTGAATAACTGCACATACTGCATCTCTGTTGTTAGTCATTAGCACTAATACATAAGTAATATAATATTTATAATTTGTTACTAACCATCACCTATTCTGTTTCTCTCCTCGGTACTCAAATGTGTCACTAGGTGCCACTGCCCTACTGCCAAGTTGTTTGCCTCCCTATGGAAAAGTCATCTCTGATAAAGGAGCAGTGGAATCATCGGGTAGAAGGGTCTTTTTTTCAGATTAGCCAGCCAAACACTGACTAAGCTGTGGAATGGTGAGTATGGGGGAGGCAGCTTGTTTGCTAAGGTCTCCAGGACTCTGAACAAATCTGTATCCTCTTATGTGATATAATCTACTCTTGCATTTTGTTCTGTACTTGTACTATTACTATTCTACTATTGTATTGTATTCCTGAGGTGGCAATGATAGATTGGCCATCTAGATCCGTGAAGAGGATTAATTGTCCTCTGTTATGATTATTACATTTACCCTAGTTTTTGACACCCATTGCACACCCAACCTACCTTTAAAGGGATCTCTCTCTGAATTGCCCTTCACAAGATTTCTTCCATTTTTTCCCTACAAGGGTGTTTTTTTGGGGGAGTTTTTTCTTGTCTCTTGTCTTCTTAGTGAGTCAAGGCAGGCTGTAGGACTGTCAATTTGGGCTATACAAAAAATAACTTCTCGTTGTTGTACGTGTCTTGATACTGCAAAATTGTTTGCTGTATTTTTTAAGGACAGTATTGTTTTCTTATTTGTTCCTTATGCTTGCTTTTTGCTTACTGGTTACCTTGCTTTTTTATTTTTCATTCCTCCTTCCACTCTTCTCTACTTTTTGTATGTGGTGTTTCTCTGCTCATCGTATCCTATTTTAGCACGTAGCTTATTGTACAGGTGGACTCTTATGTCTACAAGCATCAACAGCAAAATAGTGTTTAACCAGAAGAATGATACAAACCATGCAAATAAACAGTAAGTGACCAGGTGGTGTCAAGAAAAGAAGGAAGAAATTAATCTGTTCGATAGGGCAAAAGTAGAACCTTGCCAAACTATACATCCAGTTCAGATGTCTGTCTGATGCTTTGTGTTTACTGTATCACAAGAGAGTGCAAAAACAAAAAAGATGTTCTGAAATTGGGGCTTATAGGGGTGTGCTCTATATTGACTAGCTGTCAAAATGATGCAACATTACGGTACTTTCATTGCAAAGCACAAGATTTGAAACTGTGATAAAAAGTTGTAATCAATGTAAGCAATGTAATTCAGCAAGTGTTGTCATTAATTTTGCATGATCTCTGAGTAGAAGTCATGTGAAGTCTTGTAGTGTGATGCTCAACAGATCAAACAAGTACAATGGACTCAATGGTCTTCTCTCATTTGACAAACACTGTACATTTTTTAAGATGGCAGGATTCCCACAAATATGGTATTAGAAAACATGTTGTCTTGGCTACTGGAGACGCCACTCAAAAGTTGAGACCAGGAAGAGAATGTTGAGCTCCTGTTGACTAGAATAAGGAGCAAACAGCAATAAGTTTCTGTTTCAGTCAATAAAAACCAGGGCATGAAGTTGCAATGTGCCCATGTGCCTCTAGAGGGCAATGTTGAATGATGGTCTCAGGAACTTAGTGTACAATCTTTCAATCAGAAAGTGAATATTGAAGCTTTGAACAGGCTGAATGAAAAAGCTGTTTCAGAGCTTACTCTCTGAGTGTCCTTATGACTTGCAACAAAATAGCTGTTTTGATATTCTGTACAAAAATGGGCCTAGTTGTATAACTAGATGAAGCAAGGCAAATAAGACAAGTAAAATATCAGGAAATGAAGGAGTCAAAACTGTAGCCAGTAATGAGTGAGGATCAAAACCTTAAGTCAAAATTAAACGTAGCATCAATGCCAAAATGTAATTTAAATTCATAATCAAAAGTAGGCATGCAGGACTCTAAAAACAAAAAGAATTAAGTAAAGTCACATGCAAGGATTTTGTTTTTTGAAAGTTATCTGCAAACTCAGATATTGATATGTCTGAACTTCCAGCTTACACAGCATTGCAGGTGTGATGCCAGGCATAGACACGCCACCTAGCAACTAGCAGTGCATCTAGGAAACAGTTCCTCAAAAACAAGAACGCACATCACAAGATAAAAATCCAACACTGTACTTTTCAATACATTAAGTAAAATTAACTTCTTCCAAAATAAAACTTTAAAGGAATTAACCCAAAATCCTCTATATCTATTACACCAAGACAAGGGTTAGAATGACATTCTGAGTTGCCAATGACATTTGCTGATTAGTCCATTGCATTTGTGAAGTTAGTATTTTGACATAATCATTTTATACCAAGTAAAAAAGATAATGAAATTGCTCTTTGTAACCCAATATTCTTACATACTTGCAAAGTGAGTTTCTTCACAAAACTGGACTGTGGATATGACACAAAAGCATAATTTGTTCTGTTATGTTTCATATTCCACAAAATAATGCTCCTTAATGTAGCATATGGCCCAGAAACAACAATTTGAAAAAATCTGAAAACAAGCTACAGGTGACATACATTTACATAAACCACTTTTAAAAAATAATTTTCTCTTGCTGTACTGTCATGGCGGGGCAGGTGTACCGTATCTTGGCATACAGTCACACTCATCATAATAGCCCCAAACCTACCAGTCAGTTACCATATCCTACAAAATAACAGAAGCAATTATTCCTGAAAAAATAATGGAGCATATAGTTATGTTGATGCACAGATTTACTGGTAGGGAGGGGCAAAGATAAATGAAAAAAGAAACATAGCATAAGTATAGGGAAGTGTTGGTGGGACATTTTAACTTTGGCAGATGGAAATGGCGCTAGTATAATAAGTTTGGCCCTATGGCCAGGCTAAGTTTGATTTTTTAAGGAATGATTTGATTAAAATAAAATATCTTTTACATAAAAAAATTGCTTTGATGAAATTTTGGTTTAAGCCAGATGATGTCCAGTGGTAATCCCATGGACACTAAACAAATTATACACACACACACACAGATAGGCTCAATGGTAAGACTAACAAGAATGCGACTGGTGTTTACTTCTGAGTCGGAAAACTAGACATAAGCTGATCCTGAGCAGGCGTTTACAAGAATAAGAATGCAGGTAACATTATAATACTTTATTTCATTCATTAATTGTATAATCTTACAACTCAAAATAAACTTGATTAATTTGTTCCCGGGCCTTATACACAGTTGAGATTAAATTGATTCTGTAAAGCTTAAGGTGTCAGGAGCAGTAATGAAAGCATTACACATCCATTATGTGAGAGATTACACTATCTGTAGAACATGTTGGTGACATGAATTAATCTGTTAAATATACATAGAAAATAGACCGTTTTGAATAACTTGTCACTGGTGCAATCCTCTACGGTTTAGTGGCGGATTGAATAATGATTTAGAGATACTAGATGGTGATAGAACAGTTACTGGATCACCATATTGTACCTCAAACTGCATATTGTATTTCTTTTTGCTCCCAGTTTGTTTTGCCACTGCAAATAGTTTTTACAGAATGAGACAAGCAAGAATGTTTTAGCTGAGACTTGTGCTTAAATTAGGTTTCAAATTGTATTTCGTATATTATTAAATTTCTTCTTCCACTCTGGTATTCACTGCAAAGAAGTTACTGTATATAGACCAATGATAGGTAAATTTAAATAGCTACCAATGGTTACTGAAGGCTTTGAAAATAGTTGTGCCACACAGAGTGAGTGCATCCATGTTTCTGGCATTTAATAGAAACTAAGAATTCAATTAAAGGGGAAAAAAGTCATACTAAATTCTGAGCTCTCTAAGAATCTTGCAGCATAGACCATTGAACTGGATATTTGCTTGCAAATAAAGGAAGTAAATGGAATATTTTTAAATATATATTTTTTTAATATACTAGATGTTTCACAGAGAACTAATTATTATTTTTTTTGTCATAGCAGCTTTATAATTAATCTTTTTTTCTCCTATATTAGAACTGTCTAATTTTTGTTGTTTATTAATCAATTGTAATGTTGTAATTATGCATTACAAAATTTTTGAAGTAAATGTCATTCGACTACACCTCCAACTTATCAAGTGAGACAGAATAAATGTTCACACTCAAAGCCGTCTCTGTGATCATTATTTTTTCTTCCATGCTATAAACCTACTTCGCCTATGTTGACAAGCAGTAATGCACTATTTGGAAGCTGTACTTGGCTTTTCTATGCCTATACTTTCCTAAAAACTTCAGCAGCAATAATGAGTTAAGACACTCACAGCTCTATATGATTCTTCCCTTGTGGCTTGCTGGCAAGATACAGCCAATTAAATACCCATGATACCCTGAGTCCAGATGTGGCCTTAATATGAGCTACAGACATATTCTAAAGCATACCATTCAGTGTATGTCAGTGGCCAGTGTGCACTGCTCTGCCTATGTAAGCATGGAGATAACCGCCATTCCCTTGGTGCAAATGAAGTTTTTACTATTGCAGATGTCTGTGTAAAACTTTCTTCTACCTAAACACTTTAATTTATTTGAAGTTAATACTCTCTGATGAATTACTAATGTCTTAGAAATTTTAAATTGCTTATGAGGTTGTTTGAAAAATAATATTTCATAAAGTTGTCCTGATGTATCACTATTTATATAACTCATAATTTATTATTTGCTTAAATTTGAATTCATATATGAAAATATAAGAAGCTGGTTTAAAAATCTAGCCAGATGACATAAGCTGATAAACAGTATAAAGATTGTACAGAATTATATATATATATATATATATATATGTTTGTGTGTTAGTGTGTGTATGTGTCCTTCATAGTGCTCAGTCAGTTTGAGTGACATTTCTTACACAACACAGCTTGTTCTGAGCACCCAGCACCAAAGAGCCATGCAGTTCTCTTTGAATCAGAAAAACTGAAGACACTGTCAGCTGTTCAGCTGTTAATAGACAGGCGCTTGCTAGAGTCGTCCGCCCTTTAATCCCATCTTTCTCTTTAGTACAATCATATTTCCTGTCACTACCAACTTAAAGCCATGCCACCAATATTTCATTTTTCAAAGAAAAAAGTCTACTTTAACACAACTGAGTGATATGTCATTTATCTTTATAAACATAACTTTGATTTATCTGTCTAACTGGGAAAATAACTTTATTTTGGTACTTCACTAGGTTAGTAAATAGTGTTAAGTAAAACATAGAAAGTTAAAAAAAATAATAACAACTTTGTCTGGAAACTTTTATCTAACTGTATAATTTCTGGAAAAGCGGTTATCGAAATGGTATAACCTCACATGAGTCAGAATTCCGAGTGAGGGAATAATAGTAACACTGTTACTGGAAAGAACAGTCAAGCCTCTATCTTATTTTTGCTCCAACAATGTATAAATGCAGTGTGATCTTGTGATTTGGAGATTAAGCAGTCTGCATTCTGTAATTTTAATAAGCTTCATTGTTTTGCTTCATTTCTGCAAGAACAATGAAAAGTTTTCAGGAATCTGAAAGGTTATTAATTCAGCTTTCTATTTGGTTGTGCATAACATGAAAGGCCAGGGCTGTGGACTAAAAACAAAAAAAAAATAATAATAATTTTTGACTTGAGGGCAATGGGATACTCATTTCTCCATCAAATATTTTTTCTCCAATATACTGTAGGTTTAATGTAACAGTTGGTCTTTCCAAGCAGATACTAGCGGCTACTGCTGTCCTTCGCTTGTAATGGATGGGCCAAGTTATGGTTTCATAATGGGGATCCAAATTGAAAGAAATAGTGAAGCCTACAAAAAATAAGTACTGTGTTTCCCCTGCAGCTAAACAGTTTTTTTAAGGCAGTAAGAGTAGAAAACTTCAATATTAATGTTGTATTACTAAAAACAAGCACAGATAGATAGATAGATAGATAGATAGATAGATAGATAGATAGATAGATAGATAGATAGATAGATAGATAGATAGATAGATAGATAGATAGATATGTCTTTTATGATAGTATTTTTTAACAAAGGAAAGTCCCTTGACTTCTGAAATCTATAAAGTTAAGAGGCTACAAATGTATTGAAAGTATGTGTTGCAAACTTTATAAAATTTTATGTTTTTGATATATTAACAGTCAATTAAGAGAGAAGGCTAGCAGTAAATCAACTGTAGAGATAATATTTTGAAAGTTTATATTACACAAAATCAATACAAAATGTAGTTTTAATGATTACACTGCAGTAAAAATGATAGAAAATTGAGATTACTAAAAATAAAGAAAGAGAAAACAGCCACTGAGTATATTACTGTTACACATGTGAATTTCCCCTTGGGGATTAATAAAGTATCTATCTATCTATCTATCTATCTATCTATCTATCTATCTATCTATCTATCTATCTATCTATCTATCTGTCTGTCTGTCTGTCTGTCTGTCTGTCTGTCTGTCTGTCTGTCTGTCTGTCTGTCTATCTATAGTTATAACTATCTATGTACTGAAAGAAAATTAATGAAAAAAATAACATAGTGTAGGAAGATGAAGGCAAATGACTCCAATAAATCACAAATAAATCATTCCCGTAGATTCTAGGTAAGGGTCGCTAACATCTTATATCCTTATCCATAAGAAACACAAAGGAATGCAGACCGTAAATTTACAGATAAAAAAACCTCACAAATTAGCTTTTGCTAGACTTTACAAATCCAGATCTCATCCTTGTCCTCCTCCTGCCACTCCATCAGATTTGTAGTGGATTATCAGCCTTGAGTTTAAACTCCAGTGTCATTAATATACGCACGTAATATGGGGACAGAAAGACAGAAGCTTTGATTTTGGACCAAATGAATAATAATATGCTCTTAAAGAGAAGACCGCATAGAATTTAAAGAACTATAAACCAATAAAGCTTCATGCCATCTAAGACACAGTAGTGCTGACATTTCCAGATTATAATTTGAATATTTATGATACAGGGATACATAATGAGCAATTTAAAGTTGGAATAATAGGAGATAATAGGGGATATTGAAATAACATGTTAATAACATGGCAGCTGCATGTCTTCCACTGCTCCACAAAACAACACACTTTCTCCTGTGTAGACCAAAATTCTTAAAACATTACTCGACTGTTCATGTTTTGTTACCTTAAATAATAGTTTTCATTCAAAGCCTTTCTTTCTAAACGTCTATGCCTTATATATCTATAAAATGTTTTCAGGAAAGTTTTACATGTACTGGTTTTATTATTTTTAGTATTTGATTACACTTAAAATGTTCCCTTAACATTAAAATTTTCTTTTACCAGGCATGCATACATTCATTAATTTTCATATCTACTTAATATAGTTCTGGGCAGAGTGGTGGCTCTGAGGATAGGGATCTGCACCAGTTTGAATCCCATAAATGCAAGAAGTTACTCTACTCCATTGGGCCACTGAGCAAAGCCCTTAACCTGCAATTGCTCAGTCCTGGGTATGATGTTAATCTGCATCCGGACCTGAAAGCAAGTTCTCCAATTTACAGGGAAAACTTGGGGGTTGGTGGCAGGATTGGCACTCTAGCTACCATAAAAAACCTCACATTGTTCCAGTGTGGTGCTGAGGTGTCACGCACTGCACTCGGGTCCCAATCCAGGTGGTTTGTCCTGTGGTGGATGTGGCAATGCGCTATCAGCACCTGCTGCCCAACCTCTCTCTCTCTCTCTTAATACAGTCCTGAACTGTGAAGAATCAGTGTCTATATTCTGTGCAAAACAGGAACCAGCCATGGACAGGCCAACCATCTATCTTAGGGCACACTTACGCACATGTTCACAATGCAGGTACACCAATTAACGTTACATGCATATCTGTGGGATGCTGGAGAAAAGTTCAGCCTGAAAAAAATACCTCACAGGCAAAATACGCAGACTCCACAAAGACAAGGTATTATGTTATAAAAAACTGTTCATTATTACTAACTAGTTTCTGTTGTTTGCACTGATTTCATATTTCCTTCACAACTTATCACCACAGTTTAAAATACTGTATTTTGCAGTGAAAGTACTGTAATGTTGCACCATTTTGGCAGTTAGTCAATACAGGGCACAACGCAATAAGCACCAATCTCAGCACATCTTTTTTGTTTTTGCACTCTGTTCTGGTTCAACAAACACAAAAAATCAAACAGACATTTGCACTTCAATTTTGCTTCGCTAATTCTGGGTTGAAGTGACAAACCAGACCAACTTATCTTCAGTAATGTCTTCCAACCTTTCCTGGGTCCTCCCTGTTGTCCATACCTTGACCATCCCACGAAGCATCTTAAACATATGCCCAGACCATCCGATTTCTTTCAGTCCAGAGAAGCAGCAGTTGATAGTTCTGAGCTCCTTACCCTATCACCGAGAGTGAACCCGGCTCTCTTTAGTAGGAACCTTATTTTATCCACTTATACTTATGAGATTTCAGCCACTACTTGTAGGTAAGGATGTGAATGCAGACTTACCAGTGAATCAAAATCTTGATCCTAGTAATTACCTTCCTCTATGCTACTATAGTCCAGTTCAAAGTCTGCAAAACCATTGCTGTTGAAGTTTGCTTGACCTTATGAACACCTTTGCAATGAACTATACCCTAAGGTACTTCAAATTCATACACTTGGTGTAGATGCTTACTTCCTACCTGAAAAAAACAAGCCCTTACATTTGAAGGTGTAAATTCTTATCCAAAATGCATCACAAATTTGCTTTGAATTTCGATTGGGCCAGTGAAAGAACTATCAATAAATAATTCAAATCAAAATGTACCTTCCCCAGAACAAGGGTGCTGGGCCCCACCTCTGGAGTCAAGCCTTTAACTGGTATTTGCTGAAGGAGTGTCACACCAACAAAAGTGTGCTGGACAAATGGGTGCCAACAAATAAGTTCCAACAAAAGACCATGGTGACAAATGCACATGGGAGATATGTGGGCAGCAACAAATGAGCACAGGTAATGGACTGCTTTAGAGAAAAGTGAAGGATTTCAATTTACACATACAAAAATGGCGTAACCCTTGCATATTAAAATGTTACTATCTTTAGGTTTTGTGCCTTGTGATGAGATTCCCACTGCTTGTGACAAGCTTGTGAATACATTTAAGGGTAAAGCATACTATATTACAAAAATAAACATGTAACGTTATTTTATGTCAGTGTATTGATGTTTTAAATGTAATGTCTTTGTGCCTTCTACATGAACTATGTGTAATAAGTATCCTAACTCTTTTTAGGATATTGCCCAGATTGCTGTGTGATTTGAAGCAAGAAGACAGAATGAACAAACACCCGCTATTAAATCCATTTGAGTAGCACAGTCCTAATAAGCATTTTGATGGATAAAGAGGTGCACCAGTATTTGTAGCTAATCCTTAATACATGTGTTATTTGTTAAAAAAAAGTATATACAAATACATTATGGTTGTATCTAATGAAACCATCTAAATTGTAGTTATAACTTGACATAGATTTTTGCCCATATTACACACCGTCTAGCTTAATTTCCAAGTACAACATAATTAATCCTGACATATGGATGGGTGCAGCTTACACTTGTGAAAGTTACACAGTACAGATCCCTTTTATTTATATGGGTGTGTGGTTTTCTCTTCATTTGTGTTTCTCTTAGTGTGGTAAGGTTTTGTAATGCTACATATGCATTTCATTTATTTTGTACTAGCTGAGTATGCCCGTGCTATAAAAAGCCCGGGCTCCTAAAAACTATTGAAATTGTCAGAAAAAAAATTGAAATGCAGAGTCGGTGGTTTTGTTTTGTGGATGTGCTTGCCACCCTTGTCTAGCAATGCATAAGCAATTTCTCTCTCCTCGAATGTTTCATTTTGCCAATGTGTTCACCTCGCTTGTGTATTAGTGGCTAAGTGAGTTTGTCTTTCGTTGGCTGTTTCACTTTGGCGACAGAGTTGTTTTATTTCAGCTTCATGCTGTAGTCTTGCACTTCTTTCTTCTTCCGACTTGTTAACTTGGGGCTGCTTTGCCGGCTCTTTGAGATTCATGCACTCTTACTACCGGGCCAGACAGACAGACACACACACTTCCACACATTTATATTATATTACATTATATTATATTATTTTTTTGTTTTCTTTCTTGCAAATACTGTAAAACTAACTGCAGGTGGTGTTACTTGCTGTGCTTATTTACATTTTTCCTGCACTTGTTTGTCCCTGTACTCTTTTATCAGCACCCTTTTGTTTCATGCCGTTTGGTGATACCGTGAATAAAGTAAAAGGATGAAGGTGAGGTGCAGTATAATTCAGGTGACAGTCAAGAGTGGGGCTGATCCAGCAATACTAGACCTGATCAACGGAAACTGACTCTTGGGAGATTGAACAGTAAAAAAAAAAATGCAACAAACAATAATAGTTTATTATAATTTTGTTTTCAACCTTCCACTAAATCTACTCTTCCAAATTGGAAACTGTCACGTCTTCGCTGGAATAAACTCTGGACTGCTTTTCATTTTATTAAAGGACACACTTATCCACATACTCAAACATACCCATATTAGGCCAATTTAGAGTCACAAACTAACCTAGCATCCACATTTGTGAAATATTGGAGGAAATCAGACTCTCCTTATAAATCCTCCACATGATAAGATGACAACATATAAAATCCGAAATTGATGTTTTTTGCAGTGTTATGATTGTGCCATTGTGGCAAAAACCTACAAACTGAAATGGGAACAAGCTGCTACTGAGAAATAATCCCTCCATCAATTGTTTTAACCAGCAGGGTTGCAAGTGAGCTGGAGTCTGTCTCAGCAAGCACAGGGTGCAAGACAGAAATAATCTCTGAACAGGGTACCAAACAATTGCAGGGTGAAGACTAACTAACAAGAAAACACACACCACACACACATTAGCACTGCTAATCCACTTGACTTGCATGTCTTTGAACTGTGGGAGGATGCTGGAGCCCTGAAGGACACTTGCAAAGATATGGGTGAAAACATGTAAACTCCATGCAGGGGCATGGGACGTAAACCCTGTTATCCTTATTACAAGGTAGTAACGCTGCCACTTTATCACCATGCTGCCTTAGAAAAAAAAATCCATGAT
The DNA here is from genome assembly GCF_016835505.1 of Polypterus senegalus. Lineage (NCBI taxonomy): Eukaryota > Metazoa > Chordata > Cladistia > Polypteriformes > Polypteridae > Polypterus > Polypterus senegalus. Next base: position 229,456,734 of record NC_053155.1, read on the forward strand.
TTTAAAGTATAAAACTTTTAAAACAACCAAAAGCTTGTCTGAGTATTTTTTTTTTTTGTTTTCTTTAATGAAATGCAGTTTACATTTCTGATGTATACAATATCAAATGTGTGAGTCAGCAATAACACCTCTAAGACCATCACATTGAGCACAGGGGCCCCACAAGGGTGTGTTCTCAGCCCATTGCTCTTTACTCTGCAGACCCACGACTGTGCACCAATCTACAGTTCCAATCACATTGTCAAGTTTGCCAACGATACAACCATGTTTGGCCTCATCACAAATAATGACGAAGCCAACTATAGAAACAAGGTGAGCCTGTTGGTCCAGTGGAGTAAAGACAACAATCTCTTTCTGAACATGGGTAACATGGTCGATTTCAGGAGAGGTCATCCACAGCAGCCCTCTCTGACCATCGATGGTGTAGCTGTGGAAAGGGTGAGTAGCACCAAGTTCCTGGGGACGTACATCTCCGAGGACCTCTCCTGGTCAGATAACACCACATTACTGGCCAAGAAAGCTCAAACCTGCCTCTACTTCCTACGCAAACTGAAGAGAGCACAAGTTCATCCCCCCATCATGTGCTCTTTCTACCGTGGCACAATCGAGAGCATCCTCACTAGCTGCATCCCTGTATGGTATGCAGGCTGCACTGCCTCCTGTAGGAAGTCCCTGCAACGCATAGTGGATATGGCCAGTAAGATCATTGTAGCCCCATTGCCCTCCCTCAAGGACATTTTCCACACCCGCCTCAACCGTAGAGCCATTAGCATTGCTGGGGGCTCTTCCCACCCCTTACATTCCCTCTTCAGCCTCCTCCCCTCAGGGAAAAGGTACCAGAGCCTCTGGGCCTGCTCCACAAGACTGTCAAACAGTTTCATCCACCAAGCTGTCAGGATGTTGAACTCTGTCCATTATCTTCCCCCTTTGCCCCCTGCCCCTGGACCGTAACAAGAGTCATTATCTACCAAGTACCCTACTTCAGCTGGTATTATATAAAGTCTCAATATTACATCTGCTGCTAACTGTCTGTCTTTTTGTACATCTCATAAGCTACTCTATAATGCACCTTCTCACTTTTTACTAATTATTACACATTGTACTTAGGTTTGCTTTACAAGTTGTAATTTTATTTATCTTATATGTTATATTTATATACTTTTTATATTTTATATTTTATTGTACTACGAAGATGAGAGAGAAACAGTATTTTGATTCTTCTGTATGTTCTGTACATATAGTGAATTGACAATAAAAGGCTATTTGATTTGATTTGATTTGTTTCAAATGTGTTTTGTATATTTTAAAAGATAAAAGCATATATAAAACCTAAAAAAAGGTGAGACATTACAGTATTAACCTTAGTTTTGATAATGTGCATTCTCTAGTGTGGCATCCTTATTATAGCTTATAGTATGCACTAGATGTTCTGTGCCCTGAAGCATGTAAGGTTCACTAAAATTACACTGCAGCAAAATGATTAAGTGGTGATGGGGAATCAATAGGAGTGTGACACTAATGAATAAAAAATTCTTTGTTTCAGCTGCTGAAGAGCTGTATCTATCCACAAGGTACAAGGTACTTATCAACTGCCCGCTGGTTCACAAGCCTTCTTGACATCTGCAGTTGAAGGTTTGTTGCCAGGGCACAGTACTATAATTTAATGTCTACAACAACACAACACTCAGCACAAAGCAGTAACAACAGTCAGACAGCAAGTGCAACATAATTTTGATGCAATGAATGTGTGTTGTTCACAATTCCAGCGCTGGCTTTTCAATATCCAAGGCTTCAGCAGGTAGATAGATAGATAGATAGATAGATAGATAGATAGATAGATAGATAGATAGATAGATAGATAGATAGATAGATAGATAGATAGATAGATAGATAGATAGATAGATAGATAGATAGATAGATAGATAGATAGATAGATAGATAGATAGATAGATAGATAGATAGATAGATAGATAGATAGATAGATAGATACTTTATTAAACGTGTAGCACAGATTTTAGTCCAAGTATGAATCCTTCAATAGTACTTTTTGTCATTTGTTTATTTTAATAAATTCTGTTATACTGTTTAGTAACTATTGCTTTATGGCACGGTGGCAAAGTGGGGAGTATTGCTACCTTACAGTTTTGATGACTAGAATTTATACAAGGTCCTGTCCTCTGAAGATCTTTTTTTGCTCGTTCTTCTCACATCATTACTTTTTTTTCTTTTAACATATATTACACTTATTTCTTCTGCCTCCACATATCACAAAAAACTCACATTAGGCTAAGTGACAGCTTTAAATTGTGTGGATGCATGCATGCACAGGTGATGGTGGCATTGGTGGTCACACCTTGTGAACCTGTAAAGGAGACAGACACCAGTTTCAGAAAAATAGATGGCTGCTTCATTAATTACTTTTGTAAAGTCTAAATAAATACAATGTTTACTGAACTAAAGGCTAATTTTAGCTAATTACTATTTTGTGTCTTTTACAGCATACTTAGCTATTTTCTATGCATGGTTCACAGCATAGTGGCACAGTGATCCAGAATCCCAGGACTGAATCAGAATGTCTGCTGGTTATCCATTTGGAATTTTCAACAGACCCTGGAACACTTAAGTGGCTTGTAATGTTTTGTAGCTCTCAAAAGTTTTCACACTATGCATATGGTATACTGTATATTTTCACTTACTGAGAAAAGCAGCATAAGCTTGATTTTGCAAACTTCTACTATTATATTTACTACAGGACGAACATTATGAAGAAGGCAGTAGAAATCTATTATTGAAGAAGGTAGACTATGCTCAGACTTGTTCACCTGAAAAGAAGCTGTAATGAGCTAAAACCAAATGATTTTGACATTGTTTAAGAAGTAGCTGTAGAATCAGTGAACTTAGACAAATTAGACATTAGCTAATTGAATGAACATTAAATTACAAAAGTATTCAGTTTTAGTTAAGTCTTTGATCTCAAAATACACATTTTCACTCAAGCAAGCCGTGGGAGCATTGAGTAGGTAAAAACAGGGAAGGATAAGGGTGAAACACAATCACTAACTGACTTTATGTTTTTTTCTCTATACCAGAGGAAGGGCTCTTTGGGCAAACAATGACATTCCCTCCATCCCACAGACTGTCGCTTTGCCTTTTCTGCCCTGTTACCTATATAAACCCCTAAGTCATCGGAAATCAGCATTCACTGTGGCTCTTGATCTCATAGAGGACAGATCAATTTAAAGGCACCATAACCACATGATTGAAGGACCATTGATACATACATTTTAGTTTCATTTCTTTCCTGCCAAAGTAAATTTCACTTCTTATTCTGCCCCAACACCCTGAAGCTAGTTCAAGTCTACATACAATACATACAGTATATACAGGGTGGCCCATGTTTACATATATGATGTTTCACAGGCTGTAGCATTTAAACTACTGCACGAAAAGTATTGAAAATGGCATCACTGTGTAGCCTGACAGTGGGAGTTAAGGTTAAGGTTCTTAATGTTCATGTTCCATTATGTAACTTGATAATAACATTGGTAGTTTCCTGACAATACATATACATAAATATGGGCCAGCCTGTATATTGTGTTGGGGTTTTGGGGCAAGGCCACCTCTTCAAATTAGAGACATACCATACAGCTTGGGCAGAAAATACAGTTTTGCCCAGAATGTTATCCCACCAACTACCAGTAATGACTGATCCTCAGTTAACAAAACAGAGAAAGGCCTGGGAGGACAGGCAAGAGGCTGGAAGATCAAATGGCTAACCTGGCCACTAATTGTACTTGGGAAGCTGCTCTTTAGTATCCTGAGGAAACATGACATGCTACCCCACAGTCTTCATTTCTATCTTTCTCTCTCTCTCTCTCATACCATTAAACTCCCCTGTTGTGCTTCCAAGCACCTGTCACATATACAGGGTATACCTTCCCCTAGAAACATCTGCTTTGTAAACTGCCATGTGTGGAATCTTTCCTACTGCTAGTGCATTTCTCTCTCTCTTGCCTGCCCCTGCTTATTATTATTGTACTTGCCAAAAGCAACCTCTTGTCAGTTGGACACTCTTTCACTCTTCTCTTAATATAGATATATACAGTATATATATATATACACACATATGTGTATATGTACAGTACCATCTAAATGTATTTATTTATATCCAGTTTTATGGGCTAGACAAATTTTCTTATATAATTAGATCCTTCACTGTGAATAGCTCTTTTTAGAAAATATATTGTAATGTTTTAGTATATGTCTAAGTGTTAACATGCACGCAGTTTTATTAAAGACATAAGTATAACAAGTGAAAGCCCAGATTACTTTGTATTCAAACAAAATCTAATCAATAGGTAATTAAGAAGAGTAATTCCTCCGGACCTATCGCAGCCCACCTAAAGGGAAACAGCAGCTCTTGGAGCCGGAGGACAGTGATGTAATCATGTGTGGTTAATCAGAGAATGACAATGCTGTGCGAATGCAGAGAGTGATTATTTTATCTGAAGGCAACTCCAAGAGAGCTCAGTGTAATAGCTGAATATCACATAAGATCAATCAGAGGCACTCCAACACTATCCTCGTTAAGCTAAAACAGGAAAGAAGGAAGTTGCTTTTGCATTTGTCATCTTGGGATTTCAAAGACAAGCTGTGTATTCCCACCATACTGAAACACACTTTGTCTTAAGGTTTATTTTAAATAAACAGTGGTCCCTGAAATATGTGTTAGAAAATATTTTTTGCAACTACAGTTTTCATTATCCCGTTCTATAAAAAGAAATGTTTAAGCTGCAATGATGCTTTAAAATTGTTATTTTGTTGATTACTTTTGAAAATGTGAGTTCAATGTATGGAATGCCTGGGCTCACACCAGCAGGATACTGACTCTTATTATTTCATCCTTACAAAAACTCTGCAGAAGAATAGACTTCTCAAAAAAGAGCACAGAGACAGATGATTTAGAAATATGTGAAAGGCAGCAAATAATTTACTTATGAAAGTAGGAAAAGCAAAATCATAAATAGAATATGGCTATCATCTTTTATCACACTTTCTTTTTCCCCACCCACTACTTATGCAGGTTCTTTTTATTCCTTCCATGACACATGTTCTGTTCTTGAGTCTGAAAAGAAATTTAAGTAACAGGCATTCGTTGAATGAGTCAATTTTAAGGAAAAAAGGATAAAAGTACTTTTGTTGAGAGAAGGCCAAGGCAACAAAATAAAATATTTATTTCCTGAATTCCTGGGTTAAAGCCTAGTTTTTCATGGCAAATGATCAGCGTACCCAATGGTTAAATGCCAGTGCATAACAAAACAAATGATTTTACTTTTGTTAAACTATCTAATTGCAAGAACACAGTGATAATTAAAACTCAGTGGGATCATTTTTATTAAAACACATTCTGTATTGTTGCCTTCTAGATTCAGAGCCATGAGTTACACCTAATCATAGTCTGCATGGGGTTTGCATGCATATTCACCCTGTCACACTTGTGCACATGAGAGGCAGTCTATGGGCTTCACTAAGGGTAAAATGCGGGGATTGGGGTTGATGAAGTTCACTAACGTCTCCTCTCCCTCTTCTGCAGAACCACAGAAGAGAAGACTGACTACAGCCTAACCAATTTCCACTTTCTTCTGCAGACCACCCCTCCTGCTGACCTCACTTCCACCGGTGCAATGTTGGACCCTCCTCTTCCCTTCCACTGCCTATAAAAGCAGTCACTTGCCTTCCCCAATCAGTTCCATTCAGGACTCTACGGAGCTCATTACTTCTGACAATATACGGGGTGGATCCCCAAACCCTTTTCTTTGTTTTCTTTTACAACCTCAAATTCAAATGGCATTTTTTCAAGGGTATACATGTCATGATAACAGGAAATTATAAATTGGTCTAGCATATTCAATGTGGGTGTAGGTATGAGTGCACTCTACAATGGACTGGTGTTTTCGTCAATGATTATTTCTGTCTTGTACTCAGAATTGCCAAGATGTGTCCCAGATTCCCAGCAGTGTCCACTGAATACACTGATGAGTAGACTTCTTCACTTCTGGGGAAATTTATTCAACAGGTAAGCAAGAGTAAGCTGTTCCTACAACTTCATTTGAAATTTCTTTGACTAGTGCCTGGAACACTGTAACTTCCATTTACTGATTTATTACAACAGCCCCTGACTCCTTGTGGTCCTATAATAGCAAAAGCAAGTTTAGAATAGTGGCTATGGTTTAAAGCTATTTTCTTCATTGGCATTTTCAGAGTAATGGGGAGCTGGAGTTTGCCTCATAGCAATGGGCCCCAAGAAGAATCAAGACCAGTGAAGGATATAAGCCCATCACAAGTTGTTCTGCAGCCATGGATTTCAATTAATATTAATCATAGAAGTCTGAGTATTTATAGCCTGTGTACTAATTTTACTTGATTATCAAATATTACTTCACATGCAGATTCTATTTTTTTATTATTTTATTATTTGTTTTGGCTATTACATTTTTAAAAAATATTTCTTGAGCTCTGCCAGGAAAAACGCTGATTAACTTCCTTTGTTCCCAAACATTTTCTAGCATATGAAGCCCCTAATTAAACACTGATTGTTTTATTGATCCAGAAGAGTATTAAGTAAAAGCTAGAGAAGTGTTACAACACCTTGACATCTGAGACCCCATAATTGCTAGAACTAGAACATGCTAGTTCAACACCTGCTGACGTGCATAACCCTTTTGAATTGCTGTTCTTCATATGCTTCCACTCTCCAAACTTCAACACACTCCAAAAACATTTGTCGAAATTCAGCCAGCACACCCAGAGCACCTCACTTAACTGTTGCATTTATCTCTGTTGACTTTAATCACAAGTCTCCCAACGTAGCCTGACTTGTATGCTGAAAGATTGTTTTAATGTAAGCTAACTATAAACTTCTTTTTTGTGTTGTCATTGGTTTGTGTTGTTGTTGTAGTTGTTTTGTCACTGTTGTTGATTTGTAAACAGAATAACCTTACCACTGTGTGATTCGTAGCATTGAACCCTGCCCATCCCAGTGGGACACAGGTAAGCTCCTTCATGCTCACACTTGTTGAATACATATTAGGCCAGTTTTACAGCTGTCAAACTACTGAATTAAAAGCTATTTAACCGTGGGAAAAAACAGTCCCTCGAAATTAAAAACAAGTGCCAAGTCCAGCTTTTTCTAAATGCCTTTTTTATTACCAGAACATTCACAAACCCAATTAATTCAATCAGGGTTGTGAAGGATCAAACGATATCCTGCCTGAAATCAGCCCTAGCCAAGGTGACAGTCCATCACAGAGACTAATCATGCACACAGTCTCACCCACATTGGGCTAAATTAAAATCACAAATTAATTAAACATGCACATCTTTGGAGATATGGGAGGAAAACTGAGATATCTGAAAAAGAAAGCTATTCAGTTGTTGGGTAAACAAGCAAACTTCACACAGACCAGGCATGGAATTTGAATCCAGAATCCCGGATCTGTGAGGCAGCAGCAAAAATAATGTTGCCCTATTGATTATCATTATTTAGTGTAGTATAAGAATAATACACCTTCTGAAGATATGCTGCACCATTCAGGCTACATAACAAAAACTTAAGGAGGGCAAAAATAAAAGCCACTTGTTGTTAAAAAGTGCTTTGTAATAAAAAAAATCTCATTGCGGCTGATATGACCAAACTTCATAAATATCTTCTTGACAATTTCTATATATAACAGTAATATACAACTCCATGCCATCCTCCTTGTCCTTCTGAAGGCTAACCCTAATAGCCATCCACTCCATAAAGTGTTGTTTCCTCATTAATGAACATTAAAGATTCCCACACTCCTGTATGCAATGCCATTTCGAAAAGAAAAATAAAAAAAGTGTCAGGTTTTCTTAAGATCAAATGCAGTTTAAGTTTCATACAGAGGAAAGAATCTGTAACCAGAGAAAAGCTTGTTGGGGCTGTCAGTTTCAGGAAGCACGTCTATTAGGACTCAAGCCGATGATCTGCTAACCCCACAAAAATATCTGTGCAACTTCTTTTTGGTTTAACGTGAAAAGTCAGAACCATGCCCTTCAGACTAATCCCCTTCCTAACCACCGCATGCAAATTTAAAAACTGACCAGCATTAGTCATGATATTGGACTGACCAATCTGAAACATGGGCCTGGGCTTAAATCATGTAAATACCTTCTAATTTTTTGGCTTGTTGATGGACTTTGCATGGTCATCACCATTGTACCTTTTTAGGACTGGATGACAGGTAGAAGAAATGAGTGCTTAATTTTATTATACACTGGACAACTAAAGTGTGATATGGTTAAAATGTATACAGTATGTTTAGATTATTCTGATCAATATAAACCAATATTAGTAAGTGGTGATTCTTAGTGGCAAGGATGACAAAATCTTTTTTTCCTCTTTTTTTTCTCCCTCTATGTCTTAATAACACAGTTTTACAATCCTGCCCACAGATCTTGGTGAAAGCTGACATATAAAGAAGCATTGATTTTCAGTTCACATTTTATACAACTTCAGATTCCTGCTTTTTTACAACCTATATTTTCAGCAGGTTATGAAATGAAAATGTCTTGATTAGGGGAAAATGTCTGCAATCCTCTGTATATTTAGCCCAGCTCAAATCTTTGGAAGCAACGTTTATGTAAAAAGGAACTCTGCTCACAGTTAAGCACAAAGTTAAGGGAGAGATTATTTTTGATATTTACAACCACTTTCATGTTTGAGATGTTTAGCCTTCACATCCAGGCTTCAGTCTCAAGCCTCCTCTACTCCTTTTTGACACAGACACTACTTAAGTTGTGACTTTTGCTCCTTTTTTGTATTATTCTGCCCCTTGGAGGTGTTGCACTGTTGATTTCTCTGACTGTATCTGCACTGATGTAAACAAATCACATTATGTTTTCTTTTTGCAATATAATGTACATTGCTTTTCAAAGTGCTTTGTGATAGAAGGCAAGGTGTAAAGTAAAGATTCTTAATAATCTTGATTCAAAAGTAAGACCTGATTGATTCAAAAGATTTTCCTTTTTTTTTTTTTGTAAAACAAATGTCATTTTGCATGTATAACAAAATCATGTAGGAAATTAAAATGGTGAAACTTCTGAGTTAACTTCATTTGATGACCATGAAAAATGGAAGTAGCGTGGAGGGGGTGAAATCTTGTTTATCTTGTTCACTCTCCTTAAAAGCTAAATCTAACCAGTTAGACTTAAATTAAGAACGAAATACAAGGAATTGCTTTCAAACATTTATTATGAAATTATATAAAAGGTGTAAACAGTGCTCAAACAAGTCTGTAGAAAGGTGTTTATTTATAACTAAAAATCTGTCCGCATTTTAGCTGAACACAGATGTCATATAGAAATAATTACATCACATAAAGCAAAAAAAAAAAAAAAAAACAAGGCAAGGAAATTATAACACATCACATGGCAAAGGTTACCAGCAGTTCAATGTACATATGAAAAAAAGGGAAAAGCAAAAAACATCTTATATTTACATAATAACAAAAAAATGCAGTGGTACAATGTCAAAGACAAATAAGGCCATCTCTCAATTTACACTTGAAATGAAATCTACTTTAGCATTTTTTTTCTCTCCACAGAAGACCACATTCATAATAGCTCTGTGATATTATACTTATGTGGCAAGCCAACCCCAGTAGTAATCCATAAAAGCCCACCACAATTTAACACTACGCTGCCTGAAGTATCTATTGACAATGAATTCTTTCACTAGAGTGTGACAGAAAAGATTTACTTTTTTATATAGGCAGGGTCTTTTACAGCTCCATGTAACAGTACTGTATATTTCTATACATGTGGGCAAACAGTGGCAAAATGTTTGCATGGCAAAAACTATGGAGAGATGCCCACAATCAAATTAACATAGCATCTCCCTTTGGGAGGAAAATGGATATACTTGAAAATGTGGAGCACCTTGATAGTCGTTATATTGTGCAGCTCCAACTTATTTTTTAGTGGAGGCAGATACCACTTCTTGTGCTGCATTTTCCTGTACTTACAGTACATAGAGTGAATACTGCACTACGTGTACAGTTGTTGCATAAGCTTGTTGTAATTATGGTATTATTAACATAATTTGTTTTGAAATGCAGTAAAAATATGATTTCCTGTTATCATATATTTTATCTGTATAAATTTCCAGTTGTGTGTTATTTCAAGCCAGCTGAAAATTCCTGTTATGTGTATATCAATCATATTAAGTTAGTCAAATTTGAGGATTGTTCCAAAAATAAAATGTCACATTCTACACCTGATTATAAAACATGGGCTTAATGGATTACTACAAGGTGATGACATCAAAGAAACTGGATGCATGAAATAAAATAAATTAAATATCACAAATGCACTTTTGCTTTCCAGTAGATGACTCCAAAACATCACGTAACAATACCTGAAAAGAATTTTTAAATGTCCCTTACACTAACTTTACCTATATGTTTCAAGAACACAGTCTGTTCATCGTAAAAGAACAAAATTAAAAAAAAAAAAATTCAGACACTTTTCTATCACATTTACATATATACATGTACTTACAAGAAAAAAAGTAAAAAAAAATAAAATAAACACAAACACAAAGGACGAGAAGAGAAATGAAGTAGTAAAATAAAAGAATGAAAAATGAGTAGATGCAGTTGGAAAATCTTCTGAATACTCATATAGTTTAAAATGCCCAATCCATGTAAGTGTAATATTTGTGTTATTTTCAAATTATTTATGTTTGGGTAGCTAAATATTTTACATAGGAAGCAATATACTGTATATATGTAATTGTTACTGCTGCAAAAAATAAATAATTTCTCTGCAAAATAATACCTTATCTGAAGAATACGGATGGATTATCGGCTTCTTTCAAGAGAGTTATATTACACATTTATATATATACAATATTTTAGCACATAATACATACGTAGTTTAGTCATAAAGGAAATGGTTACAGAATGAAGCCTTGTTTTCATTTTAACATATAAGGCTAAAATGCAGACAACTCTACAATTGTTTTTTAATCATTTGGAAATCCCAGTGCTGGGGCTTGTGGTTACTGATGGTTATAAATACATGAAAATCTTTTTTCTAATCATATTTCAACCTTGTAATACAGCAAAATCACATATTATTGTTAACTTATGTTGGGCCTTTTGGTCTACATCTAAATTTAAATAATAATAATAATAATACATTTTATGTACTGTATATAGCACCTTTCCCATGCTCAAAGCGCTGTCTATCATATATGTTTAGCAATGTACTTATTATTAATTTTGCACTTTTTTTCGCTGCTGATGAAGATGGCAATTTTAAAATACATTTGACAAAACAATTCTTTTCCTATAAGATACACTGCCAATGAAAGATTGGGTACATTTGCTCAGCCATTACAATATCCTAATAGAGACTGTGTGTATTTGGATCACAGTGTAAGAGACACTGACAAATTCTTTTTATCTTCACTTTTTTTTACCATGTTTTAAGGAAAAAAAAAATCTGATTTATTTACAGTCACTGATTTTTTTTCCTGAGCTCCAAAATTTCTTATTTAAAAATCTCAGTAGGCCTTGTAATGAAAGTGCCTGAAGGTTTGCATTAGTGCACTCATCCTCTTCTTAAAGAGCAGTGCCAGAAAACTATCACCGTGATAAGCAATGTGCACCACACATTTTAGATCTCTGTGGCTCTCTGCAGCTATCACGACTCCCCCCAGTCACACACACCCTCCCATTCACTTTTAGTTGACTCAACAATCAAAACAGCTGAAAGCATGTGGTCTACCACTCAATTAAAAAATGTAATGCTGATGGAAGTGAGGTTTGCATCAGCCTCAAAACCTTCAACAGCTAATGAAAAACTGCACATGACTTGCTGGCTGCACTATTTGCTTTCGCTCAGCTATACACTAATCCCTGCTTAGAAAATAATAAATGAACTCATGGAAAGCTCCAGCTTGTTGAAATGAAGATAGATAAATAGATAGATAAATAAATAAATAAATAAAATGACACTTGTGCGGCTTGGACTTATTAAATACTGCAAGTGTTTGAGCAAAATACATTGTAAGAGGGCAGCTACAAATAAGAAAAACTTTCATGAATTTAGCATTCAGTGATTAAAAAAAAAAATCAACAGCTGAGTGTGTTCATATCTTGGCGACCTTAGAAGGGAATGAATATTCATGTCACATTCCGTAACTTCAGGCAGCAACCGGAAACTTCAGCACATGGCAACAGACTATTGTGTAAAGCGGTGAGCTGATGTGTCTCTGTTCCACTATCAATGCAGACTAAGTAATGGCTACTAATCCAAGCTATGAGCCCTCACCCCCCTCCCATATTTAAAGTAATGTAGAATGGTACTGAAACAAAGCAGTTTTTTGTTAAAACAGCTAATTAAAATATGTCATTCCAGAGCAAAAGCGTTAAAAAGAAAGTAAAGTTCATTTGGCTAAACATTCCCCTTTCACTCTTTACACAGGCACTGAAGTGGTAAAATTGTAATTTGACATTTCTGCCAAACTTGGAATTCTTAATCAGTCCACTTTATTTTTGATTTGTGTGATACTTGACTGGTTTTCAAGTAATTACAGACCCTTAAATGAAACGCTCACACATACATAATCAACTCTTATACAAAATTCCCTAGTAGTGCAGATGTTTTTCACAATGCATTTTAACATTGTGTGTGTGTTTGTATATATATATATATATATATACATACACATAGTGTGTATGAGTGAGTATATGTGTGGATTCATTAATACAGCTTGATTCAACACATTGCAGTCAGACTGATAAAATAACACCCTACTGTAGATCTTGTTGAGCTACAACTGAGTCATACAGGGAACTCAAAGCCTCTTGAATTTCAATTAAATAAACTAGGAAAGTTCTGCTTTAGGAGACTATCAGTCTTTAAGAGAGACTGAATTTTCACTAGAGATTATTTATAAATCTCAGTTTTTCAATATTACAGGGAGATTGAGGTTAACAGTATGAGGCACAGGGCAGCATCTCTAAATTTTTACATCTTGGTCCCAACAGTCTGAAAAAGCCATTTTATTATGTAGTCATAAATTCTCTTTTCAATCACATACTATCACTACAAAGTTTTTCCTTGTTATCCAGGGACTTCCGAGTCAGCAACGGACTCAAAGCAGGAAAAAACCCTGAGCTAGATGACTATCTCTTTTCAAGCTCCACATACCTGAATGTAATAGGTAATTTATAGTCTCCCTTTAACCTAACAACATGTTTGTCAACTGTGGAAACCACAGGAGCCTCCTTTGGTAAGAACATATAAACTAAACACAGCTTGCATGGGAATGAAAACAGGGTACAATTACTAAAAAGCAGCTACCGCACTATATTTATTAATTCAATTGTTTAATTAAACTGTTAAAAATAGTTTGATCATGGAACTGATCTTCTTAGTAATCAGCAGCTGCGTATATTAAATATCAAATGAAGCAATAGCTTAATAGTTTTATATGTTTAGAAAGTAGATGGTTGTGCCAAATCTTTATGAACTGATGATGTAATTATAGGGCCTCTATAGGAGGTGGAGATACCTGCTTTATCACATTATGTTTTGAATTTTATTTATGAATCATCTCAGTATATTGTGCTTAACTGGCAATATCTCAAAACGTATTTCTAACAGAAAACCTTTTTACAAAGTTTAATTCAACTAAGTCTGAAAAAAAATATAAAAAACTAAACACCTTTTGCTCATTTATTCGGTCATAAAGCCTAATTAGCCAAGAAAGCACACTATACGGTGCATCCGGAACGTATTCACAGCGCATCACTTTTTCCACATTTCGTAATGTTACAGCCTTATTTCAAAATGGATTAAATTCATTTTTTTCCTCAGAATTCGACACACAACACCCCATAATGACAACGTGAAAAAAGTTTACTTGAGATTTTTGCAAATTTATTAAAAATAAAAAACTGAGAAAGCACATGTACATAAAGTATCCACAGCCTTTGCCATGAAGCTCAAAATTGAGCTCAGGTGCATCCTGTTTCCCCTGATCATCCTTGAGATGTTTCTGTAGCTTAATTGGAGTCCACCTGTGGTAAATTCAGTTGATTGGACATGATTTGGAAAGGCACACACCTGTCTAGATAAGGTTCCGCAGTTGACAGTTCATGTCAGAGCACAAACTAAGCATGAAGTCAAAGGAATTGTCTGTAGACCTCCGAGACAGGATTGTCTCGAGGCACAAATCTGGGGAAGGTTACAGAAAATTTTCTGCTGCTTTGAAGGTCCCAATGAGCACAGTGGCCTCCATCATCCGTAAGTGGAAGAAGTTCGAAACCACTGGGACTCTTCCTAGAGCTGGCCGGCCATCTAAACTGAGCAATCTGGGGAGAAGGGCCTTAGTCAGGGAGGTGATCAAGAACTCGATGGTCACTATGTCAGAGCTCCAGAGGTCCTCTGTTGAGAGAGGAGAACCTTCCAGAAGGACAACCATCTCTGCAGCAATCCATCAATCAGGCCTGTATGGTAGAGTGATCAGACAGAAGCCACTCTGTAGTAAAAGACACAAGGCAGCCCGCCTGGAGTTTTCCAAAAGGCGCCTGAAGGACACTCTGACCATGAGAAACAAAATTCTCTGGTCTGATGAGACAAAGATTGAACTCTTTGGTGTGAATGCCAGGCGTCACGTTTGGAGGAAACCAGGCACCGCTCATCACCAGGCCAATACCATCCCTACAGTGAAGCATGGTGGTGGCAGCATCATGCTGTGGGGATGTTTTTCAGCGGCAGGAACTGGGAGACTAGTTAGGATAAAGGGAAAGATGACTGCAGCAATGTACAGAGACATCCTGGATGAAAACCTGCTCCAGAGCGCCCTTGACCTCAGACTGGGGTGACGGTTCATCTTTCAGCAGGACAACGACCCTAAGCACACAGCCAAGATATCAAAGGAGTGGCTTCAGGACAACTTTGTGAATGTCCTTGAGTGGCCCAGCCAGAGCCCAGACTTGAATCCGATTGAACATGTCTGGAGAGATCTTAAAATGGTTGTGCTCTGACGCTTCCCATCCAACCTGATGAAGCTTGAGAGGTGCTGCAAAGAGGAATGGGTGAAAGTGGCCAAGGATAGGTGTGCCAAGCTTGTGGCATCATATTCAAAAAGACTTAAGGCTGTAATTGCTGCCAAAGGTGCATCGACAAAGTATTGAGCAAAGGCTGTGAATACTTATGTACATGTGATTTCTCAGTTTTATTATTTTTAATAAATTTGTAAAAACCTCAAGTAAACTTTTTTCACATTGTCATTATGAGGTGTTGTGTGTAGAATTCTGAGGAAAAAATGAATTTAATCCATTTTGGAATAAGGCTGTAACATAACAAAAGGTGGAGAAAATGATGCGCTATGAATACTTTCCTGATGCACTGTATATATACCAAGAAATGGGAATAACATTAACAATATGTTCACAGTTTTTGTTCTGGCCTAATGGTGAATGAGTAAAATCTGACATGGCAGGTTATCCTGCTATTTAATTTTGTGCTGAAGAGGCTATAAGTCTTTGTTGTTTGTAGAAACGTGCCAGTGTTTTCATAACTTTAACAGCTGCTGTTTCTACCTAATAAAGCTCACTTGGGGCAAAGAAATTAATTCCCCTACCACTGTCAGCAGAGTTTGGGTGAACTAATAAAGCAGTCTCCCCATAATGCCTGTGGCTGCAATAAAAGTGCTGTCACTAAAGCCCTACTGATGCTTTGCAATGTCTCAAAACTGTCTTTCCTTACAGCAAACAATCTCCAGATCTGGCCGTGAGTTTAAGAAGTTTTCTAAGATGATACATGTACTGTACTAGAGACTAAACCATGTGCAACAAGTAACATATGTCAAGATATAGAAATGAATTTTGCTGTTTATAACTTTTTTTTTCCATATTTTCACTTTAGTTATGTATTTATGTTTCCCTAAGTATTAAAATCTAATTATGCAAAGTGTCTAACTAAGCACACATATTAATTACTAAGGACATTTGTTGTCAATGTTAACTCTAACAAGCTCAGTTTTAAGCACTTCTCAGCTCTTTGTAACTTAATTTCTTCTAATATCTTCATATTCTGTTTTTTTATAAAATGCGTATAACACGAGAATTTCATGCTTGAGACAATAAGGATCCTTTATAGTCACAAGACAATAGGAAAGGAAAGTTATGTTACAATAAAGGACTAACTTTGAACCTGTCTGAGGCAGCAATGGGCCATTCTTACCTGCCTTTAAGCATGTAGTTTGAAGCTAGTTTATCAATGTAACTGTTTATTTACATCATAACGTTATAAATTCTTGTCACTTTTACAAAATAATAATGGAATGACATATGCCAAAAAGTAATCATACCCACAAAAAGGTCAACACCCAATGTATCTTAAATTGAAATAACACTAGCAGACTGAATGCCTTTTTTTGTGATTCCAGCATTAAAAAATATTCAGTAAAGCCCCTAACCTCCCATTGTTTTCACCCTTAAAAGCAAAGAGTGCTCATTTACAGTTGCATCTAAAGTAGCATGCTAACTGTGCTCTGTATTAAAACTGTAGTTAAGCATCAGAATTTGAAAGCAGTATCAGATCAGCCCAACCCCCATTCGCCCAACTGTAATCATATACTGCTGAGTGGCACTTTGCTGTGGAGCTGCCTCATGGTGTGTCAGTGCCATCTACAGGCAATCCAAATTGGTGAGGGGAAAAAAGGAAATATTTAATATTTAATTCATCATTAACAGGAAATGAATAAGCCTAAATAACCAATTGTGGATTAAAAAGGAATCTGGGCCACAAATCCTTTATCAGTGAACAAACTTCAAGGTTTATTGTAATTAAATTTATGTAAGTATTGCCAGAAAAAGAAACTGCTTATTTTTGCCTAGGCCATTTATTGCACACTCTTGCCTACAGTAATTTATTTTATTATCTGAGCTATTATTGTGTTCATACAGAGTCACTGGGATGATGTGGTACCAGAGTGAAGAGCTGGCTAGTGTTAGTAGTTGTATTAGTTTAAATGGAATATCTACTACAGCTAAAATTTGACTTGAGAGAGTTAATTTCTAATGAATTTCTATTACATGCACAACAAGAGCACTCTTTTGTAACTTGAACTTGCACCCAGTTATTACTTTAATTGTGAAACATACAACACAACAAAAAGTTCCAATGCACTGTACACTTTCCTACAGGCCTATTCTTTGTTGAGCCATTATAGTCTTTTGTTTAGTTATTTTCCAAGATGTGCACCGCAAAATTTAATTTTGGAAATAATACATTCAAACAAAAATAAAATAAAACAAATTACAACCACGACAACATGAAAAAACTGAATACACTGACTACATAAAGATCTTTAAAAAACGGATAAAAGGGAGACTGCAAATTCTGTCTCTAAAGAGCTAGTGTGTTTTTTTTTTTTAGTTTTTGGACTGAGTTATATTTTATAGTCCCAGTTCAAAAGCAAACACATTGTTTCTTGATTGAACTGTATAACATAATAAACAAAGCTACTAATAAAATTTTCCAAAAGAAAAAAAGAAAACACATACACACACCCACACACACACACATCCCTATTGTTTGGTTTGTTTTGCAGTAATGAATTAAAAAGAAAGAAGGGAAAGCTCTTTCATCACAAACACTGACGTTTTTCTTTTTTTTTTTTAAGTACAAGTAGTCTTAAGGCAGCCCCTTTTCTGTGAGACTGCCATGGTAAGCACAGAAATTAAAAGACAATCCTGGCACTTTAGTACTGGTGAATTGGGCAGTTATATGCAGTACTGATAGACCAGTAAAAGTGCTCTTTTACCTGTCTGGTGTGCAAGGGGCCCTTTGTCTTGAAGCCTCCCTGGGAGCTGCACTCTGAGGCACTGAAGTGGTCTGAACTAGTAGAGGATCGCTTCGAAAGGGTGTCACAACCCCCAACAAAGGTGTTGTCCAAAGGGAGTTCCTGAATCACATGATGCTTTTTCACTGACACTGGAGTGTCTGCTTTGAGATGAAAAGCAGACTGTGGAGAGGCAGACTTATAATGCCTAGCCAGGTCAGGGCTGTTAGGTTTAAAGGTTGTAGTCGGTGCTGTGCTCCAGTCAAATCTTCCTATACCCTGCTCCTCAAGCTCAGCTGGAAGGCTTATAGTTCCATTAATTGGCTCATGCACAGGGTCATCAGGTTTAGACTCCTCAATTGTAACAAAATTCAGCAGAGAATTCTTAGGTGATTTCCTTTTCTTTCGTTTCTTTTTCTTATTCTGTTTGTTCTCCTGATTGGGAGACATCCACTCAGCCCCTTGCTTATTTCTCTGTGCAGCTTTAAATCTTGAAGCGTGACGGCAGCGTACCAGCACAGTGACAAAGATAACTACTATAACAACCATTGCACCTGCTAGAATAGCAATCATGATTGTCAGGTAGTCTCCATTCTGGTAAGTCTCACTGCTGCCGCCAATCGCTTTGTCCAAGGGAGTTTCCATAGTCCTTCGAATCAAGTCATATATGTAAGTGCCATTACCTACAGTGTCATTCACATACAGAAAAACCAAAACAAGGGTATGCAAAGACTTGGGGTAACCAAGATCGCTTATGTTGACCACTAATCGATGCAGGCCCACATCAAGAGAAGTTGGCTTTTCCTCTAGGGTAATATTACCAGTCACTGGGTCTATCCTAAACAATCCTTTATTATTTCCACTAACAATTGTATATTTGAGCTCAGCGTTCATACCTGTATCGACATCAACTGCAAAAACCTCTGCTACCACAGATCCCGGAATGGCAGAGAGAGGAACCAACTTAAATGAAGTATTTGAGGGTGGGTATATGACAACGGGGCTATTGTCATTGACATCTATGACATTTATGGTCACTTTAGCAGCAGAGGAACGAGGAGGTCGGCCCCCATCCATGGCCTTAACGTCGAATGTATAAGAGCTTTGCTGTTCTCTGTCAAATGAAACATTGGACTTTATAACTCCAGTGTATGGGTCTAATATAAAGTTGTCATTATCGTTCAGAATGGAAAGAGTCACAGCGGCATTCTCTCCTGCATCTGAGTCTGTGACTGTGATCACTCCCACGGTGCTGTACTTTGGTAAGTTCTCTGATACAAAAAACTGAAAGTGATTATGGGTAAACTTAGGACTGTTGTCATTCTCATCTTGGACAGTTACAATAACAGCCGCCTGGCTCTGAAGTGGAGGAGTCCCATTATCTCGTGCTGTGACTGTAAAAAGAAAACGTTCTTGCTCCTCTCTGTCAAAAACTCTAGAGGCTGTCAAAACTCCTGTTTTACGATCTAAATCAAAAAAGGAGGCATTGGGTCCCAACTGGTAGACGATTTCTGCATTCTTACCACTGTCCTCATCTGTAGCACTTATAGTCGTGAGGTACAAACCACGTACATTGTTTTCGAGAACTGACAGCTCAATTACAGGCTGGCTAAAAATGGGAGGGTTGTCATTTTCATCTTCCAGCTTAACTCTCACTAAAGCTGTCTGATTTAAGCTGGGCTTACCAGAATCAGAAGCAACAATTTTAAAGCTGTATTCTTTGGTGCCCTCATAGTCCAAAAGTGAAGAAGTCTCTAACAAATACTGGTTATCATATACTGCCTTTAGATGGAAAGGAACATCTTTTTCAATAAAACAAATTACTTTACCATTCACATCGATGTCCTTGTCAGAGACTGTAATCAGGGCAATTTTTGTGTTGATGGGATCCTTTTCAGAAAGGAAAACCGTTCCATTAATTGGACTGATAATATACCTCAAATCAATATTTGGAGGATTGTCATTAACATCCGTCACATTAATAGTTACAGTAGCTCTGGCAGGACTAGGCATCCCATCACTGGCTAGGACTGTCACCTTGTGTATAGCTGTCTCTTCTCTATCTAAAGGTCGCTGAACAGTAATAAGTCCAGTGTTTCCATCCAAAGCAAAGAGCCGTTTCGTAGCTGGGGAAACTTGGGTGCTGTAGATGTATCTGATTTCGGCATTGGTTCCAATATCTGCATCTGTTGCTTGCAGTTGCACTACAGATGTTCCCACGGGTGCATTTTCTGGTATAATAACTTCAATTTGGTTGTCTTTGAACTGGGGTCTGTTATCATTGACATCACTTACAGTCACCTGTAAGATTGCAGTACTTGACTTCTTGGGGCTCCCTCCATCCTCCACCTTTATTTTCATTACATAAGTGTCTTTCTGTTCTCTGTCCAGTTCTTTCTGAACAATCAGTTGAGGCCATTTCTCACCTTCTGGGGTCTCAACAATATCCAGACCAAAGGCACTCTGGCCGTTGACTAGTTCATAATGCTGTACACCGTTCACTCCAACATCGGGATCTGTGGCTGATGGAATGGAGAACCGGCTGTCTATCACTGTATTTTCCGGAATTGAAATGTTGATGACTGGGTATGGAAACATAGGAGCATTGTCATTGGTGTCCTTGACTATAATTTTGATTTTGATGAGTCTAAAGAAGTCATTAGGGAGGATGACAACCTCAATCTCGAAAGAGCATTCATTTTCTTCATAAGAGGGGCCAGCACAAAGTCTCTCTCTGTCAATTCTGTTAGCAGTTGTAAATAGTTCCCCTGTACTGCTTGACACTCTGACCAAAGTGTTATCCCCAGTTTTGGCAACGAGCTTGTAGACTAGATTGGCACTAGTTCCAGTGGCTGCATTAATATGAGAAATGTTCAAATCCTTTGGTATGTTTCCAATTAGTGCATTTTCAGGCAGCTCCTCTTTGATAGAATAGACCAGCTCCTGGGCTATAGCAGGGTCTAGCCAAAAGCAGGCAACTAAAGTAGCCAACAGGTAAATATCCTTTAGGTCCATGGTAAACGCTTAATCCTTACTCACTTTTCGGTTCAAGTATTATTTGCACAATATTCTGTCCTTGAAAGGCAGGATCACAAAATGTCAAATTGTGAGACAGCAGCTGCCAAAGCAGTCCTACAAATAAATAAATAATAGTTTACACATACTTGCAATGCACACCACTTGGTAGGAAAAACACACATTTCCCATAAAGCTGTCTGATCAGATATGTGCTAGAATTAAGACAGGGCTTACTATCATCATAAAAACTTAGGAGGTAGCATTTAATTATATTAATGCAGATGAAGTAAGACAGTCTAAGAAACGTTAATGTTTCTTGCCACGTTTGGTTATTAGTATTGTTATTGACATGTTTCACTTACATGTACAAAATGGCAAACACAAAATGGTTAATATACTTGTAATATTTGGTTAATTGCTTATTATTATTATTACTATTATTATCATTTAACCTTCAGGATTTTGCCATTAGATCATGTTGCAGAATCTACTAAAGTAGTCAGTCTCATCTTCAAAGATTTCATAATGAAAGAATCGGCACTGGGAACAGTGTCTGCCTTTCGAAACTTTACAAAGTCTGCCCATGCACAGCGTTACACAAAAGGGACACAATGTAGCAGGTCAATCTCGTCATCAGCCCCGCCAGCCACCAGGCTCGAATCCCTCCTTGTCTAAGCAAACAGATATACAGTATATTCACAATTCTATTTTTGTGTCATTTTCATTCCTATGTGTATTTGTCATTGTCTGTTTTGTGTGTTTTTTTATTGTCTTACTGCGCGTGCATGTGTGTGCTATAGAGCATAAATATGCATTTTCTTACCGCTGCTGTCCCCCGAAGATGTTGCTGGCACGCATCGGGTTTCACACAGGCACACTGTTGCCTAAATATTGCAGTTTCTCACGCCTTACATCACATCATTTTTATTCCTCCAAAAGAAAAAATAAAATTAAGAAAAGAAAAAACGAGAGAGAGAAAGCCCATGATGACGGAATACTCCAACATTATGCTCCTAATAAATCATCACTTTATGGATGTCCTTTATTTCATGTGCAAGCGGCTGGCATTTTTATAGGCATGTTCCATCTGTGTTAAAAAAAAAAAACACTTCGCTTCAGACAGGGGTTAAAGGATGCGCAGAAAATATCCCTCGCTCTTTTCTCCTACAATACATTGTTGTTGGTGTTAACTTTCCCATGTTCATCTTTAATTCACTGTTGAATCCATGCACTGCAGCTGGCAGATATCCACTCTTAAAGAAAAAGGAAAAAAAAAACATACGAAAAAAAAAAACAAAATCAGATGATCAGCTCATGCTGCTGTTTTTCCCCTTTTGGTTAAAAAATAAAAATAAAATTTGAACACAACCCGAATTCATATGCAGTCATTCCGCATCCGCACGCAAACAAAGTAATATGCAGTGTGCTTTAGTGCCATTCACTCCAAACAGAAGTCAATTGCTTGAAATTTTTCTGTTGCAGAAGGACCGCGTCAGTTCACAGTGGTCCAGGTCTAAGATGCTCTTTTCTATGCTGCTAGTGTCTGGCTTGTTTAATAGAATCATGCAGTGTTCTGCTTTATGACATCCCGAGTATCTCAGCAGACATCTGCCTTTGCTGTTGTAACAGGTGCCATATCAATATAATTTGATAATATAACTCTCCCGCTTAGGATATGCCCTCTCTTCCTTGCTCACTCTCTCTCTGAGCCGAATTTCTTGATATAACTCTCAATAAGCCCAGAGGGGGTGTGAGTTACACTTGCTTTCCGCCCACAAGTCGATCGATTGGCCTTCTTGTATTGGAACGCTGCCTTGGAGGGAGGAGCGCCGCTGTCATTGGTAATTCTAAATGTCAATCACCTCCGACCAAGTTGTGCTGAATCGCTTGATGAGCTGCAGGCTCGGGAGATACACAAGCAGCTTGGGGCTGAGCCACAGATAATGAGAGTAGCGCTTTGAAAGCATACTGCAGTTGAAACGGCTGCTTCATCTTCCTTTTTTATTGTACGTGCTTTCACTCTTGTCAATTTTCTTTCACAGTGCCAAAATACCGCCCATGTTTTTGCATATGCTCAATAAAGGAAATCGCATACAAAGGCAATGCTTACAACGGTCTTTTTTTAATTCCCCTATTAAAATGCATAACGCCTAGAAAGGGAGGAAGACAAAAGGTCATTTAGGGTTGCTTTCTTTTTTCAGTATTAACCATTAAAAACGTACCTGCATCATAATGGGGCGCGAGTGTTCATTTTTTATATCCTTTTGTAAAGTAAAGCGGGTTTAACCTTTAGCAGCTGAAGCGCAAACAACAAGGTGCAGTAAACAGTGTCGGCAGAGAAGATCGAATGCCGAAACGCAGATAAAAACATCTCCGAATTTAGAGTAACAGTGAAAATGATCGTATAATTAATCTGTTAGAAACAAGTAAGGATAGTTAAGAAGATGCGATTTTGAATTTAGTTTTATACGTAGATAACATTTATTAGTTACAACGATTTAACAAAGGACGAGACAGGTGCGCTTTAGTTTTCTACTCTTAAATATACTCTGTTTCAAACTGAATAGCATTATGTTTGAAACAATACATACAATTGTTTTTAGGAAAAAATAATACAAAACACTGAGACTTATGTGGATCTCTTTAGTTTTCAATACTATAACAATTATTTTACTTTTTAAAACTATAGAATTAAAGCAATCATAATAATAACAAATCAACTTTCTTTGTTTTTGCTGTAAACCTTGACCTCTTTTTGACTCTTACATTATGGGTTTCCGTCAACTTCCAGATGGTTCAAATGGAGTCTTGTCAATGTTCAAATCCTCTTATTACCTATCATGCATGCCTGATACAGAGGAAGGACTCAGAAGTCACAAATACAGTAACGTACTTTCAGCATCGATACAGTGGAGATTTTTGTTACCAATTTAAAAGTCATCAATGAAGCCAGTCCCAAACCCCCCCTTGTTTCATGCGCTCTCCGGTACTTTGTGAAAGTGAATGTGCTTGTTGCGTTTGGTATAAAATAACGTTCAGCTTGCTCTAAATAGATTCTTGAAGAGGAAGAAAAAAAATCCACACTGTAGTAAACATTGCCATCTAGAGGGTATTTATTAAAATGCAGTTTAATTTAATATTTTTTTGTTGCAGACATTTTCAAGCAGATTGTATCTGCGGTATTTCCAAAGGTGGACAATGAATGCGTTTTTGACGAGCAAGTTAGCCTGAACAATTGTTAAATGGCTGATATGATTAACATTTCCCTAAATTATTCTATAAGTAATATTGGAATATATTAGTAATTTATTGGTTGAAAACAAGGTTTACATTAATTGCACAAATCATCTGCTACAAAGTAATACAAAGTTGTTTCACAATGAGAAACAAAAAGAATATTTTTAAGGTAGATGCAGTACTGTATTGTCCCTTTGACCTGAAACTAATTAAACTGACCTGAATAAAAAAAAATATTAAAGGTATGTTTTTGATAGATAGATAGATAGATAGATAGATAGATAGATAGATAGATAGATATTCAGCAGTTCTTTGTTTCAAGTGCACATTGGTTTCATTAAGTTTTTAGTTTCATTACTGGTTTACATTTTATTAGTTGTAGTGGTACAGGTAGTGAAAGTAGCAGTAGGTATTTATTAATCTTTGGAAATTTCTTGTTACAGAAATTGCCGAAATATTAATGAGTACACCAAAATAGGCAGGGGCACTTGTAAGTCTGAAATGGACAGAGGGTTACAAAGAGGATGTTTTTCATAAATACTGGAAGTATGAACTTGAACTAATTGGTTGGAAAAGTACTTTACTTATCATATGTATGTACTGTTACCTCTAGGGGGCACATGAAAATCTTCCAACTTAGATTAGAGGTTTTCAAAACTGCATAATATGAACATTTATTAATTAATCAGTTATTTTTATATGATGTCATCCACAAGATCAAGGCATCATTATGAGGCACAGTTGAGTTTTCAGTGTAATGTACTTCATAATTATATATTATGAAATTATCAAACTGAAAAACTTCAAATACAAAAAAGCTACTACCTTTTATTTGTCATAATGACCTAAAGAGACACAAGGCTTGAAAATACTGCCATCTTAGGCTCCCCAGAGGTCAATAGCACTGTCTGAGGTTCTTATAAAAAATTCCTCCCAATAGTGGGGCAGACTCTTCAGATTTTCAGTCCAAACATTTATTTTTTATATGTGCTCAGCAGCACCTCCCACAGAGAAGCTTGTGCATAAAGCCCTTTAGTTAATGGCCTGAGGTAGTTTTTCCTGCCAGTAGTTCTTTTGGGGATGTAGTCATTGGGATTGGTGAACTTCCAAAAAGTTTCAGAAGTGTGGCAACTAGACTAAGGAGAGATAACAACTTGGAATTGGTTGATTTAGCAACTCTAACAATGCTTCTGCATGCAGCCCACAGTGAGGCAGTGGGGTAGATAACATTTGCATTCACAATGCTAACAGCATGGTGTTAAACAATTCAAATAATTCACTGGTAAAGATCTGCTTAGCACGGTGATGTAGTGGTTTGCCCAGGCACACAATTCCTGAATGACTAGGTTTAAATCGTAGCCCAGCCAATGCATGTGTGGAGTCTGCACATTCTTCTTTGGTCTGCATGGTTTTTTTTTTTTTTTGCATTGCTTTCTGCTTCTACATCCTAAAGATGTGCACTAAGTTAAACAGTGACCCCAAATTACCATGGTGTGACTGACCATGGGGGTGCACATGAATGGATTCCCCTCCAATCAATGGCTGGCTTTTTGCTTGTACCTGTCGCTCCCATGTGAGGCTTCAAGACCTTGTAAGATTAAACTTGCATTAAATGGATCAAGCAAATGGATGGATGGAGATCCGATTGGCCAGATCAAGCAGATTTTTAAAAGGGTATGCTGTGCATTTATATAAAACTGCAGGGAATATAATGAAAAGGTATATAAATACATAAAATAAAGGGAAAAATAGGTAGACTTGATTAGGGCTGATGAAATTTAAATACCCTAAATGTCATGTCTCCAAATCTCTTTCTGATTTTTTTTATAAGGAAACAATTTAATATATATGTTTTTTTTTCTTTTTGTAGATGCACACCAATGCAGCCTCTCACTACCTTTTTAAATTAAGATGATGCACTTATCTAAATAAAGCATTACATCATTCAGTAAGGCAAGATGTAGCACAGTGACCCAGAATATACCAAATCCAAGTAGCCCTGCAAACACAGATGATTTTTAAAGAAAGTGTGCATTTTGAAAAAAAATCATAGGGCCCTACCATTTCTATCCATTCTCCATCCCGTTATATCCTAACACAGGGTCACGGGGGTCTGCTGGAACCAATCCCAGCCAACACAGGGTGTAAGGCAGGAAACAAACCCCAGGTAGGGTGCCAGCCCACCGTTGTTATACTAGAAATTATTTGATTAATTGTGTGAGCACTGAATAGGCTGACCACATTCCACTTATACTCTATAATCTACAATCCTTTAATTTTATGGCATTAAAAAGCATTTTTTAAGAAAAAAATAGTTTTCTTTTCAATCTCCTAATAAGTATAAAAATAAGTATAAAAGTATAAAGAGTTTGTATTCGGCTTTATTATACAGGATTTTTTTTTTGTTTTTTTTGTTAATGGACAAGAAGTTTCAACAGCATTTTAAAAGGAGCAACAGTATACTAGCTGCAAATTTTGTGTATTTATTTATTTTATATCTGTTGTAGTCAATCTCCATCATTCATTGCTAAAGATTTTCCTGTTGCGCCCTTCAGTGAATGCTAACCCATGTGTTGACTGATCACGCTGTCTAAAACCATTACAAAATGCTAGGCATGGGCCTTGCAAAAAGTATTGTTAGAATTCAATTGAGTGGTCTAAAGCGTTTTTAATAATTATTGTGTAAGCAATAACATTGAATGAATTCTTAATGTGAATTGAGTACTTTGATTAAAAAACATAGTACCCAGGCTCCTAATTGGTATTTTGCATGGGTGGTAAGAGGCAACTCTATTAAACTATTTCCAAAGATTTAATCTCTTATGAAACAATAATTACATTTTTGCAGATTTTCCTAAATGGGTTATACTTTAGAAAATTCTTTACAGAAAGGGGGGAATGTTGGAAAGTTCTAAAAAACAAAACATTCAGAGGTATGTATAAAGGACAGCTCCAAGATTATGTTTAAACAACTAAACCAGTGTCATCTATGAGATATTGAGTAGATATCAATGTACTTCATACACTTGTTTCAATGTTTAGGCTAAAGCTGCTGTGAAAAGTGCAATGTAGACCAGTTCATTTGAACGAGAAAGGATACATCTGTTTTGAATTCATTTTAACATATTACTTGAAACTGCAAGTTAAATCTATTAAGTGCAGCATTAAGATGGTAATACACTCTTTTTAGGTTTTGCAAGTTTGGAAAATACAGTATATCTTTAAAAGGTCCTCGCCACCTTAATTTTTACGGTGGATACAACTGTACAGAATATTACAGTCAGTGAACATGCATCTGCCAGGGACTTACCTTAGGCAGTATGGTGCATTGACTAAGGACTTGGCTCATAAAGCACAAGGTCGAAGGTTCACTACCTATCAGTGGCTCACCATGTGGCCCTGTGCAAGTCATTTAACCTTCCTTTGCCACATTTTTATAAATAGATTGCTCTGCTAAAAAGGCACACATGTGAACCTCTATGTTCACTGAGAAAATGTTAGTGTTGTGGAAGCAATATCAGAAATCACACCAGAAAACTGAAAGGACACAAATCACACCATCCACAGCACATAAAGCATAATCCCAGTGACATTATAAAGGCCAAAGGAGCACCAGAGCTTATTTTTCTTGACTGTGGTTCAGTTTTCTCTGTGCTGTTGAACTTTGTGCTGTATCATTTGCTGTAATTTGTCAGTTTTGCATGCAATTCTTTAGATAAGTACTATAAGACTGCTGCATTAAATGACACTGTACTAAGTAAATCCCTATTAAAGGGTAAGTTCTTGAGATATACAGGTGGATGAGCTGGTGGTGTTCTGAATAATGGATTATTGGTTGGACAGACCCCAATTTGTGAAGCTCATAGACTGTTTCTGGATATGGTATATGAACAACACTGGAGCACCACAAGGAGCAGTCCTGTCTCCTTTTCTCTTTACTCTATACACCTCAGACTATAAAAATAACAGCAGATCATGTCACTTGCAGAAATTCTCAGATGATTCTGCACTTATGAGATGTATTGACAAAGAAGATGAGATAGAGTATAGGAGTCAGGTGGAAAACTTTGTGCAAGGAGAGTTATCTGCCTCTTAACATCAGCAGAAGCAAGAAACTGGTTATTGACTTTCGCTGCACCAAAAAACCTCTGTCACTATTCAAGGAGTGGATATAGATGTGGTCCACTCCTACAAGAACTTGGGGGGTTCACACTAATGACAGGTTGGACTGGTCTCGGAATACAGAGGAACTACTGTATATAAGAAAGGAGAGAGCAGGTTCTTTTTCCTTAGGAGACTGTGTTCCTTTAATGTGGAAAATGAAATGCTTCATATCTTCTACAACTCTGTGATGGCCAGTGTGATATTCTATGCTGTTGTGTGCCTGGCTGGTAACACCACTTCAAGAAAGGCCCACCAAATCAACAAGCTAATTAAAAGGGCAAGCTCAGTTATAGGATTCACTCTGGACCTCTGGTGGTCGTAGCCATTATGGACAATGTTGCACATCCTCTGTCTGATACACTGAGTACTTTTAGCCAAAATATTATTTAGCAGAAGTGTGTCAAGAAACACTACTGGGGCTCCTTTATGCCAGCAGCAGTGTGTCTGTATAATGCCTCACTGGAACTGTGACTGCCAAATGAAACTTTTCTTTCTTTTTAATTTTCTTGCTTTATAGTCATTCCAGTGTGTGTTAAAACCAAAGTGTTTATGTATATGAATTAATTAATTAACTTATCTACTTATTTTTGCATTTATTTTTTCAAAGAGTTTCTTCAAAAAGTCAAATTTCCCCCTGGGGAAAAATAATGATCTATCTATCTATCTATCTATCTATCTATCTATCTATCTATCTATCTATCTATCTATCTATCTATCAAAAATAAAATGTAACTTGATATGAAATTCAGCATTTTATTTTTGTATGTTTTTTTCATATGATTACTTTATAACCACAAACAGAATGATTATGCAATGAACAGGCCTTTTTTATATAAACTCTTTATTAGTTGTGGGATGTGCAGCACTCTCAGATCAATCAACCTCCCCCTTAAACATCACCAATTAATGATGTTATGTAGCACATCACCATTTTCATCAAGCCAGCATGGCTGTTCTTCATTTCCTGTAATTTTCAGTTTTGCCACATGGTGTCTTAATTGTTAGTGGACATACACTATACCAAAGTATGGAAATACCTTATTTACTGTAACATAGGAAAACATAGATAGACTAATTGGTGGCTAAGAAGAAATCAGCATTGCCGGTTTTGCAGTAATATGGCTTGAAAGCATTATGAGTGTGATGAGCCAAAAGATTTAACTAATGTTATTTGTAAACTAAAGCCGATGTCACATTAAGCAACTTCTAGTCCTAGGGTACGTCTAATGTGCTAATCTTGTCACCAGACCTTATCAGTTTAAACAGCTGAAAATCACTGGGCATGTCAAATTATGCAACTGTGTGCTGAGTTTCCCGCACAGTCATGCGTGCGTATTTTCTGATAACCAATAGCACGCTGCTTGATGGAGTATTAATTGTATAAAAAAAGTTAACAGGTACAGCAATTTCAGCTGCAATCTCAAACCATTTTCCATTCTGTTGTAGTACGTAAAACATGAGACATTAGACAGAAGAGCTTATCTTTTGTTTGTGAGGGTCAAAGAGTCAACCCCTATAACTGAAGACATGATCAAAAATATTTGATTTGGTTGTGGCGAGTTGTTGACTAATTGGACTGAGTCTCTGGGTATGTCAGACTAGGCGATTGATCTTGACAGGAGAATGTAATTGAAAGCTACAGTTAAGCATTATTGGAAAAGTTGTGTAAAGTGACATGGACTTAAACAGGATGGTTGTTGTTTGCAAAAGATTCAGAAATGGTAAACTTGTATAGTCATTTGCACGTATGGTGTCCAGCAGACTACGCAAGTTTAGACAATGCTGTTGGTATAAGAGTAAAAGACTTGTCATATAAGCCATTAATTACTGGCACTTCAAGATTTGGAAAAAGCTCAAAACATAAAGAGGGCAGTGTGTGAGGAGCACAATGTTGCACAGCTGTTTCATGTTAATTATGTGAATAAACTTTAATAAAATGCACTTACTTTAAAGCATAAAAAGTATATTTATGGTAAGCCACATAACATAAGCCAGATCCTCCTACACAGCAAATATACCTGTACAGAATATGATCAGTTGTAGCATGGAGTTAAATTAGGGGGTATCCTTTTGGGGCAGTGATTGGCATATACTGTACAACCTATCCATTGCACTTCCGCCCTGAGGAGAACTCTCATCACCTTTCAAGTCAACCCACAATGCATCTCCTGCAGAGTTGATGGAGAACATAAAACACATCCTAACCCCCCTGGCTTACTAATGGTTTTTGTATTTCAAAAGGACTGGATAAGGTGTTAAAGCCACCACCATTGGCAAGGTACCATAACACCACTGTGACGTGATTTTCAATGGGTATATATTTTTCCCCAGCAGAAACTGCAGCCAGTCCCTAAATACAGAAGAACATTTAGTGATGCATCTGGAGCCTAGATATCCAGTTGCAATTGTTGAATGATCCAAGCAGGATTTTATTCCACCAGTCTTAACTCCTTTCACACCTCCAGACTAACCACTGTACCTGTGGCTTTTATGCAGCAGACTTGCTGGCATTATAGAACGTCCCTCATAATATGCTGCAGACAGCTTCCACCGCACACCTCCATTATCAGTAAAAATTTATAAAACATACAAAACTTTAGCACACCCACCAAGTGGAACTCCACTATAAAGAAAGTGGTCAGATTGTTAATTTGCATTTTGCAACAGAAAAGTAATCAGATTTGTATCTGTCTGCTAACAAAGGCATTTAAAATTTCTAGTGCAAATACAATGTGTGTGCAATATGTTTACAGCCTATCCATATACAATCAGGGTACATCTGTTCAATCACGTGGTTTAAATGACTGCTAAAGTAACGTCAGTCAGCAATGTAAGTAATTAGTCGTCGATTGCCAATGATATCCATCAGCAAAATGCTATTGCTCAGTGAAAAACAGTGTGTCAAATGTTAACCCTTATCATATCCAATTGAGGCAAACCAGCTGGTGCTGTCTGCTTTGAAAAGCTTGTTTGCACTGATCAAAATGAGATTGGAATAGTGAAGCCACTGTATTTAGTTAAATTGGCTGTCATGTTTCTAAAACCATGCCATGACTTTCCTAGACATTTTCCATGGAGCTTAACCTTGTTTAATGGTTGCTGGAATTTCTGCAGTATAAGTTTATTTTGGTTCTTTTTGGATATTTTTTTCTTTTAAATTGCTTTTTTTTTTACTGTTTTTGTCCTTATAAGTTCATTATGCTCATTGTATTTCAGGAAGCATTCCAATTGCTCCGGGTCACTTAACAAGCATTAAATGATGACATCTCAGATGCCATCTTATTTAAGAGCAAGAGGATGCAATAAATTCCACTGTGCACTTTAGTAATCAATGAGAGAATTTTTTCCATGAAAAGAGTATTTTCCTGGAAGTATTATTTCTGGTGGTAGTGTTTAGTACACACTAAAGAGTATAGTGGGTAAAATGATTGTGCAGGACAAGATAGGGTGCTTCCATCTGGGCAATAAAACCCTGTTTAATTAGAACAACAATGCAAATTAAGTACCTTAAAGTGCAGTTTTAAAGAAAGAATAGTCCTCTTACTCTTACTCTTACTTTTTGGAAATAGGTTTCAGGCTTGAATCGCCACAGAAGTGAGGTCCACATCAAAATGCACCTCCATTCTTTGTGGCCACACTGCTTTTATATATTGTGGACTGAAAGGGGCAGGGCTTCTTTTGGTTCATTGCCCTCAAGGGGTGGTTTCTCCAGCCTGTGAGGGAAGAAGGAGACAAGTCTGTTGGTGGCAGCACCCCCTGTCGTTCCGGGGTGATCCTACTTATTTCAGGTGAGCCTGGAAGGTGACCATCTGGTGCACATGTATGACAACAGATATAACCTTGAAACAAGTGATGGTTGAATGTTAGAGTAAGCCTTTATTTTATTATAAACTAAGAATCATAGTCAAGAGTGCTTAGCATGTAGCATGATATTCCTTTCCTTTGTACAATGTGCTTTGTTTAATCTACTATCTCTATTTGACTGAAATTATTACTTTTGATACTTTTGGTCTTTTTTTGGCATTTTTGTGTATTTTGTTTATTAATGAATAATTTAAGTTTAGCACTATTGAAAAAAAGCTTGTCACACACGTGAGTTTGGAAGGCAGTTGGAGGGTTCAAATCAGGGTGTTGATACACCAGACCGGGGGTTGGCGATGAGAATTACTGCCTTACCTTCTGCAGATACAGATGTGGTTGTCATTTTTGGATCTAATTGATATCTTTTCATCCATTCATCTATCTACCACTGAGCCCATTTACTGCACCTCTGGTTTGCAGGACTCATCCTGGTAGTGTCAGTCATAATGCAGGTATTAATGCTTATCACTCCCTCCCACCCACACTTATTCTGACTGGGATATGTTAATGTCATCAATAAAGCTAGCATGCATGCCTTTGGGCTGAGAAATTAAATATGAAGGACCTGGGGCCTCATGCATAACGCCGTGTGTAGAATTTGCACTATAACATGACGTAAGCACAAAAGCCGAAATGTGCTTACGCACAGAAAAATCCAGATGCAGGAATCTGTGCGTTTGCCAACTTCCACGTTCTTCCATTACATAAATCTCGGTCAGCGTGAAAAGTAGCGCATGTGCACGCGCCTCCTGTCCCTCCCCAACTCCTCCCAGAATTACACCTCTTTGAATGTGCAAATCAATATAAATAGCACTTAAGCTCAGTGTTTTGTGAAAACACAATGGGAAAAGCAAGAGGGAAAATGGAAGAATTTCAGCAAATACCAAGTGGAGGCAAGGAAAAACTTAATATTTGTTGGTTTAAACAGTGGTATAAACAACAAAAGGAAGCTGATCGAGTGACATAGCGTGTCGGGGAAACTCGAAAGCTCAAGTTCAGAAAGTCGCACAGTGCCCGAAATAAAAAAGAAGTTGTCAGATATCAAAGTTGCCATGAAAAGGTGAGTCGTAGCCCACCGTCTGAGTGTCATATTAAAGCTTATTACGGTACAGAGAAAAAACAAGGCACACAGTTGGGAAAAAGCATGAAATGTCAACTTCGGTCTCAAAATTTCCAATTTAATCACATAGTTTATTTTGTCATTAAAGTAGAACATCATAAACTTAATCTTAAAATTGTTTAACTAGTTTCTCAAATCACATCGTAAATAAAGTAGCATGTTAAATGCTTTGTTTTGTATGTGTTCTTCTATGTGCTCTAAGTGTGTGAATCACTACGTGCTTCTTAAACAGGCTTTCTCAACCTCCGACAGGACACAGAATCCATTACAGCTCTCTGAATAACTAAAATACTGAGATGTATACGTGATATCATTTTCATGATGATAGGAGTTAAAGCACATTATTAAACATGGGAACACTGTGGCACAGTGATTGTGCGCAACCTGCGATAAAATAATTTATTGCAGCAGTACTCAGGGGTAGCTGTAGGCTTGGTGGCAGTCCTGGGCAGAGAAAGAATCGGTGGCCCCTTCGCCCACCAATGTCAATATAGTATCTTATGCACAGCGGATGGCCTCGTCTGTTGCGGACACTGCATAGCTGCATCGTGCTCATGACACAAGCGTTTAACTTTTGCCAAAATTTGCCGCTGCATTTTTAGCTGTGTCGTGTATCTGTAAGCTTATAACGCCAATTCTTCAAAACTTTTAAGGAACATTGAAATATCTTTGTAGTACATGTTTAATTATTCTATTCTTCACGCCAGTCCCAGTGAAGCATACAGTGCGAGGCAAGAACAATCCATGAGCGGAGCACCAGATCTTTTCTAGCATCACAACACCATGTCCTTTAATTATTAACAATATAGATTATTTAAATGAAGTTAAAGTTTTATCTGTATAATATAATAAACATATTTTGCTGTATTTCATCTTAAAAATGATATCGTTATCATATGTAAATACACTCTTTACAAAGTGGCTCAGGTTGTGCAATATTATAACTGTAGTGCAAGTTTACAGTGAGGTGATTGTACTTATAAGTACAAACAGTTCTACAAGGAGCAGTTGATGGACCGATTGAGTGCATTTACAGCTCTTGGGATGAAAATGCTTTTGAACCACGAGGTCCGTACAGGAAAGGTTTGAAGTGTTTGCCATGTGAGAAGCAGTTCAAATAGGAAGCATGGCTGAGGCAGTGTGTGCTTGATGCTGTATACCGAAAATTCTCTTACCGATCAGTTTCTCCAAGCGGTGCAGTGAGAGTAATATGGAAAAAGATGATCTGCTGTGGCAACCCCTAACAAGAGCAGCTGAAAGAAGAAGAAGAAGAAGGTGCAGTGAGAGTAACAATGCTAAAGCAGCTATGGTATTTGGAATAGTTTGACTATTCAGTGGACCATTATATTGTTACTGGTTATTTACAATCAGATGCATTAAACTAATAAACAATATGCAGTTAATTTCAGTGTATTTATAAAGTCACGTCAGGAAAAAGAAAGGATAACCACACAGGAACAGTAGCACTGCTTTGACACTGGGTGCCGCCAGTCTGCAAAACTGAGCGGAGAACTTGCATACGACAGGGTATGATGTACCGTGGAAATGTGCGTGGCTTTAGGCCAAGTTTTGGTTTTATACATCGCAATTTGAACATGGAAACGTTCGTATGCAACATTTCTGTGCGTAGGCACCGTTTATACATGAGGTCCCTGGTAACAACCATACAAGCCACAGGAGTGGATTTATGGCTTTGGAAAGGTAAAGACAGAGATGGCTAATTGTGAAGCATAATCTGTAATGGTCTCCCTGTTGTTTCTACTTAGATTGGAAGAAGAGAATCACTTTTAGGGTGAGAAATGTTATTTCTGTCGGAAATGCGGACTGAAACATTTACAGTTTATACACAGTGACAGAAGTTGGAATACTGTGTTCTGATTGGAGAATTTATCCAGCATGGAAGTAGCCCCATGTTAGTATGATATGGTATAAATATCTTTGTAGGAGATACAAGAGAACAATGAATAATTTCAAGGATCCTAAACCTATGCCAAAGAGGGAGAGAGAGATGAATTTGGGGAAGAAGTCTAGATATGTCACCCATGGGAAACTTGATATTTTGTCAAAATTTAGAAGAAAAGGAGGGTCTTTCAGCTGTTCTTTTATAATATCCATCCATCCATCCATCCATTTCTTAATATGCCTATCCAGTTCAGGGTCTTGGAGGTTCTTTATAATCTATAAAATATTATTAAAGACAAATGAAAAGACTATGAATGAGAAATGTTTTGAGCTATGCAATGATGTATATGTAGTAGCTGCCCTTTGGAAAGATTATTCATTGATCACTGTTTGATTTAAGGACTCTACAGGAATAATGTGTATTACAAAAGAAACACACACATACACAAACCCTCAGCAAGAAGAAAGCACAGCAGTTTAGCTGTCATTCCATCTCTAAGTTCAGGCTGGAGTGGAATTTTCAGAATCATTGTCATATTTCATTCAGGGATATGTCGCTGCAGGTGTACAATCTTGTAGGTGTTATTGAAAATGTACCTAAAAAAAGAAATAGTGAACATATTTGTATAATGTTTCAGAATACAGGGTTACAGTGCAATTATGTATATGTATTTTTTACAAAACAAACTCGGCCAAAAAATACGAGAATGACAGCAAGTCAGTGGCAATGAAAGAGCCAGCAAACTTGTTTTGTTTAAGTCCAGTGGCTAAGCCATTAGGTCATGCTTTCTCCCTAATAGATAAGGTTCTCAGAGTCTGTAACAGCATACAATGTCCTAGGCATGACTAAATTAACTTTAAAAAATAGCATGTCTACTGAAAGCAAAAAGCAACTGCCTCTACTATTCATTCCCTAAGCATGCATTTTATTAGGGATATGCCTGCAACATGAAAGCCTTGATAACCTGTATATGATAAGAATTGCATTAAATGATGTTATAGCTAGTAAACAGGAGCACTGATTGTTTTTGGTTGCATTATTTAATCAGACCTACTTGATTAATAATATTATATAGTCCTTGCTTCATGCAGCTCTCAGAAGGGTTAGCTTCATTGTCTCTCCTTTTTACGTCCACTTAATTTTTTTTTTCATTCATACAGCTTTGCTCACCTTTCCATGCACATAGTGATATTGCTGATTTAGATGTCTCTCTACTCCTGGAACCTGAAAATATTTCCTGTCTGACCACATTCTTATCACTGCCAAATATGTCACATATTTTCCTGTCTCCAATGCTGACTTTCTCATCTTCCATTGCCCTCTAAGTCAAGCAATTTCTTTGTCATTTCCTTTACTTTGTCTGGAAATATACAATGTTTGAATGCAGTGCTCCTCCAACCAAAATTAATGAATTTACTCGCCTCTGTAAAAAAAGAAAAAAGAAATAAAAAGGACCTCAGTGTTGCTAGCAAAAATCACACCTCAGTTATAATTCTGAACATAGGCTATTACAGGACATTGTCCACAGTGTTGAGTAGCATTAAAGATCACATACAGTTTTGGACTAATCATGCAAATCATCACAGGCATGCAGTCACTGCTGCTGAGATAACATATACCACAAAAAAGAAACTGATTACAGGCTCTTCAAGTGAAAGAACAAGAATAGAATACCTACCTTAGTAATCCACCAAAAGGCTTTTTACCTTATTTTTGTCTAACTGTGCCTTAGAGTGGGCTTTCTAGGTCTTTGTAAGATATATAATCTAGTAACTGAGGTGCTGAGCTTGACACCACTAACCCACACTTTACGGAGTAACCTAGAGCAAGTCATTTATCTTTGCTGGGATTGTGTGGATGTGGCAATGTAAGCCATCTTTGTAAAACAGACCCTGACCCTTTTCATGCGTTTCCCAAGTGACTACCCAGCTAAACTTTAGAGGGGAATAAAATGGGTTACTATACAAGTCATCGGTGAGCCAGTCAAATAAGGAAAGTCAGGAGCTTACTGGTGTGGGGGAAGACTAAAGCTAGAATAATACAAAGAAAGTGGTTTGGAAAAGAACAAAAAATCTTGGAACCAGCTAAATTAGATTCTGCATTTATAAGACCTGTAGAGGGCAGTTTTGGTTTAAAATGAGATACTTTGTAGCACTCCATATTCTTCCATTTGTGTGTAGGTGAGCACAACTATTATAACAAAAAAAAAATTTAAAAAGCAGCATTGGACAATCTGCTTTGGGTTTCTGAGTTATTGCATAAAGTAAAAGAAATGACTGTCAAGGTGATTTCAGGTGTGAAAATGACATCTGAGTTGCACATAACAAATGTAAGACTTAACAGATTGGTAGTATGAGAGCAGCTCTGTATGACAGTATGGGCAGGCAGAGGTCAGAATGTTGGGCCGAGCTCAGCCCATATCAACTTTTACTTGCCCACAAAGATCATCCTGTAGTAAAGGGAGACAGAAGAAATAAAAGTGGAAGCTGACTTTCCTAAGCAATCCATCACTGTGCCCCATACCATTTGCAAATGTCACTCAGCTGCTTTTTTTTTTAGGAGGTTATGAGTATGACTATAATAATTGCAATTGTTTATACGTTGTTTCCTAGTTTTTGGAATCTGGTATTGGTCTAGTATTTTGGGTACTTATGTTTGTTCAGCTGTTGTATTTCCATTTTTGACTTCTTTCCTTGTTTTTGGAGACTTTATTTTGTAATGTGATCTTTAAATTATAGGGCATGGTTTTAACACAGAAAATCATTTGAGGGTACCATTCGTCAAAACACTTTAGTTTCCACTTTAGTTTGTGTATTCTTATACTTACCAACCTTCAGGGATATGCACCACTACCTTTTGTCAGTTAGCTCCTTCAGACTTCACCCAGATGTGACTGTCACTGTAGCTCCTCTCTTGGAAGCATCCTTTGGCACCTCTGATTGACCTAGCTGAGAAAGTAAGTCATCTCACAGCATCCAGAGGTAGTAAATAGAGCAAAAATGCAAACAGGAAAGCGGGCTTAATAAAGTTTTAGCATTGAAGCATTAATTAAATAACTAATGCCATAAATTAAGGTAAATAGAGTATAGCAATCCACATCATACAACAGGGATCGTTCTGTAGTTCTTTTAGTAGATGAAGATCTTGTCTTATAGCTTGAAGTTTTGAGGAGTGACTCAACATGTTTTAGTTTGTGTTCTTCATCCTTCTCTTTTCTATGATCAGCTCATTTTTCTGATCTTATAAACCTATACATTTCCAAAATCATCCTCTTTCAGAGCTTATAAAATATAAAATCCTGTTTCTAAAATCAACTGCTTTAGCTCATGCTTCTGACATCATAAAACGGACACAATAGCATAGCATGTCTGTATAACTTAAAAACAGCCTATGAAATCATACATGCATTATGGTAAAAGTTCTGCATTATGTATTTGATTTAAAGCAGTTCTTACCTATTATCAGCAGAATCAAGCAACATCCCACAGCAACTTTCCTAATACTCACAATGTACAATGCCGTCTGTACACATTCTGTTTAGACTGATAATTAATTCTTAAACTGATACAAAAGCAATTAAGAATCAAGGCACATTTTTTACTACCCAAGAAACATAAAGAGTTTTTTTAGAACATAAAAGGAATAACGTGTTTTTGTAAAAGCATGTTTTTTTTAAACATGGCAAGAAAAGTTCTGCTCTTTCAACCTAAAGATACCCAGAAATCAAGAGGCAGAGGGACACAACCAGAACAACAACAACAACATTTATTAATATAGCACATTTTCATACAAACAATATAGCTCAAAGTGCTTTACATGATGAAGAAAGAGAAAAAAGACAAAATAAATAAAAAATAAAATTTAGGAACACTAATTAACATAGAATAAAAGTAAGGTCCAAAGGCCAGGGAGGACAGAAAAAACAAAAAAAAAGAAAAACTCTACTGTATAGTCAATAGATCAACAAAAAGTTTACACAGAAGAAAAAGTCCCTTACAAGAAGCATAAGAGGTCCTGCCCACACCAGCATGGGAACACGGGGGTTGTCAGGGATAGACGTGTGTTGGATGTCCACATTAGGAAGATATGCAGCAACGGAATATAATGTTATGCTGTGTTACTCCATGACTTCTGTAGAAACATTAATCTGAATATTATACCTCTCTCCAACAATGCCTTGAGGTCATGGTGAGTGAATATTTGCTTATGTAGGCTTATTTATGCACCTTGTCAATGTGAAAGGTGCAGTGGAAGTACAACATTGTAAATATTCAAAAAAGAGTTTTAAGAGAGAGTGAGAACTTTGAACACCAGCAAAAAACAAACACACCTCAACCAAATTGGATACTGGAAGCGGAGGTATCCTCCTGTGAATAATCTGGACCCTTTTTCCTGTGAGACAAGGTAGCCTGGAATTTTCTTCAGAGTTCTGGCCCTCTAAGGGTTGAACAGGGCTCAGGGGTACAATAAGTTCAAGGGCCAGTAAAGGGTAGAACTTGGCCCAGCTCTTAACTGCTAGTGCAACACTAGTGTGCCTGGAGGCAAGAGGTGATTTGAACAAAGGTTTGTTGGCTAGATTGAAGCAGGCCAAGGTACTGAGTTAAAGAAGACAGGAAAAGATGTATTAGGTTGCAATTTTAGCCATTGCCTCTTGGCAAAAGTGGATTGTGGCCATCCCTGTATCATGTCTTTATTGTCTCTGCTATTCTCTACCCATAAATTAAGTTAAACAGAAATTTATTATATTTTGCTTTTCTGATATTTTGCTTTTCTGTTTCAATGTCTATCCAGGTTGTGTGACCTCATTTTTTCTTTTTCACACAAGTGAAAGGAGTTATTTAACTTCGGGGGGAAAAAGGAATATAGTGGCTAGAATAAGGTAAAAAGATCATCTAAATCTTATAGTGCTTAGACTTGAGAGTGTGCAGATCCACTCCACACCCAAAGATCAGACCTGCTGAGATTGTTGTAATGATGGAAATACCCTTTTCGTTTTGGATTACCATGCATGGTTTGAGAATGTCTAAATTTGTTCATAGGTAACAAGGGCAGAGTGACAGTAGCTTTTTCCATGCCTAAATGGAGCAGACTAGAAATTTGGATAGATTCGGTCCATTTTGTTATTGTTTATGCCCATTTCTTTGTTGACTTTCACTGCATATATGAGAAGTGAGAAGACTGTACAAAAGTATTTACTTCTTTTATTTATTTTTTGCATCTGCAGCTCTTCACTTGTTCACTTTTATTTTTGCTTAATTTATTCCATATCTTATTATCATTCCTAATCTCTGTAAAAATATGTTTAGAACCCAGGAATATTAGCTAAGCTGCAGAAATATTAAATGTGTAAATGTGTTATGTTAATTAAACTAATGAAGCATTTGTCATCTTGGTTAGACAGAAAACCAGAAAATGTGCAGCCCACAAGGAAAAGAGCCTGACATCCTGGTAGCTGAAAACAGTTTACATGATGGTTATGTGTCCTGTATTACAAAAAAAATTAATTGCAAATGTATTACTAGATTTGGTTTGACAGTTTTACAAATGTACTTTAATTAACTGTGCTAACTTTTCCTTTTTGAAAAGATTTTAACATATTGAACTCTTTTTTGTTTCTCTTAACCACTAATCATTTCTTTCATTTACATTTTATGTTAAAGATGATTAGGATGTGAATAATTTAAAATATTCTTACACTGTACATCAGGTTATTGAACCTTTTCCTTTATCATATTACTTTTACTTTCAAGTTGTTATGCTTGCATTGTTTAAGTGGTGTGGGATTTGCTGGGCATCACCTTTGGTAAATGGAGTAAATTAAAAACAAAAAGTACTTACTTTAAAAAAAAAAAAAAATTATTGTGTGTATAAAGTGTATGTGTTCTTCACATGATAGTGTAACATTTCCTCTTGAGCTATCAAATAACTTCAGATGTGGTTAACTGTTATTGTCCTGTTGTGAGTCAATAAAACCAGTCAAAAATGTTTTATTTATTTTTAACATGCTAAACTATTTGTAAGGTCTCCTTTCATTTGCTTTTATTACATTTAATTTTAGCTTGTTTAATTAAAAATATTTTCTGCTCATCTTTTAAAACATTGTATTAACATTTCTTCATTAACATTTGTTAACTAGAGATTCTTTAGAGATGTGGCCTCAGCTATGGACAAAGTAATTAGTAAAGTAACCAGCGTAAATATCATCTCACTAATGATAACAAGTGATGCAACTTCTGAGGGGCATGGTCTAATTGGGGTCCACATCCTAGCAACCGGTACCCAAAATGGTGGTGTTGGATATTTTGTTTTAGTAATTTTTTCCCAACTTCCCCTGGCCCTTTTGGTTTGAATTTGCAGATGATTTGGGAATGTTCCACTCCATGGATTTTCGTGATGATATTAGTTTTTCTTTTTGGAGGTTAGTTTTATTGTTTTTTTGTAATATTTCCACTATCATGTTTGAGTTCCCATTATTGGGGGTGTGTTCTTTGAGGTCATGTGCTATCACTCATGATGTGATGGGATAAAAGATCATCTTGAGCTCATATTTGTATCCAAGTTGATAGATTCATAAAGAAAAGAGCAAATCTTTTCCATTTTATTTGTTTTAATGATCTTCTGGCTAATACTTTTGTTTTGATATTTTCAACTCTGATTCATGTCTTATGATGTGGTTTTAGTTTCTGTATTCTTGATGTCCCAGAATTTGACCAATTTGTATCTTTTAACCTTGTCTTTTCACCTGATAACCTTATAAACTTCTTTGCACTTTTCTGCTAAACAAAACTCTAAACATAAGTTAGTCATAA
Source organism: Polypterus senegalus (assembly GCF_016835505.1). Taxonomy (NCBI): domain Eukaryota; kingdom Metazoa; phylum Chordata; class Cladistia; order Polypteriformes; family Polypteridae; genus Polypterus; species Polypterus senegalus. The sequence continues at coordinate 229,498,736 of NC_053155.1, forward strand.
AATACAATTGTCATTAGATTTCCCATATTTCAGACATAAAAAAATACAACAGAATAAAGAGAAATTAATTCAACTAAAAAAATGTAAAAAAAAAAGCTAACCTAACACTTTGTATACTATTTTATCTGTTCTTCCTTTTTCCAGTTTTAATATTGTAGGAAGGCACGTGCTTTACTAGAAACACCTTATACAAAGCAAGAAGTAATCCTTAGGACCCAAACCATACCAAAGCACAGTAATGTGAACTGGCACAGATCCTGTGAGAACTGAAGAGTACAGGAGTAGTTTAAGGTGAAAAATTTACAGGTATTAAACTTATATATATAGTATATGTGTAGCAAAATAAACCTTTTACTTTTTTTCTAAATATATCATCCACTCCAATGCATTATGAAGGATCCGTTACCTAATTTTAAAACCTAATTTGTTTTCCCTTACCATAAAAAAAAAAGTCAGTGAGTCTATGGTTCAGAACCCATTATTTCAGCTTTAGAGTTTTCTACAAAGGCCACATACTCTAGCTCAAATACTAATTAGATATAAAATTTGATTAGTACTAGAAAGAAGTGATGAACCCATGGAATCAGACACAATTAGGACCGCTTGAATTAATAAATAAATTCAAATAGTATAATATGTATTTCACTATTCCTTAAGTCAAATGAATACAGTTCTGAAATATAGTTATTTAAATATCTTTCCATATCCTGATTAGGACTTCCAGTCTTCCCATTTTTCTTATGATTATAACCAAAAGTCAGGTTAAACTACTACGAAATGGCCTCCAGAATTGTATGGCAAATTAAGTGTCATGATCTGATCAATAAAAACTGTAATGCCACATCAATTGAAATGTTAGAAATTTCAAAATATCCACTAAAGGTTTAGCAAGGAGACGTTTGTCTTCTTAAGAGGAAAAATGTTACTTTATAAAATCGATCTTCTCTAATTCAGACAGAAGTGAAGGTGTTTACGGGGTTAGAAATCAGAATTGAAATCTAAAGATAAAGTATATCCATGGTCCATCTGAACTGAATAATAAATTCAGTAATCCTTCTAGACAACAAGCGCAAGTTCAAACTTTTATACATGGGATACAAGCATTGACTTAACATTTATATTAGGGAGATCACCCGAAATGTTGTAGTATTCCTGGTATCTGCTTGTAATAACAAAGAGCAATTTCCCTAAAAAACTAATTCTTTATGAACTGTTTCAGGAATTAACTTTATCTGATAGAGAAGTATTTTTGGGCTTTATTATCTAAAATGTAAGAAACAATAAATTTCTCCTTGCAAAAAATTTCAAAACCTTATTTTTCGTGAAAAAATGTCAAAATCTGAAACATTTTCAACAAATTGCCACGATAGGCAGTTGCTTTTTCGATCCCAGAATAATAAGAAATTTCAAAGTTAAATCTGCTGCAACATCTAACAGGCTTGCCTATGATCAGGTCTCTTAGATGATGTAAAGTGTGTCAGGGTTTTCTAATCAGTAACATCATCATTTTGTTTAGTAGAAGGTAGTGTTTAAGAATGATGGCGTAGGAATGTTACTTTTCATTGTTATGAAACTAGTGCAACAAAATGGCATCCCCACTGACCACAGAAGTATCTGTCTTCAGTTTGTAATGTGTGATATCTTGTCTTAACCCCCTAAACTGCACACACCTCAGTCCTTGGATGGGCAAGACAACATGGAGACTTTTTAAAAGTCCATGTGTTGTTGCTTTTAGTAAATCCCAAATATCATTACAAACCTTAGCAGGAATCTCTAATTAAAGAGGCAGGGAATCTGTCATCAACCCATCTAACAACTTACCTCTGACAGTGATCTGCTCATCTAGGTGTAGCTTCTTAAATTAAAGGTTGATAAGGAACAGGAGTTGATTAACTCATAACAGCAACATTTGAATGTATACATGTGAGTGTATGTTCACCTAAAATTTATAACATCATCCATAATATTAGAGCATGCTGGAAACCATTAATATATTTACCTCAGCAGGTACACAGTAAAAGGGATACCACATTTCCACACTTTTCAATTGCAGATTTAGTAACCACATGCTTAAAATACATTTTACCACATATCTTATGTCATTCTTTTTGCCATTATACAGTATAGTCCTTTTTCCCTAATCACCCATCTAACTCTTCTGCAATTAAATTTAAGGAAACAGCAGGAGATGAATGCCAGACGTTTACTTATATAATCTTGCTAACTCATTGTGACTATAATGATGCAATTTTTTCATAAAGGTAATTTTTCCATTTACAAAATTAATTAGATTTTTGTTCATGTTGTGTAGAATCAAATTTGAATTTTTTAAGCAATGATGAATGCAGTCCAAGAAAGTCTGAGTGCCAGGGCTAAAATCCTTTTAGTGTTACTTCATTCTGACAATTGAAAATCATATTATGGTGAAATCTGGCAATGCACTGTGTTCAAAGTGATGTGTGTCACTCTGAAATGACGTAACAGAACCATCTCAGGACATGATTCACATCAGTTATGTTTACAAAACCTATTTTGTGTTGACTTACACAGTTATTTAAAAAAGAAAGAAAATAAACATTTACAGTTGTAATGATAATAAACCCTGCAATTTTGCTTACATTCAGTAGAACAAGCATGTTTAAGAATAAGTGCATTTCATTACTTTCACTGCTTTAAAATTACAACAGCCTGACAACCAAACTTGCTGTATGGATTAAGGTTAATGCAAATGAAGCAGGTTAAAAAAATAGTCTTCTTCTTGAAGGTTTTTTTTTTATCATAATTGTATTTTACTTCCGATTTTCTAACCATGTTTCAAATATAGAATTTGTTTTGATATTTATTTGACTTATGCACTACATAAGTCAAGAAAAATCTTTTTATAACAATTCATTTGGAGTTTGTGAAACACTGTGATAATAGCTGCTTCCTCACTAGTCCATGGTTCTAGGTTCTACTATTACTCCAGACATAAAATATATGTTGCAGTTCTCTTAGAGCATCCATTAGAATATGACAGTTTAGGAAATTACTATAAAATGAATAACTGAATTGGAAAAACAGGATGGACTGTACCTTTAGGGTGATTCATTCTGAAACTGTTTAACCTTTAATTTCAAATACTTACAGTGCATTCAGAAAATATTTAATTCCTTCACTTTCTGCACACTTTGCTGTAGACTTAATTTCAAATTAATTCGACATTTTTACTCATCTGTATTTTATAACCCGTCATGTCAAAGTGAAAACATATTTTCAGAAATGTTTACAAATTTACTAACAGAAATCAAAAAACAAAATCTCTCATTTATTTAAGTATTCAGTTTGCTTTAATTATGCCTGTGATGTGTCCAGAACTTGCATGGAGTCTGCCAGTGGCAAACTGAATTGATTGGATGTAGTTTAGAAAGGCACACACTTGTCTATATACGTTCATACAATTCGTGCTGCATATCAGGACAATAACCAAGCTGTGAAGTTCAAGGAACTCTTTGTAGACCTTCACAATCAAATTATAGTGAGGCAAAGATCGGGACAAGGGCTATGTTATCTGTCCTGTGATTCTATATCCTTGTTTTTTATGTGTTTATATATTTGTTTTTTATATGTATTTTGCTGTATGCATCTGCATTTCCCCATGGAATTAATAAAGTTTATCTATTTTAATCTAATACAACCATTTCCAAAACTTTAACTGCACCCAGGGGCACAACAGTCTCAATAATTGTGAATGGAAGAGGTTTGGAACCACATAGATTCTTCCTAAAGTTGTCTGTCAAGGAGGTGACCAAAAACCTAATGGTCACTCTAACAGAGTTTCAGAAGTCCTCTATTGAGGTGGGAGAACCTGTTGGAAGGATGATCTCAGCAGCACTCCATTAATCAGTTGTTATTGGTAGAGTAGCTAAGTTTGCCAGATGACATTTAAAAGACTTTGAGAGCATAAAGAAAAAGATTCTCTGGTCCGATGAGACAAAACGTGAACTCTTTGGACAGACCTCCAAGCACTATGTCTGATGAAGACTACGCATTGTTCATCACCTGTTTAATACTGTTCCTCTGGAGAAGGATGGCGGTTGCAGCTGCATGCTGTGGCGCAGTGTCAGAGAGACATATGAATGGAGCCAAATAGAGAGGTCTTTGAAGAAAGCCTGCTCCAGAGTGCACACAGCCTTAGACTGGGGCAATGGTTCATCTTTCAGCACAAGAATGACCTGACGAATACAGCCAATACAATACTGTAGTGGCATCAGGACAAATCTCTGACTCTCCTTGAGTAGCACAGACCTGAAGATGGCAGTTTACAGACGCTTCCCAGCCAAGCTAACAGAGCTTGAGAGGATGTGCCAGGGAGGATGGGATAAACTGCCCAACACCAGGTGTGTAAACCATGTAGAGATAAACTCAAGAAGACTGTTATTGCTGCCAAGGGAGCTTCTACAAAGTACTGAATGAATGGTTTGAATGCTTATATGAACAAGAGATTTCAGTTTTTGATCTCTTAATAAATTAGCAAACCTTTCTGAACACATGATTTCACTTTGCCATTATGAGTTATTGAGTGCAGATTGATAGGCAAAAATGGCAAATGTATCTATTTCAAATTAAATCTGCAACACAATAAAGTGTACAGCAAATGAATTGTCTGAATACTTTCTGAATTCACTGTATTCTCAGCGGCTAAAGTAATTATGAAATGAAGCATGTCAGTAGTGAACCAAACAAAAAGAAAAAGAAAAAAATAGTGCAAAGGCAAACCAAGATAAGCCAAATCCTGATACTACTCTGGGTTTTCCTCAACAAACCCTGAGCCTCGGCCTCACTTTCTCAGCCACTCCTCACTCTCTCTTTCTTCTCTCCCTAGTCAACTGTTAACTCAACGGTAAGCTAAATAAATCCACTACCTTAAAGCAGCTTTAAAATGCCCCCAGAGTTAGTCCTGGCAAATCCCAGGAGTCAGTCTTTTTTTCAACAGTGACACCAGGCCAAAATGTCCTTTACCAGCTTCTGGTGTCTAAGCACCCCTGAAACCTCAACAAGCTTTGCAATGCTGGATCTCTCAGACACACTTTAAGTTACATGCCTTAAAGGATAACATGGTACCAGTACTCCCACCAGTCAGGAAGAGTGTGTTATCATCTATAGGCTTTAAAATAAAGAAGTGGCCTAATAAACCCTACCTATAAAAATGCCAAAATGTCCTACTTCTCGTGACATTTAACTATGTGGTTCTCTCAGCCAGGTGGTATTCCAGTCTTCTCCCAACCCTCCATGAGTGCTCTTGTTCTGTGTAGACAGTCAAATATCACTGGCACCTGGACTTTATGTAATTCTGCCTAAGGTTCCAGTTCTCTCTCCTCTGTTATCATCCAGCACACCTGTCACAGGGCACCTGGTACACTTGGAAAAAGAAATAATTTCAAGAGCATTTTTTGAAATATATAACTACCTGTATGTGTTTTGTACTAATTGCATATATTACTGTTTCATCTCATTCTGACTAATGAAGAAATCACAGGCAGAGATTCTAAAAAATGGGTCCTGGAGATGAGAAGAATGTGAGGGACCATCCCTTCTAATTATGCCCTTTTTGAAAAAATATAAAAAAGAAAGAGAACAAGGCAACTGAAGTTGGCTCACTTAATTTTCAAGAGGAGGAAAAAAGCCTGAGAGACTATTCCAAGTATCCTGGAAGGGAACTCAAACTCTGTTATCTTATTTTGCAGAACTATGATAATCACATGTCTGCTTTTCAAATGATTTTATGGATTCATATCGCTTCATTTGCTTGTCACTTTATTTATGGGACAATCCAAAAATTACAAGGCCTTAAGCTCTGAATTTATATGCCATTATTCCTAATTTAGGAAAGTGGCTGTTAATCCCTTTCACCTTTTAAGAAAAAAAAACACCCTTTTCACTTAGTGTAATGTCTTCTGTACTCCTTTCTCCTACACTCTGTACATTCAGATTTATAATAAATGTTGCGAAATACTTAAGCATATTATGCTACAGAGAATTGTATCAGCTTAATATATCATCGATTACCATGAGTGAGTGACACAAGCATGTTGGGAAGATATTGCTCAAGATCAGCAAAACTGAGAAGGTTTTATTTACTGTGTACATACTTTATATACAATGCTGTTTTCAAGTTGGTGCGTTTAAATTACTTGTCAATGCTGAGTTTTCTTTCTTTTTTCTCTTCTGTGTAAACAGCCATTATGCAGCATGTGTACAGTCGCATACAGTACCAGATACCTCATTTTTCACTTGGGATTCTGAGAAATCATTTTCAGTTTGAACAGATTTAAACAGATTGTTAATGTGCCTAATTCTGATAAACAATTTGTTTGAACACACACTTTATAAAAAATGTACCATAATTTAATGGTTAATTGGCTGACAGCTGAGCTGCCAAAAATGAGTCAGGAACAGACCAATGTACTAAACCATAGATACTGGAATAGTTTCATATCACAAACAATAGAGTATTTTAACAAACATTCAGTATTTTAATGCAGCACCATTGTGTATCTATGGCAGTACAACAATTATTCATAACAAATTCTGGCACATTGAATCAATTGATATTGGCAGATAAAGCACTGCCTAAATGCACATATACATCTATTTAAAAAATATTAACTGTTGACTGTATTGAAGTTTTTTAATTTAAAAGTATATATATATATATATATAGGGAGTGTCCTGCGGTGGGTTGGCACCCTGCCCAGGATTGATTCCTGCCTTGTGCCCTGTGTTGGTTGGGATTGGCTCCAGCAGAACCCCGTGACCCTGTGTTTGGATTCAGCGGGTTGGATAATGGATGGATGGATATATAGGGAGAGAATGGACACTGGAGGACATGTCCGGGTAAGGAATGTTTCCCTCTCTTGGTTGGGGTTCCCGACCATACTGTACGGCACTTACAATATACAGTATATATATATATATATATATATATATATATATATATAAACTATTCAAAACATTTAAGAAACACTTTCTAAACATATCAGATCTCAATGGGAATGCTGGATTTCTGTACTGATATGGATGGGGTAATGTGTTAGGAATGAAAAGATACCATATCATTTGATTAAAATGAAAATTATCAGCCTACAGAGGACTGAATTCAAAGACACCCCAAAAATCAAAGTTAATAAATGATGTGTCAGGCTAGTCCATTTTGCCGAAATTTCATTGCAGCAATTCAAAATCGTACTCAGTAGTTTGCATGGCCCCCATGTGGTTGTGTGCATGCATGACAACGTTGGTGGGGGGCATGCTCCTAATGAAATGAGGGATGGTGTCCCTGGGGGATCTCCTCCCAGATCTGGACCAGAGCATCATTGAGCTCTTGGACAATCTGAGGTACAACCTGGCGGCGTTGGATGGACTGAAACATAATGTCCCAGAGGTGTTCTATTGGATTTAGGTCAGGCGAGCGTGGGGGCCAATCAATGGTATCAATTCCCTCATCCTCCATGAACTGCCAGCATACTCTCGCCACATGATGCCAGGCATTGTCATGCACCAGAAAGAACCCAGGACCCATTGCACCAGCACAGGGTCTGACAATGGGACCTAATGGCAGTCAAGGTGCTGTTGTCTAGCCTGTAGAGGTTTGTGTGTCCTTCCATGGATATGCCTCTCCAGACCATCACTGACCCACCACCAAACCGGTAATGCTGAACGATGTTACAGGTAGCATAATGTTCTCCATAGCTTCTCCAGACTCTTTCATTTCTGTCACATGTGCTCAGGGTGAACCTGCTGTCATCTGTGAAAAGCGCAGGAAAATCTGTTGGACCTGCCAATTCTGGTATTCTATTGTAAATGCCAATCAAGCTCCATAGTGCCAGGCAGTGAGCACAGGGCCCTTTAGAGGACGTCGGGCCCTAAGGCCACCCTCATGAAGTCTATTTCTGATTGTTTGGTGAGAGACATTCATACCAGTGACCTGCTGAAGGTCATTTTGTAGGGCTCTGGCAGTGCTCATCCTGTTCCTCCTTGCCCAAAGGAGCTGATACCAGTCCTGGTGATGGGTTAAGGACCTTCTACAGCCCTGTCTAGCTCTCCTACAGTAACTGCCTGTCTCCCGGAATCTCCGCCATGCCATTGAGACTGTGCTGGGAAACACAGCAAACCTTCTGGCAATGGCACATATTCATGTGCCATCCTGGAGAAGTTGGACTATCTGTGACAGCTCTGTAGGGTCCAAGTATCGCCTCATGCCACCAGTAGTGACACTGACCGTAACCAAATGCAAATCTAACGAACAAACAGAAAAGATGAGGAGGGAACAATGTCAGTGGCCTCCACCTGTTAAACAATTCCTGTTTTGGGGGTTGTCTCATTGTTACCCCTCCATTGCACCTGTTGTTAATTTCATTAACACCAATGCAGCTGAACCCGGTCTGCCACGTAACTGACTAGATCAATATCCCAGAAGTTTCATTGACTTGATTCTATACTCTGATTAAAAAGTATTCCTTTAATTTTTCTGAGCAGTATATATATACAAGGGGTGGGCAAAAGTAGGTTTATTGCAATAGCTTTATTAACTTTATTAACACAAAAGAATGTCATAATAGCATGATACACTTAGGTACAATTTCATAAATGCTCAGATTGCCAACCTTGTGTGCTCACAACTGTAAATCTTCTTTTGTCCATCCCGTGTGGGTGTCGATAAATCCAGGGAATCTATAAAACATTTATATTGGCATAGTTTAAACTTAAACAGTGACCTTAAACCAGACTATTTAACAAATTAACTACTTGAGCAAATTCAACCTGAATTTGAATGCCTTACTAAAAAGACAAGTTAAAAAGATAGCAATAAGAAAATGTATGTGGACAATGTATTAATTATCAAATTGGCATAGCATATGAGACACTTCAGCACATGTTTAGATTTAATGCTTTTGTAGTTGGTAGAATCGTGGTGTGACTTGGGATTTTTTGGGTTGCAAAAACAACAACAACAACAACAACATTTATTTATATAGCACATTTTCATACAAAAAATGTAGCTCAAAGTGCTTTACAAAATGAAGAATAGAAAAATAGAAGACACAATAAAAAATAAAAATAAGTCAACATTAATTAACATAGAATAAGTAAGGTCCGATGGCCAGGGTGGACAGAAAAAACAAAAAACTCCAGACGGCTGGAGAAAAAAAATTAAATCTGCATGGATTCCAGACCAAGAGACCGCCCAGTCCCCTCTGTGTGTGTCACCACAGAAAAATGGATAACACCATTTGAGTAGGGATAATCATTATTTTGTCATTTTCCAGCGAGTTAAATACGATAAACTTACTTTGGTTGTAGTGCAACTCAGAGATAACGTATTTAGCACTTATGTGATATAACTTTGATTCGATCTTCTTACAGAAATATGAAATGAAAAAGAAAGATTGCAATTTTTATCTTTGCAACTTTTTTCTATTACACCAGGACTGCCATAAACCCCTCTCCCCAACCCCTTTCCTCCCTGTCTCCTGCACCTATGACAATATGTAGAAATGAAGAAAATAAACACCAGTGCTACGTATTGACATGTGATGTATCATTGTGAACTGCATAATGTGAAATGTTAAACTTTCAAATGAAAACTTTCATAAAATTTTTAAGGGTAGTATATAAATATGGTACTTGATATGTGTGTAATTCTTTAGGTACACACTTAACTTATTTGTATTATTGTTTTGAAATTTAAAAAAAAAATGCCACCCTGACTAAAGCATTGCCTGTGGCATTTGCCATGTTACCTGCTCTGGATGCAACAGTATTTTTTAACACATTAAACAGGCCACATTAATCACAAAAATTAATGGAGAAATGACAAAACAATTTGGCAAATATATAGAGGTCTTTTCATACTGGAGTCAAGACGATGGTAGCAGTGCCCCTTAAGAAGTTGCCAAACCAGAAGGGGTGAGCCCAGGAAACCACGTTACCTGAAAAGTGGTCATCTGATCTGTAGGGGAGAAGCATTAGGCAACAGCGCCAACCCTTGACTTGGGGTGGAATTACCATCATATGTGTGCCTTTAAGTTGTCTTCCAAGCACACATGCGTGATAATGTAAATAAGTATTTCTTGGTATATGTTTTTCCGGAAATTTTACAGTATTATGTTATGCTTTCATAAGATGCACAGAATTATAATGTTATTATTCAACTGTAATTAAAAAGTTTTCAGTAATTATTTTTATACTTTGTTTCTTTACTGTATCTTATTATGGAATAAAAAATCTCTTTTCAGATTATGCATTGAATTTATCATTAATTGTATCATTGATTTATGATGATTACTAGATTCATTACCTGTTAAATACAGGTAGAATAAATTTAAAAATATGTGTACTCCCAGCATTCCTTGTACACCTTTCCTGAGTGTCCTTGTGTGTCTGAACACCTCCTGCCCAGTGCCTCCACTCTCCACTCTCTCATTTTGAAGCAACTTATTTAACTTTTGTCCACTTTTTGACTAACACCAATGGTGGACCGCCTCCCATTGCCTGCTGTGAAAATATCTCAATTTTTTTTAACATATTCTTGAAAATTGTTCTCATCTTTGAAGGCAACTCAGCGAGTCTTTCCTTGCTATCCCTGAGTGCCTCACGCTCTGTTGCCTGGTACGTCCTCTCCTAATCACGTTAAACTGATCAACCAAAGTGAAACTGTCCAATCAGATTGCCTATAGCGACTGGAGACACAAACACACACAGACAGTAGCATTTTATCCTGATGTCCTGGTTAAATTGTCCGCCATGGCTTGGTCATTCTGCCCCCCTAATTGTCCATGGTCTCTGATTGGCTAACTATCTCTCACCCCTTCACCACCAAACACCTAATGTGTTGTGAGCATACTGGCACAAAATGGCTGCTGTCGCATCATGCAGGTGGATGCTGCACATTAGTGGTTGTTGAAGTGGCTGCCCACTCACTGTGTAAAGCACTTTGAGTTACTTGAAAAGTACTAAATAATTATTATCTCCCTCCACTGGATATGCAGGTGCAGAAAATAAATAAAATGAATAATATACACTAAATATTCTTCCATTACAAGATTTTTAAAATGAACTTAAATAGTTTTTGTGCATATTTGTAAAAGCAATTTTACATGTACTATATATTGTGTTATATTGCATTTTTGTTATTAGATTCATTGTAATGTATTATTCTGTTAGGTAAGGTTTATGTTGATAAATCTTGATTGAATTATAGATTATCTGATCTCATTTGGTTATAAGAAAACCCATTTATTTGCATTTTGTTTCCAACCTGAAATAAAACAAGGTCAAAAGAAAAGGAGTAAATATGTGGATGGATGGCTTGACTTAATATCGCCAAACAATATGACAATTCTCACAGCAAATATTTGAGGCTTTGTTTGATAAACAGGTTAATTCACAAGAGACCATGACTATAGCACTGTGTTTGCTATAGATGTGCTATGCATAACCTGAGGGTGTCTATGAGGAAAATGCATTCAAACTACAAAATCTTTAGCTTAGAGAAAATGACAAACTAAAGAATGAAATTTTGTAGAGTTAAAAAAATCTAAGTTGAAATGACTGTAAAATGGATTTTTATGCAGCAAAATAAATATCACAGTACATTGAATTAAACATTGGTAATTGAAGTGTGTGAAGCCATCTGTATGGCTATTAATACATTTGGTTCCTTATAAATCTGTTTGAAAGTACAATGAATGATTAATATAGAGTATGTTGCATAAAACATATAGAACATGAAAACTTTAAACACCCTGGATACAATTCAGGATAGGTGAGGACAGAGCTAATATAAGCAGTAGTGATAGCAAGACAGGAACCAGTCCTGGAGATGGTACCAGCTCAGGATTGAGCCCCATCAGACACATACTATAAACCAACAGGGCCAGTTTAGAACCACTAGTTACTCTGACCTGCATATCTTTAGAGCTGTGGGGGAAACCAAAACATGTGGACACTGGGGAAAACAAGCAAGCTTGTTATGCAGGATTTGGACCCATAATGTTGTATTCAAGAAGCATCAATGTTGACCATTGAATTAGATGTATAGTTTACAGAGTCATTATTGTCACATATACAGAGTACAGTAAAATTGTCACTTACATGTGCTAATCAAAATGCAACGCATTGCCACTCTCCAGCAACATAAGTAAGCAGAACCTTACCTGAAAACTTCTGCCTTCCTTTATCTGAAGCCCATCCCAGGAAAGGTCAGTTCATCACAAGGAATATACTCTCATAGTTACACTCATACTCAGCCATCTTAAAGTCATGAGTCAGTCTAGCCAGAACATTTGTAGGATGAAATCAGAACAACTCAACAAAATCCATACAGGCATAGGGAGAAAATGCAAAATCAAGAAGGCTGCATTTTGGCAGGCTAATTCCTTACAGCTTACTTACAAAAGTTAAGCAGGTTTCATTTCGAAATTCTACACGTAACGGTCATAACGGTTGACAACGTCCGCCATGTTGAACTTTCTTATTTATGGCCCCATCTTCACGAAATTCGGTAGGTGGCTTTCCTGCCCTAACCAAAACTGATGTACGTACTGATTTTGGTGGTATGACGCCACTGTCGGGCCCCAGTATTGAACTTTCCAACGTCACTAATACTCCAACTTCCCATGTAGGTAGAAGGCTGACCCCATCTTGACAAAATTTGGTAGGCAGCTTCCCTGCACTAACCGAAACCGATGTACGTACTTATTTCGGTGGTATGACACCACTGTCGGCCGCCATATTGAACTTTCCAACATCACTAATTCTCCAACTTCTTGTGTAGGTAGAAGGCTGAAATTTGGCAGGCTCATTCCTTACAGCTTACTTACAAAAGTTAAGCAGGTTTCATTTCGAAATTCTACACGTAATTGTCATAACAGTCAACAACGTCCGCCATATTGAACTTTCTTATTTATGACCACATCTTCACGAAATTTGGTAGGCGGCTTCCCTGCTCTAACCGAAACCAATGTCCTTACTTATTTCGGTGGTATGACGCCACTGTTGGCCACCATATTGACCTTTCCAACGTCACTAATTCTCCAACTTCCCGTGTAGGTAGAAGGCTGAAATTTGGCAGGCTCATTCCTTACAGCTTACTTACAACCATATTGTATTTTTCAATGGTCTTTGTTACTTATGGGCCCATCTTCAAGAAATTTGGTACGCGGGTTCCCAACGCTAACAATCCTACTTACGTACATATATACGTCCATAGCCTGCAGCTTGGTCACCGTGTGAGGCGGTGTTGGGTCCCCCATTCCAACACCTCCCACGTTGTTGGCTGCCTGCCTATATAAGGCCGTCTGTCGCTCCGGTCTCTACATACACTTCCTTGCTTCGCCACGGGATTCATGTCTCCCTGCTGATAACTACAGCCTTTTTATTTAATCCACGGCTTCTCCACTGTTTTATTGTTCGTTTATTACAATTATAGTTATTGTGTAGGTATTTTAGACTTACTTTACATTGTTCAGGTACCCATTTCCTTTATCATTCCATGTCTATCGAGGTGATCACCATCGATCAAAAAACTATCACTTACCGAGTGGTTTCCATACCCGGAGATGGCACCTGCCTTTTCCATTCTCTTACATACATTACACTACACAATATAAGAGTGAAATGCTTAAGCCCTTCACCTATGATTCTGCATGTGAGTTGATGGCTGCCGCTGAATTGTTCGGTTGTCGCTTTCAAGTGTACCAAAATGGCCAAATATTTTACACCTTTCGACAACCACCAATGCCTCTTAAACATCTTAGATTCACAGGTGATGATTTCTGTAGTGGACACTTTGATGTTTATGAATGTTTAAACTCTCAAAAGCTGGATGTGAAGTTATCAATGAAACCGGTTGTATGCTTACAATGCTTGACAGATGGTGAATGTCACTTCAACACAAGTCCTGCAAATACTGTCGTAATTGAAACAAACCATGAAACTCAAACTGATTATGACATCAGCAATCCAAGCTGTGAGATTTCAGACAAGATTACTTTTCACATGGCCAACTGTACGTTGCATGCTCAAGAGTAAGCTCAACGCACAGCTTGGTCATATTACAACCGGAGGGCCGAACTCACTATGTGGTATACAAAGAGATCCTTAACAAATAATTATTGGTATATTTTCCCTCAGTTTAAAAAGGTTTAATTTTCTTCTTAATAAAAATTTTAAGGCAGTACTTCGCCGCTGCGAAGCACGGGTATTTTGCTAGTATAGCATATAACTAATAAAAGAAATTAAAATTGATTAAAATGTTTATATGTGCATTGCTGTGGATTCATTTCAGTTAGATTTGCAATGTGGTAACTGCCAGTGGCCAGGTGTGAACCTGTAACATGTGGATTATAATGACTCTTAGAAGCTGTTTCGTACCAGCTCCTTGGCCTTGGCTGAGCAGTTAGTGCTTGTGAACAGTGGAAGCGCACACTTTGCAGGTAACAACAGTTGAGTTCTCTGTCTTACTCAACCCCCACTGCAATGCACAGTGCCACCGCAGCCACAATTTTTATAATAAGTATTATGTGAATATTTTTTACTTTCTAGTATACAAAGTATAGGGAAAGTATTGTAATTGTCCAAAGATCTGATGTTGAGATTTTGATGAATCTCAACGTTTTAGACCTTCCTGACTTTCTCATATACGAAGTATAGCGAAAGAATTGTAATCCTCCAAAAATTCCATTTCAAAATTTTGATGAATCTCGCCGTTTCAGACCTCCTGAGTCCGAAAATACCATTTTTGGAATTATGTCTGTGTGTCTATCTGTGTGTGTGTATGTAAACACGTTAACTTGAGTACTCTTTCACTTAGGTCAACCAAATTTTGCATATATGTTTTAGGTACAAGATGTAAATCTCTATCAACTTTTGGGCTATTTCAGTTTACCGCAAGTGGTACTTTACTTTTTATTCATGCAGCTATAGAGTCTGATTTATTCAACTTTACTTTTATAATAATTGTTCATTATATAATTAACTTGATTTGATTTTTTTCAAATCAAATTCTTTAATGTAAATAATATAAAAATATAATCATTGTCTTGCAGAATACTCCTCAAATATCCATCCCCATATATGAGTATACGAGAAAGTGTAGGGAAGACCACTCCAAATTTTTTGTTTAGTCAGTGCTTTTAAGTAAGCATTTTTCCAAAAAGAAGTGTGTATTTAAGCAGGCAATGCAAACTCATTTGGATGAAGCTGTAGGATTTGCTGCTCAGTATAGTTTGTATCATCATTTACAGAGACTAAAACAAGTAAATCATGTGTAAGAATGGCTAAAAGGGTCCAGCGCAGGGTTACAAGGCTTATTCTACATGATAGGATAAGAGCTCAGCAACAAAAGTGGATTTTGAAGTAGAATACTGCTTGTCCAGACTGAGGGGAACCAGATCAGATAATTTTAAGCATGCTCACTTAGGAGATGTAAAATGCATCATCCAAACGGAGAAAAGACATGCTAGGGGTCCATAGCTTTCTGATAGCATCTGGGAATTCCAAAGGAAGAGCAGGTTGAAATTGTTCAGGATATGATGGCCTGGTTTTTAGGAACATAAATGATTATATATTGTGGAAAACCTTGTTGCTTCCAGGAAATGCTTTACAAGAAGAAATCACTGCAAGTGGCCTTGTTTTAAATGAACTTTTAAGAGTTAAACGTTAAACATTCAGAATATGATTCCATAGTAAGAAATGTTATTTTGCTGCATTTTCATTCCAGGTCACATCTTACATTGTTACAAAATAATACATTCATCATTACATTTCTAACCTACTTATCCAGTTTAGAGCAAGAGTGGGGCAAGTGCAAGGAGAAAGACTAACACAGTCATAGAGTGCAAGCATACAAAGTCAGAATAGACAGCACCATGGGCCTCATGTATAAGCAGTGTGTAGGCACAAAAGATTTGCGTACACCCATTTCCAGCCAATAAAAATTAAATTACATTAAATGAGCTCCCTGCCTTGTGTACTCAAGTTTCCGCTGGGTTTTGCAAACTGGCAACACCCGGCGTCAAAGCAATGCTACTGTTCCTGTGCGGTTTCCCTTTCTTTTTTAGATTCAGATCTCTGACACAGCTTTACCAAATACACTGAAATTAACCTGTAACAATATAATGGTCTACGGAATAGCCAAACTATTCAAAATACCAAAGCTGCTTTAGCATTGTTACTCTCAGTGCACCACTCAGAGTATTTTAATCCACTGTATCTGAGTGTGGAATCACAGCTGTACAGCAGCTGATTGGAAAGGTCTACAGTGCACTGTGTCGAGAGCACAGAGGATTATCGGGATATGGCATCTACCCTGGAGAACATTTATAGCATGCGCTGCCGCAGCCATGAGCACAGTCTATTTGAAGCTTCTTCTATTCGGTAAATGCTTCAGAGACTTTCCTGCATGAACTTTGAGGTTCAGAAACAGTTTCATCCCAAGAGCTATAAACGCGCTCAATCAGTCCATCAGATGCTCCTGGTAGAATTGTTTATACTAAGAATTACAATTACCTCACAGGAAACAGTTGTAACCTGAGCCACTTTATGAACCACTATATATTTGCACTATTTGCACTATTGCAATATATGTACATGTATATTGTAGTTATGCTTTCATATAGTATATTTTTCATTGTTTTTTAATCGTATTAATATTATTTTATCATTTTATAGGAAAATAAGTTTATGAACGTTTTGCATATCAAATCTCATTGTACCATGCCATAACAATAAAGGAATTAAATTCAATTCAATAGACGAGAACGCGTATTTACAGATGATGATGACTGGCATCTAAGTTGATTTAGATTCCAAAAAGCTATCTTCTTGGAGCTCTTGATATTTTTAAGATGAAATGCATTAAAGTATGTATATTACATCATATGGATACATTTTTAATTTCATTTATATAATGTATAGTGTTAATAATTAAATGTGTGGGCACGGTGGCGCAGCTGTAGCGATGCATCCTGTCCAGGGATTGTTCCTGCCTCGACTGTATGCTTGCTAGGACTGGATGGATAGATGGATAGAATAATTAAACATATACTACCAAGATATTTCAATGTTCCTTAAAAGTTTTGAAGAATCAGCGTTATAAGCTTCTAGATGTTTTGACATTTATTAAAGAGCTTATTGTGTGGCATTTGGTTACGTGGAGAAAGAAAAGGAAAAACAGGAATTGGGGGTTAGTACGTTTGAAAGAGACAGTCCTGTTGCAATAAATTATTTTATCGAGGGTCACGCACTGCGCAGAAAGCATCTTGCGGGAGGCAGGAACAATTTCTGGAAAGGGTGCCAGCTCATCGCTATCACTGCGCCACTGTGCCCCCATATTTAATACATGCTTTAATTCATTTCATCATGAAAATGATAACACATATACAAGTTATTATTTAAACTGTTCAGGGAGCTGTAATATTGTGAATGTAATGCATTTTGCGTCCTGTCGGCATAAGAGAAAGACCATTTAAGAAGCACATAGTGTTTCACACACATAGAGCACATAGAAGAACACATACAAATCGCAGCATTTAATGTGCTACTTTAGTTACGATGGGATCTGAGAAACTCTAGTAAATTAAACATTGATTTTAAGATTAAGTTTATGACATTCTACTTTAATGACAAAATAAACTACAAGATTAAAATGGACATTTTGACCTTTTTTCCACTGTGTCCCTATTTTTTTTTTTTTTCTCTGTAGGCTACCCTAATACACTTCTGTATAACACTCAGATGGTAGGCTACGACTCGGCTTTTCACGGTGATTTTGATATCTGATCACTTCTTTTTTATTTCAGGCACTGTGTGACTTTCTGAACTTGAACTTTTAAGTGTTTCCACCACGCTATTTCACTCAATCAACTTCCTTTTGTTGTTTATACCACTGCTTAAGCAAACAAATAGTACATTTTTCCTTGCTTCCACTTCGCATTCACTGAAGTTCTGTTTTATCACGTGCTTTTGCCATTGTCTTTTAACCAACTGCTGAATGGAAAGTGATGTTTATAAAATATATTGCAAAATTCTGGGAGGAGTCTGGGTGGGATGGCAAGCGTGTGCACGTGTGTTACTGTTCACACTGACTGGGATTTATGGAACAGAAGTGCATGGAAGTTGGCTTACGCACAGTTTTGTGCATCTAAATTTCTGATTTTGTCTGTACACCATGTTTTAGTGTGAGTTCTATGCATGGTGTTATGCATGAGGCCCCAGGACTGTAGAGCTGTGAGGATCCAGTGCTAACCAGTGCGCAATCATAGTGGTCTTGCTACTAAATAATTGCTGAAAAAATGACATACACATTATTTAATTTTAGCTTGCATATATTATTCTAAATGTTTTTACATCACTAACACAAATTTTCTTCAATATATAAAACTGAACATCTGTCTGTCTTTATGTTCCCTATAAAATCCTTTGACAGATTTGGACCATATTTTGTATAGTTGCACTCAAAGACCACATGGACAAGACAGATTACTTTGACCCTGGGGGCCCCAGTATTTCTTTTTTCCTGTGTGCTACAGCTTGCACACCAATGACACCTGCTGGCTCAGAGCAAAAAAAGAAAGACTAGTAGACAAAATAACAAGAGCCGAACATTATGTATGCGGGCAACGTTTCATGTCGGTTCTATCTACTGTAATATAAAAAGGAGTACCATACAGCTTTGCAGGGGACGGCTGGGTGAAGCTTGATTGAGAATAGAAAGTGCAGCGCAACAGAAAGGAGAATCAAGGGGTTGTTGTTTAATTTCTGCTTTGTCTGCTTCTCTTCATTATTTAATGAATTGACCACCTTGAACTAGGAGGATGAATCAGACATGACAGCTTTCATGATTATAATCCAGCAAGGAATTACCACAATTCTGGAATCTAATCGGACCCAAAAAGAACAAATTTTTGACTCACGACAGCAGAGACATTGATAGAGTGGCAGTGCGGATGACAGATGGGACAGCTAGCAATAACATGAAGGTCACCATTTTAAAAGCACATAAAGCTTTGCTTTCTTACCTTAGCCCATTTTACAAATATACACGAGCAATGATGGGTACTTTGGCTAGCAATTTATATAACTGAATTACTTCCTTTCAGTTTGTAAATTTTAGTAAACCTCTAATTTAGCTCCATTTTATGAAAAGTTTTATTTTTAATAAATTGAGTTTTCTTTATGATTGGAAACTTATACAGTAATACTGTACAGTATTAACCTATGGTACAGGTTTCATGATTTCTGGTTTCTGGCTTTTGTTTTATACTTCTAAATGTATTCAGAAAACAAATAGTAAGAGTCATCTTAAGCACAATCAAACAGAGTGAGATTTGTAGAAAGTTGCTGATCATTTGGATTATTATTTTTATTACCAATGATGACTTGTTGGCTTTTATGTTTTCAACAGATATTAAACAAGTACTGTATTTACACATAAACTATTTAATCACAACTTTTATGGTTTTTAGAGAATTCAAAATTTCTGCTTTTGCTGTAGATTTAAATGCGTGACTCTCTTTTGTTGATTTCACTATACTTTGCCCTTTTCTCTGTGCAGTTTTTCCCCCTTCGTTGTATCTTAATAATGACAACTTAAAACGAGCAAAGCAGACATGCTGGCAAACAACACTGAATAATCTAAGGCTGTAACTACTTTAGCATCAGACCCACTAAATAATGGATTAATTAAACAATTAGAACACCTTGAAAAGTAGAATGAAAATCAAGATGAAAATATTGTTAAAAAGAAAATAAATACATTATTCCCATACAACTGCTTGGTACATTTTAATTTTTTTTTCTAATTTCTATATTGTACCCTAAACAGAGAACTTGGGAAATAACACATCACCTAATTAGCCCAGGAGTCCAATTAAAAACAGAAACTGGTTGGAACAAAAACCTGCAGCCACAGGGGCTCCCCAGGACCAAGTTTGAGAAACACTGGTCTAGTCTAACCTGTTTTTGTGAAGATGAAGAAAGTTTGTAACTGAATAATGCAAAGTGTCCTGCAAGGGTTTCTGGAAAGGTGTGCATTGAAATATCTGCTCTGATATGTGAGATACTCCATCTATTTGTACAGTAAAATGAGTTTGTAATTTTAGTATTATTAATAATAATTAATTTCAAGAACAATATATAGGTAAGTCTCTGCTATTTATGTCTTATATTGATTTTTTAATTTTCTTTGCCTGCTTGTAAATTTGATCTCTGGTTCACACTGTAACAGTTTGAAATTGAATGTGAAGCATTGAGCTTAGGAACATCCATTAAGTGGTAATTTTTTATTGGTGTCTTCACAGAGTCAGGGCCTGAACCTATACCAGCAGCACTGGGTGCAAGACAAGAATCAACACATGGTAACCCTTCAGGCCAGGCATGAAAAACAATGTTTCCAAATCTAAGGGTGTGGGTGTCTTTCAGAGAAAAAGTAGCTGGCTGTATTTAGGTGAGGAGGACATAGCTACCCCAGTACTTTTGGATCTTCTTTAAAACAGAGAGTATAGAGAGAAGAGATGGTGGAGCTTTAAATAGTAACTGAAAGATGTCCATGATCTTTATCCTGCAAATTCCCATGGTCTTCTCCTTTTTTTACCTTCTCTATATATAGTGTTGGAAAATACTGTTATATCATTAGATTCAGACTTCATGATTTAGAATTTCTACCATAAGATCTGAACATTTATGATGTGATGTCTGACAGTGTGTGTGTGTTCATCATTTCTGTGTGTGTCTTTGGCATCCATAACACATGAATAGTTTGGTCAATCATAATGAAAGCTTATTCAATTCCTGAAATGATATAAACTTATTGTCATGAATTCAGTTTTTGATACCATCTGAGTTATATTTTACACTTTTCTAATATTAAGTAACATTGTCTTTATGCTTGTAAAAACATAATGTTACTTTTACAATGAAACTGATCACTTTTAATTTATGTTTTACAGTAGAACTGTTATAATACAACAATCATCTCTCATCTCATGTTCTCATGCTCAAGTTGTGTCTCCTGGTAATGGCCAAGGTTGCAGCAGGCCCTAGTCCCTAGTTACAGATTCCAGTTCTTCCTGTGGAATTCCCAAGCAAGCCAGATAAGAGATATAATCCCTTCAGATATAGAGTCTCCACCAAGCCCCGGTATTGGCACCTGGAGGAATCCTTATGTCATGCCCAAACCACCTCTTCCGGCTCCTCTCAATCTGGAGGAGTTGTGACTCTACCTTGAGCCTCTCAAGCTTTCAAACCTACCACAGAGTGTCAGGTCAGTGATCTTGCAAAGTAACCTAATTTCTGACACTTGTACTCGTAATCTCATTCTTTCAGTCATTACCCACAACTCATGACCATTGATTAGGACAGGGATGTAGATTGACCAAAAAACCAAGAGTTTTGTCCTTAGACTCAGCTCCTACTGCTCCGCTATGAAAGAGTACAACATGCATGGAACGGCTGCTGCTTAGCGATCTCTCATTTCCTTCTTTCTGCGCTTGTACTGTAAATAAGATCCAAAGATGCTTGAACTCCTCCACTAAGGGCCGTTGACAAAACGTAAGACAAAAATACACTCAACCCAGTAACTAAGAGAAAGAGTTAAGATTCATTTATATTAAGCAAAGCTAAAACAACTGCATATTCTTTATCAGTCTCAGAAATCTCAATAATAATTTAGATTTCTTCCTAGTTTGCAATATAATTTTACAAGAAACACATTACATGATTTGTTTTCTTAGGCATGTTCTCAATGCTTCCCAAAGTGTTATGTTACATTGGCAAAAAAAAAAATATATGAAGAAATATATTTAATAAAGTGTTCAACCTACCACAGTTAGAGGAGTTGTTTACCAACAATGACTTGCTTCAACAGAGCACAAATAATTAAATTCCAAAAAAAATAAAATAAAATACAGGAACCAAAATTTATGAAAAGATAAAGGATTGGTATCAATAAAGTAGAACCTGAACCAGAAGGCAAAGCTCTGGATTTACCAGTCAATCTACATCACTACTCAAACCTATGGTCATGGACTTTGGGTGGCTGGGCTCTTTTTGAGAGATAGGATGAGAAGCATAGACATCTGGGAGAGATGCGGTATAGGGCCACTGACTCTCTGCATCAGGAGAAGCAAACCGAGGTACCTCACAGCCATCTCCCAATGAAGGTTTTACAGGCTAAACCAGCTGACAGGAAACTCAAGGCTCCCAGATGGCCTAGAAAAGCCTTGGGATCTCACTGTATGAGCTTGCAATTGTGGCTGGGGACGTATGGGCTTCACTGCTAAGACTGCTGCCCCGGCGACCTGGTAGCAGATAAGAGGTGGTAAATGAAATGAATAAAAATATATATTTATACATAAATAATTTTATTTTTATTAAAAAAGTAATACAAGCTAATTTCTCGAGTATTCCATCTTTTTACATGTTAGTTAGAGTCAGACAACAAAATAACTACAAACTTTGTGGTTCATTTTTTATGCCTATAATACTAATTTTTATGTGAGAATAGAAGGAATATGAATTGTTTTGAGTAATAACACTCCTTTGAATTTCTTGTTCTAATAAATGTGTTGAAGTTGCTATGTGCTTTTTTAATTTCAGCCTGTCTGTTTTTCCTGTCAGCATATTACAAACACAACTGATTACTGCAGTATTATTTGTACAGCATCTTTAGTTTGAATAATTTACATACATATTATTTAGTTTGATCAAATTATTGAGCATATTTAATTTCATTTTTTAGAATGGAACATGTTGCACGACCTTGTGCTGATGCTTCAGGCTTTTAAAACTTTTTTCAAGTAAGATGTACAGTAGCTTTCTAAACCATCTGCTATAATAAAACAGTGTGTCTTTACCAGCATGGAAACTGTTCCACATTCTTAATTCCCACTGGCTTCTTACCTTAGCCTTTTATATTTTAGTAGGTATGTACACAGCAGGGAGGGAAAAGCTTACCTCTTGTTTTTCACTTACATTTTAGTACTTTATTCTGATCTCAATTTAGTTTCTCAATCTTTTTATGCAGCCTCTGCCACATTGTGTTTTCTTTTCAGAAATAAAGCTGGACAAACAAATACAAACAATCTGAGTAACCCCAGTCTCTCATTTATTCTCATTCAGTGTTCATTAATCATTCCCTGTTGTCAACTCCTTTTTTATTAAGGAGGCGATCCTACCCAGAGTTGTGACATGTAGTTTTATCTGAAAGGAACTAAGCCATCTAATGGCAGACTGTTTTTTTTTTGTTATCCTAATTGTGTGCTAATTTACTTGACTTCAGCATCTTGGAAGTATGTCTTACATTAATAGATGAGCTTAACTCTGCTCTACCACTTAGTAAGGTAGTCTGAAAATGTCAGTTAGAATTGTGTGTAAGACACTTATTGGTATGTTAGTCATCAGAAAGAAAAAAAACAGTACCTTTGTTTTCATAAAGTATCCTCTTGGGTAAAGTTTATAATGGCTATGTGAAAAGAAGTATGCACGATGGGAGAGGGACATGCCCAATGAAAGCAAAACATAATGTGTGGAGTAGAAGTTAAGGGAGGTTATGCTTAAGTTGTATAAAATAGTAGTGATGCCGCACCTGGAGTATTCAGTTTAAGTCTCAATATTGCAAAAAAGACATTGCAGCACAAGAGAAAGACTAGAAGAGAGCAATTAGGCTCATTCTGGAGGTATGAGCTATGAGGAGAGACTGAAAGTGGAGAACCTTTTCAGTTTAACCAAATGGTGATTATGAAATGACATAATGTATGGGTTTAAAATGATAAAAACTGTTGGTCACCAAACAGTGCATGGGAGGCAGCTAAAAGGCTTTAATGGTTGTAAATACATGCCATACTAGGGGGTGGCAGTGTGCACTGATCCTTTCTCTCTTTCCTCTGCAGACCAACCAAAGGAAATCCTGCCTTTACTGATCTCACTTCTGGTTTGGAATTTCTGACATCACTTCTGCCAGTTCTCCTATATAACTAGCCATTTTCAATACTATTACTCAGTTCTGTTTTGGACTTTTTTCGCTGAAGTATACAAGGTGGCTACCCCAAACCTTTTTCTGTTTCTTGTGTACTTTATTTCCACAATATGTATTTGGCAGGGTGATGCATCTAGGATAGTAGATATCTGCTAAGAAAGAACAGTTTGATATTTTAGTATTTAGGGGTAAAAACTACCCACAATAGAAAAACTAAATACCCCAAAATCTCAAAAATGCCTTGACGGATTTCATTTGACTGAAATTTGGTGATGTTGCAGAAAAATAAAAATTAGTTGAGATTTTTTTTATTTGTTAATACATTTCTTATTTTTTATATTTGTTAATATTATGCCACAAATATGAACTGAAAATAGGCTTTATACAATCGAAGACAGAGCAGAAGTGATTGACGGGCTAAGTGAACAGTACCACTAGTTATAAATATCTAATAATGATAAATGGTAAACCTGCTCTGTTGCATTATAAGATACTAATAATAGACACCGGTCAGCATCAGTGTTGGGTTGGTGGTGGTGTTGAGAGGGACGATATGGTGGACAAAACATACTGTATACAAAATGTTGGTATCCATAAACTTCGAGGGGTGAAAACCTCCAAAAGAGAGAGGTGAGCAGCACAGAGCAGGCTGTCACTAGGAAGAAACAAGCAAAACTGTGGAAAACAAACTGTAAGAGGAGGATTGTTATGGTGTGGGATTCTCAGATGGAACCTTATCCAATAAGCATTGGAGCCATGAACATTGGAGCCAACTTGAGGAATTAAAATTACTGTGTGTGTGAAACCACAGAGCTCGCTCGTGGCATGCACCAAGCCTGAAACATTAGAGCTTATAAGTGGTAACCTTCCTCCCTCTAATGGAAGGTAACAACATGGAAAAAATTGTTCTCAGCCCTATTATAGTTTTTCCTATACTTTGATTTACAACACACAGGCCATTGGCTCAAAGTCCAATAAATCTTTACACTGTGTTCATTTCCTTTACACCACTACGTCAGTTCATTACAATATATACTCAATTATTTCATTACGCTTACTGATCACCTGTTTCAATTCAAAAGAATAGACTTTCCTGTAAAACTGTCTTAAGCCTTAACTACCACAACACACTACCTGCCAATTATATTAGCCCTTGGTAAAAGCCTTTATTTTATCCATTAAACATATCTATATATATATATATATATATATATATATATATATATATATATATATATATATATATATATATATATTTATACAAAGTATATCTATATTATTAAAAGGAAAAGCCCTCAGTGACAGACTTACTGACTGACTCACTCACCGAATCACTAATTCTCCAACTTCCCATGTAGGTAGAAAGCTGAAATTTGGCAGGCTTATTCATTACAGCTTACTTACAAAAGTTAAGCAGGTTTCATTTCAAAATTCTATGCGTAACAGTCATAACGGTCGACAACATCCGCCATGTTGAACTTTCTTATTTATGGCCCCATCTTCACGAAATTTGGTAGCCGTCTTCCCTGCGCTAACCGAGACCAATGTACTTACTTATTTCGGTGGTATGATGCCACTGTCAGTCGCCATATTGAACCTTTCAATGGTCTTTGTTACTTATGGACCCAGCTTCAAGAAATTTGGTACGTGGGTCCCCAACGCTAACTGAATCCTACTTACGTACATATATACGTCCATAGCATGCAGCTCGGTCACTGTGTGAGGCGGCGTTGGGTCCCCCATCCCAACGCCTCCCACATTGTTGGCTGCCTGCCTATATAAGGCCGTCCGTCGCTCCAGCCTCTACATCCCCTTCCTTGCTTAGCCACGGGATTCATGTCTCCCTGCTGATAACTACAGCCTTTTTATTTAATCAATGCCTTCTCCGCTGTTTTATTGTTCGTTTATTACGATTATAGCTATTGTGTAGGTATTTTAGACTTACTTTACATTGTTCAGGTACCCATTTCCTTTATCATTCCAACTGTACCCACATTAACATGTCTATCTAGGTGATCACCATCGATCAAAAAACTGTCACTTACCGAATGGTTTCCATGACCGGAGATGGCACCTGCCTTTTCCATTCTCTGTGTTACATATTGCACGGCCATATCAGCCTCACTCTTGATATCCGGAGGAACATTGTGTCTTATGTATTGAATGACTGGGACAGGTTCAAGGTGTGGACTGATGACGGTACAGGAGATAATTATACTACACAGGAGCACTATAAGAGTGAAATACTTAAGCCCTTCACCTATGGTCCTGCATGTGAGTTGATGGCTGCTGCTGAATTGTTCGGTTGACGCTTTCAAGTGTACCGAAATGGCCAAATATTTTACACCTTTGGACAACTGCCAATGCCTCTTAAACATCTTAGATTCACAGGTGACGATTTCAGTAGTGGACACTTTGATGTTTATGAATGTTTAAACTCTCAAAAGCTGGATGTGAAGTTATCAATGAAACCGGTTGCATGCTTACAACGATTGACAGATGCCGAATGTCACTTCAACACAAGTCCTGCAAATACTGTAGTAATTGAAACAAACCCTGAAACTCAAACCGATTATGACAGCAGCAATCCAAGCTGTGAGATTTGAGGCAAGATTGCTTTTCACATGGCCAACTGTAAATTGAATGCTCAAGAGTAAGCTCAGCGCACAGCTTGGTCATATTACAACCGTAGGGCCGAACTGACAACGTGGTATACAAAGAGATCCTTAACAAATAATTATTGGTATATTTTCCCTCAGTTTAAAAAGGTTTACTTTTCTTCTTAATTAAAATTTTAAAGCAGTACTTCGCCGCTGCAAAGCGCGGGTATTTTGCTAGTCTATACTAATAAAAGGCAAAGCCCTCACTGATTGACTGACTCACTCACTCACTCACTCATCACTAATTCTCCAACTTCCCATTTACGCAGAAGGCTGACATTTGGCAGGCTAAATTCCTTACAGCTTACTTACAATAGTTAAGCAGGTTTCATTTCGAAAGTCTACGCGTAACGGTCATAACTGAATCCTTCTTACGTACATATATACGGCCATAGCCTGCAGCTCGTCACCCATCACCACGCCTCCCACGTAGTTGGCTGCCTGTCTAATATTGCATCCCCCATACTCACGCCTCCCACGTAATTGAGTGCCTACCCATATAAAGCCGTCCGTCAGCAGCAGTCCAATAGACACGCTGCCACTATGAGGCGTTTGTCATGCCTAAGACGAAGACGATATTCGCGAGATACAAGTTTAGTGTGAAGACGCAAGGTATAAACGAGACTTTTGGTCAATTTGAGTTAAAATTGCTGGTGAAGGACTGTGCTTATGCAAACGAAGATGAGATGGTCAGAGATAGAATAGTGTTTGGCACAAATTCAGCAAAAGTGTGAGAGAAACTTTTAAGTGCTGGGTCTGAGCTAACATTAAATAAAACCGTGGACATCACAAAATCACACGAGATAGCACAAGCACAGCTGAGAACCTTCGATGCATGTACTCCGAGTGGCTCACGTGAACTGACTGTGAACGCAGTACACAGAAAACAAGCAAGAGCTCCAAAGAGTGCTGAACTAAATACGCATTACACAATTGAGAAGGCACCAAAAAAATTACGTATGAAGCGAGTTACGCATACAAGCATATTCATAAGTGCAGCTACTGCGGAAACAAAGCATACGGTGGAAAAAGTCATTGTCCAGCTAAAGGAAGACAGTGTAAAAAATGTGGTAAATTGAATCACTTTGCTAAAGTTTGCAGGACTGGGAAAGGTAAACTCGTGCATGCAGTGTGTGATGTCTCCGATAAAGAGGAAATCCTTGATGACAGCAACACTCATAACAGTCAGAAATCAATTACATTGACAATCATGTTACGTTATTTTTAAAATGTTTCCTTTTCTTTTTCATAACTTCTTTAACACACCACTTCTCCGCTGCGAAGCGCGGGTATTTTGCTAGTATATATATATATATATGTTGTTGTCATATCTATCTATTTATATATATATATATTTATATATATCTGTATATATATATATATATATATATTGTGACAACTGGCCCCGGCACAGACAGACGGACATCATATTTTTCCCACACACTATTTATTTATATACACTATATACAAGGTCTTTGCTCACGTGCACCCCCAGTGCCTTCTTGCACCGAATTCCCCAAAGGTCCAGGCCCACAGTCCTTAGTGCCTTCCTGGCCGCCTCCTGTCCTCGCTCTCCAGCTCAGTCTGCTTCCTCCCGACTTCCACCAATGACTGGAGGGAGGCGGCCCCTTAAATAAGGCTCCTGGATGAGCCCCAGGTGTTCCGTCCTTAGCCACGCCCCAGCGTGGCGGAAGTATCGGCTGTCTTCCTGGCAGCTCTCCGGGTGCCACACAAAGTCTTCCCCCCGGCACTTCCTGGTGTGGCGGAAGTGCGGGCTCCGGATAATTAGGCACGGGCGCCGCCTGGCGGTGGCCACGGGTCCCTACAGGGCTGGGCTTCAAAGCCCTGTACCCGGCCCCCTGCCTAACCAGGACGGGCGCCCCACTCTGTCTGGAGGAGGCACTTCGCCCTCCTCACGTCCTCCAAGGTGTCCCGGCGGGCTCCAGCCCCAGCCGCGGACCGTCAGGGGATAAACCGGCATCGGCGCCGCCTGGCGGTGACCACGGGCCCCTACAGGGCTGGGCTTCCATGCCCTGTACCCGTGGTCCCCAACAGAACCAGGACGGACGCCCCCTCGCGGTGTGGAGGAGGCACAAGCCCTCCTCTCGTCCTCCAAGGCGTCCCGGCGGGCTCCAGTCCCGGCCGGCGACTCATGGGATCAACCGGCATCGGGCGCCGCCTGGCGGTAACCACGGGCCCCTACAGGGTAGGGCTTCCATGCCCTCGACCCGTGGCTCCCAACAAAACCAGGACGGACGCCCCCTCGCGGTGTGGAGGAGGCACAGGCCCTCCTCTCGTCCTCCTGGGCGTCCCGGCCGGGCCCCAGCCCTGGCCGGGGACCACAGTGCCCCACCGCTAGCGAGGACACGTGGGTCGAGCGGCACAACCCGAAAGGGCAGCACGTCCCCGGAGAGGGTCCTACTATGTCCCCAGGGTCCATCACGGCACCCTGGGACATCTTTCTTCGGCACCCCCGCCGGCGCAAACGTGCCCCTCTGGCTCGCGCCGCTCTCGCCCCCGTTGTCCCCCCCAGCTGGGTCACTATTGGCCTCCCGGCGTGGAGCTCTCCCGCAGAGCGGCCCGTTTCAGGAGGGCAGGTCCCTGACCACGTCGTCCTCAGCGCTCGTCGGGGCTTCGGACCTGTGGAAAAAGGAAAAAGAGGGCCAGAAGCACTGCCAGGACACTCACCCGAGCGCCCTGCGGTCTCCGTACCCGCAGTGCTCCGCCCCTTCCGACAGCCCCGACTTGCCTGCTGAAGTCCTCCGCCGCTGGTTCCGTGCCCGTCCGCTCGTCCGCGGCACCGCTCTCACAGGCAGCTCGCCCAGCCGCCCAGGGGACTTCCTCTGCCCGCACAGAGGCCAGCCTTTCTCGGGCGCGCACCCAGCGCCGCGTCCTCTCCTATCGGAGGAACCGGCATTCACCCCGGTTCCTCCTTCTTTTCTTGGACGCTGGCGGTCTGGGTCTGAGCATAGCGAAACCTCAAAACCAGCCCGTCTGCGTCCGGCAAGCGACAGGTGACAGCAGCGGACTTGGGCGCAGGCGCTAGGACCCAGGGCACTCAGCAGCGCCGATCCTACTGGCCCCTGCATGTTCGAGCTCCTCGCCTCGCTAGCCGTCTGCACCGCGGCGTGTGCTGTCGGGATGTTTTTTACTTGGAGCTGATCTGTCCGTAAACGGTCACAGCCATGTTCGGCAAACCCCCCCACTTGCTTTACGGGGACGGTAATACTCACCACCCCGCCGTGTTCTGCCGGCCTCCGGTTCCAGCGCCAGCGCCGATCCTCCGTCTCCGCGCGTCTCTCCCGGCGTGACCGCCTTTCCGTCAGCTGCTCACACTGGCGGCGAGAACACGTAACAATTCCTCTAAAGGCGGCTCGGCGGGCGAAGGACTCCTCCGACACCGCGCCGAGCCGCTGGTGGAGAGAGAGACAGGCGTCGGTGGGCTTACCTGTCCATCAGCTCCACGCGATGCCTGCCTCCTCTGGGCCACTCCCTCTGGCCCAATCGGGTCTCGGTTTGGCACGAGACTGGCGTTCCTTGGGCCGCCTCTATCCAATCATCGGCGGGCACGCAAGACACACCAGCCAATCCGTGCCTGTCAGCGGCGGGACTTCCGCCCGCGGCCATCTTGCCTCCCCTGCTCCGAGTGCGGAGGCGTGCCTCTTCGCCGCGTTGTGGTTGCGGGGATTCCTTGAGCGCAGCGGCTCCGACTCCGCAGCCTTCTTTGCTGCCGCCCGTCGCCAGCGCTGCCGACAGCCCGTGGCCCGCGTGCTCCTGCCACGGCGCGGATCCGGTTCGTCCCTCCCTGTAGGAATGAAGGTAAGACCGACCCCGAGGGGCCGATGATTGCAGGGCAGGGCACTTACCTCCCGGATCCCGTCATGCGAGGCCCCGCCTTGGTGTGGCCTTCTGTGCTGCCACGCCGCCTGGCTGTCCGTCGACAGCGCGACTGGAGCCCGCTGCGCTCCGGCGATGTCGGGTTCTCCTCCGCACCCGGGGAAAGCCATTCCGCTGTCCGGCGGCGTTTCTTGGGTGAAACGCTACCGCAGGTTGTGCCGCGGCGCTCCGCTGCCAGTGTGTGAGTCGCTGCTGCCGGGCCGTTCACAGAATATTTTTGATTTAATAACACAGGTCCCCGCCTTGAACCAGGCGGAGCATCCTGCCGACTACGCCACTGTGACAACTGGCCCCGGCACAGACAGACGGACATCATATTTTTCCCACACACTATTTATTTATATACACTATATACAAGGTCTTTGCTCACGTGCACCCCCAGTGCCTTCTCGCACCGAATTCCCCAAAGGTCCAGGCCCACAGTCCTTAGTGCCTTCCTGGCCGCCTCCTGTCCTCGCTCTCCAGCTCAGTCTGCTTCCTCCTGACTTCCACCAATGACTGGAGGGAGGCGGCCCCTTAAATAAGGCTCCCGGATGAGCCCCAGGTGTTCCGTCCTTAGCCGCCCCAGCGTGGCGGAAGTATCGGCTGTCTTCCTGGCAGCTCTCCGGGTGCCACACAAAGTCTTCCCCCCGGCACTTCCGGGTGTGGCGGAAGTGCGGGCTCCGGATAATTAGGCACCGGGGCGCCGCCTGGCGGTGACCATGGGCCCCTACAGGGCTGGGCTTCCATGCCCTGTACCCGAGGTCCCCAACAGAACCAGGACGGACGCCCCCTCGCGGTGTGGAGGAGGCACAAGCCCTCCTCTCGTCCTCCAAGGCGTCCCGGCCGGGGACCACAATATATATAGCAAAATACCTGCGATTGGCAGCGGAGAAGTAAAAAGAAAAGGAAACATTTTAATAATAACGTAACATGATTGACAATGTAATTGTTTTGTCATTGTCATGAGTGTTGCTGGCATATATATATATATATATGTATATATATATACATATACACACATACATATATATATATACATATACATACACTGTATATACACATACTGTATATACACACACACACATATATATACAAATCTACATATATATATATCTACATATATATATATATATTAGGGGTGGGACTCGATTAAAAAAATTAATCCAATTAATTAGAGGCTGTGTAAGAATTAATCTTGATTAATCGTATGTAATCGCACATGTAAATTTGCCCCAAATCGCAAATGTTTTTTTTAATTTAAAAGTGTTTTAGTGGGCGACAGAATCAAATAATAGACATGGACATGAATATTGTAAACTGAAGCTGTTTTAATTTCTGAAAAAAAGCTTTAAACTGCATTTGAATTCAAAACAGAAACAAAAATATCATCCCTGGTTAAAATTGGGCAGACTTAAAAATAAAGTGGTAGTTTAAGTACTTTAAGTACATTTTCAGAATAGTATTGTCTTTAAATAATAATAACCAAAATTTCAACATAAAGTGCAGTTTTCTTCTTAAAAAATAAGTCAGAAACATAAAAGGTAATTTGACCAACTTAATCTTTAAACTCTGAGTAACATTAGCCAAAATTATTTTGTACATTAGGCTAAAACAGTGTGATCATTGAACATTTTGTAATTAGATGTAATTAGAATTACTAACGGTCACGGAAGTCCAATGATCCCCAGTAAGAGCCACAAAGTCCGCTTTCTGTAATGCATCTAATTTTGCTTGCTTTTCAGTGTGCACAAAACCATGCTTTTATCAAGGCTTCGGGAGTCGAAATGATCAGTCGTAGGAACGCTTTATTCCGACTCTAACATTTTTGTAGCTGTGATGTGTGCATCAGTGTAATGGATGTACCAGGAAATCATGCATTGACAAAAGTTCCCGTTTGCTTGGAATTGAAAGTGTGATTAAATCGTTATTTTTAACGCGTTATGGAGTACATGCATCGAAGCTTCTCAGCTGTGCTTGTGCTAATAAAGGGAAACATTTTAAAAATAACGTAACATGATTCTGCTTAACCTAATATTTTTCATACGTCCCAAACCAAGGAGATGCGAAGGTAAAATGAATCGGGTAGCGCGCGTACATACTCAGTGCATCCCCTCTCGGGAATCGAACCTCGAATGTCGGCGTTAGAGGCGTAAGACTCTACAATTAGCCACAGCGTGTGCTTGTCTATGCTAGTATGTACTGTAGATCGGGTATATATATACATTTATATATATACCCGTATCGCAGTGGAGAAGTAGAAGTTATGAAAAGAAAAGGGAACATTTTAAAAATAACGTAACATGATTGTCAATATACAGTAATTGTTTTGTGAGTGTTATTGAATGTTGCTGTCATCAAGGATTTGATTATCATTATTTGTTTCAATCAGGTCGTATTTGTACGATGTGTTGTGTTCAAGTTACATTCCGTGTTTGTCAATCGTTGTAAAGATAAGAGGTTTCATTCATCGATTAGTTTCTTACTGCATCAATAAACAGCTCGTCTTCCTCTTTATCTGAGATGTGACAAACTGCATGCACGGTTTTTTTACACTGTCTTCCTTTAGCGGACATTCACTTTTTCCACCGTGTGCTTTGTTTCCGCAGTAGCTGCACTTATGAATATGATTCTATGTATCAGGCGCTTCATATTTTTTGCTGCCTTCTCAATTGTGTAATTCGGTTTTTGTTCAGCACTCTTTGGAACTGTTGCTTTTTGT
Source organism: Polypterus senegalus (assembly GCF_016835505.1). Lineage (NCBI taxonomy): Eukaryota > Metazoa > Chordata > Cladistia > Polypteriformes > Polypteridae > Polypterus > Polypterus senegalus. The sequence goes on from NC_053155.1 coordinate 229,532,010, forward strand.
CTGTGCACTGCGTCAGTTCACGTGAGCCGCTTGGTGTTCTTGCATCGAAGGTTCCCAGCTGTGCTGGTGCCATCTCGTAATGTCAGCTAAGACCCGCACTTAAAAGTTTCTCTCGCAGTTTCAATGAGTTTGTGCCAAACACCACCCTGACCATCTCATCTTCCTCTGCATAAGCACAGTCCTTCACACGTGAATATTTACCGGCAGTGTTTGTATTGGATTGCCGCTGATGGACGGCCTTATATGGGCAGGCACTAAATTACAAACGCTAGTGGCAGCCTGTCTATGAACTTAATTTAATATAAACTTACGGTTCACGCCGTGCTTTGTTTCCGCAGTAGCTGTACTTATGAATATGCTTGTATGCATCATTTGCTTCATAATGTTTTTCTGCCTTCTCAATTGTGAAATGGCGTTTTGTGCTCATCGCTGTTTGGAGTTCTTCCTTGTTCTCTACGTACTTACGTAGGAGGCGTGATGATGTCACACTAAACTCCCCCCACGCCATCTCCAACTCAACTCCATTACATTATATGTAGAAAAATAGGTTCCAGTTATGACCATTACGCGTAGAATTTCGAAATGAAACCTGCCCAACTTTTGTAAGTAAGCTGTAAGGAATAAGCCTGCCAAATTTCAGCCTTCTACCTACACGGGAAGTTGGAGAATTAGTGATGAGTCAGTGAGTGAGTGAGTGAGTCAGTGAGTGAGTGAGTGAGGGCTTTGCCTTTTATTAGTATGGATACTGTATATATAGTTACAAATTTGCAAATGGAAATCTCCACAAAGGCTCCTGTAAGCACATTGATACCACAACAAAGCAGGAGTGCTATCACTAGTAATATCTGCTACTTGTTCTGCAACACCAAGCAATCCCCAGTAGAAGAGGCCAAGCCCCATCCCCAGTAAGCTATCTACGTCCCATCCCTTATAAACAGACTATTCGGTAAGAATGGTGTCATTTGATCTGACAAGGCAGGTGAGATGGATGTTTCTGATGCCATATCTTTTAATGACAGTGCAAATGGCACTTGCTTTTGTTTATGTTATTTTTCTTTGGAAAAATTCATATTAAAATTTGCACCCAATTTGTATCTGGAAATAATTGCACTAAATATTGATAATTGCACTCTCTGTCTCTGTCTCACACTCTCTACATATATATGACTTGGTTAACAACTTCCTGACTAACACCATCTCATTTTAACAACAGAGCATTCACGCAGACACAATAGATGAAATTGAATAGAGTCAAAACACTGTTGTAAGCAGTTGCATTGCTTTATTAATACTGTTATTAATGTACTATTACTGTCTTTCAATAATTATCAAGTTATGTGATGTATGTATTATGCTAATTCACCCTAAAGTTATTTGAGGTTAGGTTAGCTTAGGGTAGGTTACATCATGACACATCATCATGGTGAAAATGACACATAGAACATGTCCCTTGCATCCAAAGTCATTGAGGTGAAACTGACATCAGACACAGAGGCATACCCCCATCCCCTTAATATATGTCAATGCGCACAATGCTTTATTATATTTCACTGTTCAAGCACTATACCATTTGCCTTTTACTGCCATACTGTAAATTCTGAAAGTGCCTTATATTCATGGATGAACATCAATATGAAATCCATATGTCCGATCAAAACAGCAAACTAAAACAGCATGTTATTCTATTTTAATAAGCCATTTTTTGTTACATATTTGTTTGTATGTTAAGTCATAGTCACATGCATCAAAATGGGAGCAAATAACATCTGGCACAGAATAAGTTGAAAATAACAAGTAAAAACGAATTGCAAAAAACTGTAAAGTGAAAAAGCAGTAAGCAGTTTATGTGTCTGCTTCTCAAATTAACAGAGGATATGGTGCCTCTAAGTTGTGTAAGCATTTTGTGCAAAAATAAACAAAATATTTACAGAATGCAGGGTAACCTTTAGTTTAGGCACTGCAAAAATGCCTCTGTTACCCATATAGTGTCATTTAACAAGGCATTAAAAAAGAAATCTTTTTGGTCTTAGTAATTTTTACAAAGCATCACTAAGTGGTTATTCAGCTTTATGCAGTGTGGCATATTGAAATGTTGGTGAAATTAATGGTAAAAGTTAACCATTCCCGGGTCTTAGACTCAAATATGCCATTTTAAGAGAAAAGTGTTTTGAGTATCTCACCTTTGACCATTCCAAAGTAAAAATATTTTAGTAGGCCATATTGCCGAAATTAATAAACACTTAACTGATTCCTTTTAAGTAGTATTAAGACTAAAGTAAGTATTTGTTACTGTCTTATAATATAACAGTAAATGAATAATAGATGCATTTTCCAGTACCTTATCCAAAGTGTTGCCAAATGCAGTGGATAAGCAAGATTCAAAAGTGAATAACAACATTCTTAAACCTGTTTAATGCAATTCAGGATTATGGAGGCCGTAGCCCACCCTGGGAGCATAGGGTGCGATCCTTGATATGGTGCCAGACAATTACAAGGCCTACTCGAACACATGTGTCCAGTTTAGAATTTTCAGCTAACCTAACACATATCTTCAAAGATATGGGATTAATTCAGGAAAGCCCCACTGAGGTCTAGCAAGAGCCTCCAACCTCCACACAGGCAATAAAACCACATCGGACATGGGATTTAAAAATACAATTATGAATCCATGAGGTAACTAATTACTATGCCACCAAAGTAAATGATATGATTGGGCTAATTTGGCTCCTTGGTATTTGTCTGTTGCCATTTCACATGCAGAAATAACCATAGAAACATTGAATACATTAATAATTTAAAAAGAATACTCAAAGGTTGATGAAACTTGGAAAAAAAAATATACAAATTTCAAGAATAACTTATATCCTAGTAAACAGTGTGAAGGAGGCTGGAGTTTACCTCTTGTGTTCTAGAAGCATAACAATAAAAATGTCTCTTAGGCACAGGCAGTGCCTTGAAAGTACTAAGATGCTCCATGTACAAATTCTTCTTGCTAGTGACATAAAGACGCAGCCCATCTGAGGCCCCACTAGAAAGAATGTGCCAATCTCTAACTATAATGCTAGCCCTGTCTTCTCTTCCATCTTGGTTGCCACAGGAACAAGCAAGAGAGTGTTTTCGGAGATCACCTATTATAGGTGTCATGACTGTCACTTAAACAGTGAAGCCCTTTTAATTGTAACATACACAATTCACTGGTTTATAGGCAATAGCAGAAATAAGAGTTCTCAATCAGAAGTAACAGAAAGTCTAATGAAATACGCTGGAGGCAAGGACTGTTGAACAGATACTTGTGAGAAATGGTTACAATTCCTGATTGATGTCTTACGTTGATAGAAAAGGGGTCTCTCTCTCAGCCATTCTGCTCTCTTTTCCTTTTAGACGAATGCTATCCATTGTTCAATTTTCTCAAAATGAGCTAATTGACTAAAGAGGAGTTTGAAATGAATGTAGCCACTGTTAAATGTAGTCAGTGGTATTTCCTGCTTCTTCTCATTACTCAAGTCTACACATAATGCATGTGATAATGCAAACATAATTAGATATCTGACAAATGTAATTCCCTTTTACATTCAATCTCAGTCCATTTCTGTTGCCTTTAATTTCTTTTGTACACTATACATGAGCAAACAGTGGCCAATTTCCTGCTACCTGCATCTAAAATTAAATATGTTGATTCTATCCTGCATTATATCTGTTTTGTTTAATTTTATTTTGTGTATTTTTATGATTTGTTTGTCTTGGCAGTATACATCAACTGTGTTTTATTTCTAGTATTTAAAACCTGATTAAAAAAAAAAAAACATACTTTTTACCTTTAGATATAAAAGACAATAGACAAATAGGATTAACTGAAAGCTGTAACATATACCAAAATGCAAAGATCTGTACTTTTTGCATTGTGAAGGATTCGGCTTTTAAAATATACTCAAGTCAAAAAAAAAGATATAATCTAAAAGTATTTTACCAATCAGCACTCCTATTTGCTGCTTGATTTGTTTAAATCATCCATCCATTCACTTCCTGTACTCTATCCAACCTAGTGAAAACCTAGGCAGGCACACTCACTGGCATGCCAATACCCACTAACACATACTGGGCCCGTGCAGTCACCAGTAAGACTACCAAGCATGTTTTAGCACAAGATGGTGGGAAAAGTGAGCTACTTTATTTACAGGAAACTAACAAGGACACGCAAAGAAAGTACAAACTCCACACAGACAATGGCTGTGTAAGAATTCAAACCCAGTCCCCTGCATCTCAGAATCATCACTGCTAAAGAGAATGACACTGTGCTGTTTCTTAATCATAATAATTCTGCTGTAAATGTTTTAATTACATATATTTTTACCAGAGTAATACAATTACTGTTTTTTATATTTCAGGGCAACGTAACATTGTAATATATGTTAAATAGTATGTATCAAACATTCTGATTGATCTACTAGGTGGATTCTACATCATTAATCTGTTTTAAAGATATTTTCCTTACTGATTTCAAAGTCTGAATCTAACACACTTGTAATTTTAGAAAGCCAGGTACACTTACTCTATATACTAAATGCTACATTTACACCAAACAAGAGTGAGCAAGAATGTGGGACAGCACAGTAAATAATAATACATGTTAAATGATTTAAAGAGCCTGTAGAAATTGAGTATGTCTGTTGATTGGCATACAAAGTCCTGAATGAAGGTGCACTAGCAAGTAAATTTCCTAATGTAACATTCCAAAATGTACTTAATCCACTTCAGGATGGCAGCGGATGAAGCCCACCTCATCCACAATGATTAGTTATGCTTAAGCTACACAAGGCTCTAACGAGACATCACATGAGGTACTGCATGTAGTTTTAGTTTCCAAGCCACGAAAAAGATATAGCAATGCTAGATAAAGTCCAGATATGAGCAATTAGGCTAGTTATGGAACTAAGAATTATGAGTAATAGAGGAGAGGTTGAAGGAGTTAAATCTTTTCAGTTTAAGATAATAGAGAACAAAGTGGCAATATTACTGATTTTTTTTTAAATTATGAAAAAATTAGTGTAATGGATTTTCATTTAAAAATTGCTTCTTCAACAGGAAAACGGAGACAGAAATGTAAACTTGTTAAGAGTAGGTTTTGTACAAATGTTAGAAAATTTCCTTTACACATAGAACCTCAGACTCATGGAATAAATTACTAAGTGCTGGGATAGACAGGAGGACTTCAGGAACTTGATATTATTTTGGAGAAATTGTAATTGAATGAAGGTGCACTAGCAAGCGAGCTTTGTTGGGCTAGATGTCCTGTTGTTGTCAGAAATGTTCTAATGTTGTAAAGGCAAGACCAATCACATAATAATAATAATAATAATAATAATACATTTCATTTAAAAGTGCCTTTCAAAGATACCCAAGAACATTGTACGATATATATAAAATCAAATAATCCAATATATAAACAAAACTAATAAGAACAGCAAAAGGCAATAATAAAAAAATAGATTTTAAGTTATATTTAAAAACTGAAAGTGAGGTACACATATGGAGCTCCAAAGACAGAGCCTTCCATAGCTGTGGCCCTGACACACTAAAGGTCCTATCACCTATAGTGCGCAATCTGCACAGTAGAATGGTTAACAGCAAGGAGTTAGAAGAACAAAGTGAACATGATGGACAAAATGGACATAATAAAGAAGGCAAGTAAGGTGGGGCCAGACCATGAAGAGACTTAAGTTTGTTTTGAATGCAAAAAGGGACAGGTAGCTAGTGTAACTTTAGGAGTGTAGGAGTAATATGCTCCCAGGGTTTTAAATGAGTAACCACTCTTACTGCTGAATTTTGTACATATTGTAACGTTTTTAGGCTCTGAGCAGGGGTACCAAACAACACTGCGTTGCAATAGTCAAGTCGTGAGGTGACAAAAGCATGAATACATGTCTCAGTTGCAGTAACAGAGAGAAATGGACCCAGCCTTGAAATTTGCATAAGGTTGAAAAAAGCAACCTTGGTAATATTATTAATATGTGGATCAAAGGAAAGTGTAGGATCAAGAATAACACCAAGATTTTTAACCTGTGCAGACAAGAATGAAAAAAAGCCTGGGATTTTTACTGAGAAATTGTCTGGTTTTTTAAAGTGCCTGGAGATGCAATAATTAAAGCCTCAGGTTTATCACTGTTCAGTCTGAGAAAGTTGTCAGAGGACCAGTGTTTAATGTCAGCCAAACAGACAATCAATGCAGGAGGAGATAATGTTTGCATAAGCCTGTATGTAAATAAATAAATCTGTGTATCGTCAGCATAACAATGAAATTATAGACGGAGTCCTCTAATAATGACACAGAGAGGAAGTATAAAAATGATAAAGAACAGAGAACCAAGAACTGATCCCTGTGGGACACAATTGAGCAAATAAGATGGGTCAGATCTAAACTTACTGATGATAATAAATTGCTGTCGGTTCTTAAGGTACAATTTAGACCATGCAAGAGTATTTCTAGCAATATTTAACTCATTCTCAAGTCAAAACAAAAGAATGTCACGATGTACCACATCAGAAGCAGCAGTGAGGTCTAAGAAAATCATTTGTGTTAAAAGACCATGATCTTCTTTTTTTAGGAGATCATTAGTCACCCTGACGAGTGCTGTCTCTGTACTGTGATTGGCCCTAAAACCAGATTGAAATTCCTGAAACAGATCATTAGAGGCAAGATGGTCTTTCAAATGGTGAACCACAGCACGTTTTACTAAGAAATAGAAGATTTGAAATAGGTCGATAGTTTTTAAAATCCTCAGGGTCAAGTCCAGGGTTTGTGAGGACAGCTGCAACAACAGCTGTCTTTAGGCTGGAAGGGAACAAGCCAGTATAAAGAGATGTATGGATAATACTGGTGATAAAAGCAAGAACAAAAGGCAACGCAGCCTTAACCAAAGAAGAAGGCATGGAGTCTAGAATATAAGTAGGTGTCATGGCGGTCACGGCAAGTTTATGGACTGTAGGATCATCCAACAATGTGAAACTAGATAAACAGCTTTCAGTTAAGATAGGAGATGCACACAGCTTGGACCGAGACATTGGACCTTTTTTGAAATTCAGAATAAATCAAATCAACCTCATTATTAAAAAATGATACACATTTCTGACAAAGGTCATAGGAAGCAAACAAGGGAAAGTTATTTGCATGTTTATGTAACTTATATACAATAGAAAACAAGCTTTTGGGTATTATACTGACCATGCAGAATTCTATCAGTATAATAAGTAGTCTTAGCTTTCTGTAGTGCCTCCTTATAGAGAGCAACATGTTTCTTATAGGCAGATGCATGGGAAAGCAAGATTGTTTTCCTACTATGTCATTCAAGCCTTTGCCCACAAGCTTTCTTATGATGCAGCTCAGGAGAAAACCAAGGAACAGAGTGCGTAAATGTCACACTACGGGTTTTAAGTGGAGTAAGATGATTCAGACTAGTTGAAAGTATATTGTTGTTGTAAGAGCCATTTTAAGTTATATTAAATGTTTGCCTATATATTAGTGCATAGTCTATGGGAGGTTCTTACAACCCCCATAAGTTGAAATGAATTCGTATATTCTAACTATTTCTAGCCTCTCTGACTATACATTATACTCAGTTAGTGACCTGCCTTGCCATGTGTAAGGTGTGGAGGGCACATGGTTTTAAACCAAGCCTTACGTACCCAGTAGCATGAAAGACAACGTGCTCTATTGAATGTGTAGTACTGTTTGTTTAGAGTGTACTGAAGAAGAAGTAAAGCATCTTTAAGTACAGAAACAACAAAAGTTTGACAAGAAAACCTAAGCTTAGAGAAGATAAATTTTTAAAATTTTTTTGCCATTTTTTCTATGTGTGTAACAACCTTTTTTCTTTATTCTTGTGTGGACTATTTGCTTTGAATTTTCACAAAATCTTTTAAAACAAACTTTTGGATTGAGCAATTTCTTTCAGCACGCATTCGACCAGTGCTTGATCATGCCTTACGCACCAGCAGCTACAGTCGTGATGATGAACTAAGGTACTTCTTCCTTCGGCTGCTCTCGTTAGTGGTTGCCACAGCAAATCATCTTCTTCCATAACTTTCTGTCCTCTGCATCTTGTTCTGTTACACCCATCACTTGCATGTCCTCTCTCACCACATCCATAAACCTTCGCTTAGTCCTTCCTCTTTTCCTCTTCCCTGGCAGCTCTATCCTTAGCGTCCTTCTCCCAATATACCCAGCATCTCTCCTCTGCACATGTCCAAACCAATGCAATCTTGCCTCTCTGACTTTGTCTCCCAACCATCCAACTCGAGCTGACCCTATAATGTACTCATTTCTAATCTTATCCATCCTCGTCATATCCAGTGCAATTCTAAGCATCTTTAACTCTGCTACCTGCAGCTCTGTCTCCTGCTTTCTGGTCAGTGCCACCGTCTCCAACCCATAAAACATAGCTGGTCTCACTACCATTCTGTAGAACTTCCCTTTCATTCTTGCTAATACCCGTCTGTCATAAATTACTCCTGACACTCCTCCACCCACTTCACCCTGCCTGCGCTCTCTTTTTCACCTCTCTTCCACAATCCTCATTACTCTGTACTGTTGATCCCAAGTATTTAAACTCATCCACCTTCGCCAACTCTACTCCCTGCATCCTCACCATTCCACTGACCTCCCTCCCATTTACACACATGTATTCTGTCTTGTTCCTACTGACCTTCATTTCTCTCCTCTCTAGAGCATGTCTCCACCTCTCCAGGGTCTCCTCAACTTGCTCCCTACTATCGCTACAGATCACAATGTCATCAGCAAACATCATAGTACATGGGAACTCCTGTCTAATCTCGTCTGTCAACCTGTCCATCACCATTGGAAATAAGAAAGGGCTCAGAGCCGATCCCTGATGTAATCCCACCTCCAACTTGAATGCATCCGTCACTCCTACCGCAGATCTCACCACTGTTACACTTCCCTCATACATATCCTGTACATCTCTTACGTACTTCTCTGCCACTCCCGACTTCCTCATACAATACCACAGCTCCTCTTGAGGCACCCTGTCATATGCTTTCTCCAGGTCAACAAAGACGCAATAAAACTCCTTCTGGCCTTCTCTAAACTTCTCCATCAACATCCTCAGAGCAAGCATTGCACCTGTGGTGCTCTTTCTTGGCATGGAACAATGCTACTGATCACTAATCATCACCTCACTTCTTAACCTAGCTTCCACTACTCTTTCCCATAACTTCATGCTGTGGCTCATCAATTTTATTCCCCTGTAGTTACTGCAGTCCAAGATTCCATTAAACAATCTGGTTAAAAACTCCACTGCCATCTCTCCTAGACACCTCCATGTTTCCACAGGTATTTCATCTGGACCAACGGCCTTTCCATTTTTTATCCTCTTCATAGCTGTCCTTACTTCCTCCTTGCTAATCTGTTGCACTTCCTGATTCATTATCTCCACATCATCCAACCCCCTCCCTCTCATTCTATTCATTCATCAGCCTTTCAAAGTACTCTTTCCATCTGCTCAACACACTCTCCTAGCTTGTGAGTATGTTTCCATCTTTATCCTTTATCACCCTAACCTGCTGCACATCTTTTCCAGCTCGGCCCCTCTGTCTAGCCGATCGGTACAGGTCCTTTTCTCCCTCCTTAGTGTCCAACCTCTCATACAACTCATCAAACACCTTTTCTTTAGCCTTTGCCACCTCTCTCTTCACCTTGCGCCTTATCTCCTTGTAGTCTTTTCTACTTTCTGCATCTCTCTGACTATCCTACTTCTTCTTTGCCATCCTCTTCCTCTGTATACTCTCCTGTATTTCCTCATTCCACCACCAGGTTTCCTTTTCTTCCTTCCTCTTTCCAGATGTCACGCCAAGCACCCATCTTGCTGTCACCCTTACTACATCTGCTGTAGTTTCCCAGCTGTCTGGTAACTCTTCACTGCCACCCAGTGCCTGTCTCACCTCCTCCCTAAACTCAACCTTGCAGCCTTCCTTTTTCAACTTCCACCATGTGATCCTTAGCTCTGCCCTCACTCTCTTCCTCTTATTGATCTCCAACGTCATCCTACTGACCACCATCTTATGCTGCTTAACTACACTTTCCCCTGCCACCACTTTTCAGTCTTCAATCTCCTTCAGGTCAGGTCTTCTGCATAGGATGTAATCTACCTGTGTGCATCGTCCTCCACTCTTGTATGTAACCCTATGTTCCTCCCTCTTCTTAATGTATTCACCACAGCCATGTCCATCCATTTGGCAAAATCCACTATCCTCTGACCTGCTTCATTCATCTACTTAACACCATACCTACCCATCACCTCCTCATCTCCACTGGTCCCTTCACCAACATGCCCATTGAAATCCGCTCCAATCACCACTTTCTGTCCCTTGGGTACACTGTTCATCACTTCATCCAACAATCTTCTTTTCCCCCATTGCACACCCAACTTGTGGTGCATATGCACTAACAACCTTCATCATTACACCTCCAATTTCCAGCTTCATAATCATTACTCTGCCTGGCACTCTTTTCACCTCCGAAACACTCTTGACATACCTTTTCTTCAGAATAACTCCTACCCCATTTCTCCTCCCATCCACACCATGATAGAACAATTTGAATCCACCTCCAATCCACCTGGCCTTACTCCTCTTCCATTTAGACTCTTGCATGCACACTATATCAACCTTCCTTCTCTCCATCATATCTGCTAACTCTCTCCCCTTACCAGTCATACTGCCAACATTCAAAGTTCCTACCCTCAGTTCCTCTCTCTTTACTTTCCTCCTCTCCTCCTGCCTCCGGACACATCTCCCCCACTCTTCTTCTCCTTCTTTGGCCAACAGTAGCCCAATTTGCACCAGCACCCTGTTGGCTAACACTACTGGTGGCGGTCGTTGTTAACCCAGGGCTTGACCGATCTGGTATAGAAATTAGTATTGTTGTCCGCATATTGATTTTGCAAAATTTTACACCAGATGCCCTTCCTGACGTAACCTGCCCCATTTATCCGGGCTTGAGACCAGCACAAAGAAATACACTGGTTTGTACATCCCCTGTGGCTGGGTTGTAATGATGAACTAAGGTAGCAGGCGATAAAGAAATACCAGCTGGAGGTCACTGCTTCAATGTACTTACAAGAGCAGTGGCACTGATATTTTTTTCGTGTTCCTAAGGTGATATTACAAGGTGATTGTTGCCCATGTGACTGAACAAGGATAGGCATATCAAACAGAATAGCCTTACGGTCAGAGATAGATAGATCATATAAATTAAATTAGTAGGTGTAATACCGAAGGTACACACAAGGTAAAGTGTGTGTCCTCTAGCATGAGTCGGAAAATTGACATGCTGAGTAAAATCAAAGCACTGAAATACATTAAGGAAATCAGTCACATGTTAGGAATTCACAGATTGTAACTGTAAGTTAACATAACCAAGCAGTAATACAGCAGGATACAAAGAACACAGAGAAGTGAGCAATTCAGTGAGTTCTGATAAGAAGACAGGTCTCTGTTTTGGATGATGATAGACAAGTGATGTCAACAGAGGCCTTTCACCAGATAGTATTAATGCCAGATACTCAAATGATATAACATTGTGAGCAGAAACTGGCTTGATTCTAAACTTAGAAGAATATACAACTGCAACACTGCCCCCGCGGCCAGTAATACATGCCTTTTCCAGATAACAATAGTAGGATAATTTTCTGATATGCTATTTAGAGAATGGATTTTGAATGAGGCAATTTTAGCATTTTGCATATAGCTAGAGGATTCTGGCATTTGACTCGTTAATGATATAGACCAAAAGTACTTAATATTTATAGAAGGAGGCAGTCCAGTAGTGATAGGTGTTGTAGATACAGTAAAACGGCATCAAGATCAACTCAATGTTGTTCTTGGAATAATAGTCAAACTACCAAGACAAGCTTGTGTAACTGTACCTAGGACAGAGCAGATTTCCTAAATGCCTAAATGGAACAAGCAATGTTGGGGTTTGGCAATCAGTACGCTGAAAAGCATAAAGCTGTGAATAAGAGCAGCTTACAGCCATAATCGAATAGACCATGTAGGCAATAATATCCAGAGATTCAATTTTTTAATCCAAATGGGAGAAGCGGCAGCCAAAATGTGCCAACATAATCTCTCATTCCCCAGAAGTGTCAATCAAGTTATGAATTCATGAAGCACATGCATTAATGAAGCACCAGTACAGAATTAGCAATAAATCTAATGCCTATGTATCGTGATATGGAGTTGAGGCCCCAAAATGACCACAAATCAGGTTAGGACGTTCACTGAAAAGCCCACAAGAGGTTCGTCCAAACCTTTCTGTCTTCAACTACCACCTGCAGGCTTCAGCTTAAGTAGGCCCAAAAACGGGGACATGTTTTTAAAATTTAAAATATACACTAAAGTACCAAACTTGACAAAAATGCCTTATAAAGGAGAAAAAAAATAAAAAGCCCAAGCTCTTTATAAGCTGCAAAAAATTTTTTAAAAATAACAAAAATGTTCAAAATAGCAAAAACGATGTGCCTAAAAAAACAATCCACAGCAACCAAGCCCCAAAACACTATCCATTATTTGAGATCCAGAAAATAGGACAACAAGTCACAAATAATAAATAAAATAAATTAAAAAACCGCAAATCCAAAGAAAACAGCAAACTCCTTCACAAACTCAACGCTCCATTAATGGATTCTCTTTCAGGCTGACCTATAAAGCCTGAAGGGGGGCCCAGCAGCAGAGACGTCCCAGTTGACCTACCTTTTAGAGTCCCATTTGCAAATAATATGGAGTGAAAGTAAATTTAAAATAACAATACATCATTTATAAATTATAAGCAAAGCTAATAGAAATTAAAATCATAATTCAAATATAACAAAAATGGCACTAAAACACCAAATAAATACAACCCAGAAAAAAACTGTAACATGCCAGCATCTAAGTAGTTAATGTGCTCAGAGTAAAACCTACACAGACATGAGTTAAAACATATAAACGTCATGCAGACAATGACACTAGATCCATGAGGCATCAGCAGAAATGAGTCCACATTGAAAACTAAATAAAAGATTTGAATCTATAGTATTCAGTTTGTGGATTATGTGAAGCCCCTGAATGTGATGCATGATAAAGGAATCCTAGTTGCAAACCCATGAAAAAAGCTCTGCATGTCAATCAAGTAGTCAAAGGAAACAAAGCATCTGAGGTCTGTAGTATGTAGGGCAGAATGAAAATCAAGATGTTAAATTTACAAATGTAATTCAAATGACCTACAACTAGATAAAAAGGGAAGAATACAAATACATCCTAGCACTAATAAGCAGCACCAGTTGCTGAATTGCCATGAAAGTATTCAACTCATTCCTGTGTTTAGCATCTTTAAAACAGAAACAAATAGTGTCCTTTGGCATCTGGTAAGAAGAAAATGACCAGGAGAAGCAAACTGGAGAAAGATAAAACTAAGTCATTAAGTAGGTAGGGAACAGAGTACCAATAGGAACAAATATAATTGAATGTGAAAGTCAGAAAAAACAAAAACAAAATTTGAAGTTCGAGAAATGATACAAATGTCCTTAAACAACTTTGTTTTTATTTTCCCCTAACTCTAATCTTAATTTTTGTATTTATGGTGAGTCCAAAATCTTGGATTGGATGAATCTTGGAATGCTGTGTGACTCCATCATACACACAGGATATGAAAATACAATTAATTATGTGATCTCCTTGTCTTTAAACTGAACACAGGCTGAGTGTCGATAAACATCAAGAGTACTGCCACAAAATTGTGACAACCACACAAAAACCAAACATATAATGTTGTCACCAGAATAACAATGAATAAATAAATGCTCATTAAAACAAATGGAAAAAATCACTAAGGATTACATTCAATCTGCAATACTACTGGAGTTCTTCCAAACCAAGGTATGGAAGTGGGAATTGACTTTTTTGTTAAAACCCTTGGTTTATTTTCTATTTTTAATCATAACTATGGGTAGTGATGAAAGGACATGTTAACAGTTACAAAATATTCTCTAACTGGGATCACTGGGATAATAAGTTTCATGATCTTGGATGACTTCAGTCTAAAGGCATTGCATATACACACTAAATGGAATTAAGCTGAGGGCATTATGTATTGGGAGAAAATACCAGCAAATGATATCATGAAGTGAACATGTGTCAAATCCAGAAATCTTCCAAAATGAGGAGGAAAATGTTGCAGAAAACAACACATGGTAATATATCTCTAAATGAATGTCACATACTTCAAAATGTTCTAGATCAGTGCTACCCTAAGTCAGTCCAGGGGGCCCACTGTGGCTGCAGGTTTTTGTTCCAACCAGATTCATAATCTGTGGCAACACCTGATAACTCATTTAATTAACTGCTAATTTTTTTCTCATATTCTAAACTCAGAAAAGCACAGCAGCACAATTTTTTACATTTATAAGACATTTAGAATTATTTCTACTTTTGCTATAGATTTAAATGCTTGGCTCTCTTTTGTTGATTTCAGTATATTTTGCCCTTTCTCTGTGTAGTTCCTTCCCCACCCCCCTTCGTTGTATCTTATTAATGACAATTAAAAACGAGCAGAGAAGACAACAAGGCATGCAACACTGAATAATCAAAGGCTGCTACTTTAGCATTAGACCCACTAATTAGTAAATAATGGATTAATTAAACAATTAGAACACCTGGAAAAGTACAATGAAAATCACGACGAAAATATTGTTAAAAAGAAAAAAAGATAAATTAATTAAGATGTAATTTCACTTAATTAGCCCAGGAGTTCAAATAAAAACAGAAACTGGTTGGAACAAAAACCTGCAGCCACAGTGGGTCGCTAGGACCGAGTTTGGGAAGCACTGCCCTAGATGTTATTTAAATATAGTTCATAATGTATCTTCATGGAAATCTGAAAATGTATTTAAGACATCATGAAATATATTTGTGATACAGTATCTCAAAATTTGCTTTATGTATGTTAAAATGTAGAGAAATCTATTTAGAGATATCATAAATTAAGTTTTGGTTATCTGAAGAACTGAAATATGTTTTAATCATATATGAAATACATTTTGAGATATTTTTAAAGTTTAATTGACTTGTCATAAAGAGTTAGAAAGAAGATTACAGAGATCATCAAGGATCAGGCAAAGATGGATCTCCACTCTTATTCTTAGAGGTTCAAGTGAAGCATTAAGTAGACTTTGCCCATAAACAAGCGGACTGAAGACCTAGAGGTAGAGCGCTGCATTTACTTTCATTGACAATAATTATCTGTTCTGGTAAAGACTTTATCTGT
Organism: Polypterus senegalus; assembly: GCF_016835505.1. NCBI lineage: Eukaryota > Metazoa > Chordata > Cladistia > Polypteriformes > Polypteridae > Polypterus > Polypterus senegalus. The sequence continues at coordinate 229,547,326 of NC_053155.1, forward strand.
ACAAAAGAGATTTTCTGCATCACAGATGTCATGTCTCCAAAGCAATATCACATTATTAAGGTAACTAAGAATAGTTTGGCAACCTATGTAGTAATTATATGCATAAATGTAAACTACAAGAAGTATTACAAAGGGAGAAAACACAAGCCATTTAACTTGAATGAGGTTTAACAGGAGACATAAAATATCTAATGACTAGTTAGAGGGGAGCCAAAATGACAAAGCAATAATGTATGAAAGTAAAACAATATAATTACTACATCTTTTCATATTGAATGTTATCCTCAAATCAGCCTTTTCAAGACCATGAAGATGGGTCTCTTCTGATCTTGCTTTGCATGTTGCAGCCATGTCACAAATGTAGTTGTGAGTAGGCCCTGATTTTGGATGAATCTCAGATCATTATTGTGTTTTCTTTATTATAAAATGAAGAATGCATTTTTATGAAATGGCATTCTGAAGTGGATTTTGCCTCTGTCTTTTCAAGTATCATGCACAATTGACTAGAATTACTTTAAGTACTCCTGTCAATATTGCTAGAAATGTATACAACAAGGGTAACAACTTTAATGCTACTGGCACAAATTGTAAATGGAAAAAAAAAGCTTGGAGTACACTATTCTTTTTTAGGACTTACATATACTTCTCAAAATGATAAATAATAATGCAATAAATACATGCATTGATTGCTAACTGAAAATATTTGATCAAGTGTATTGATGATCTCAGGAGCAGGAGGGGGTTCCCTTTCTATTATTTGTTCTACAAATCTCCATTAATAAAATAAATTAAACTTCATGGAGCAATTACTCAAATTAAACTATCTGCATTCACCCTTGATCCAGTCCAAACAGGATTTTTTTATAGTCTGTGATTTCATACTTGACTGTGTAGTAGACACAGTGAAATCTTAAATAGAAATGGATATTTTTCTAAATGCTCTGAACACTGTAATTGTTAAACCTTTGCTTAAAAAAATTAATCTTGATAAGTTAGTTTAAGACAATTGTTAACCTGTTTTGAATCTACAATTTTAAACTAAAACTCTAGTCACACATTTTTTAAATAGTTAAATAATATTTGATTGAAAATTATATTCTAGAAAAGTTGCAGTGGGGTTTTAAAGATATTTATAGCACCTACTGTACATTGCATATGTTAAGTTAATATGTTATATAAGACCTCAAACCGATACATATAATGTGTCAGCATTTATTCTTCTGTTGACATTACAGTATATTTCATAGTGGATTTATTCACCATCTGAAACAGTGAGTTGATCACTCCAGCACTGCATTAAAATGGTTTCTCAAAAGAGATGGTCTTCATCCTAACTGGAGGGGATCATATGTATTATCCCAAAATATGGCAGCAAAACTACCTGGTTGACTGATCAGAGCACAATTTAGGCTGCAGTCTTGTGATCTTAAATCACAGGCTGTTGTTTATCCCACCTGTTACTATCCTGAAGCTGTTACCCAAAATCACTGTTGTGGGACATCCAGCAAATTTAGTCTTGATACAAACCTTAAATTAATTGATAACCAAAAAATAAGGTGTATAATTAGACCAAGCGATAAAACCAGACCCTCCACCAGGGGCATCTGTAATAGAAATTTACTTCAAATTAAAGCAAAAAATATGTCACCAGTTCAGAAAGAAGCATGCAGTTTTAAATGTTGCTTATTGAACATTCACTGTCTTGGCAGTAAAGCTGTTTTGGTAAATGATATTATATTAAGTACAAAATCTGATCTGTGTCTTCTCACTGAAACCTGGCTTAGTAAATGTGACACTGTTCCCCTAGCTGAGGCGTCACCAGATGGATACTCGTTCCTTCATAAGTCTAGAGATTTTGGTCGAGGAGGAGGCCTTGGAATAATTCATTGTAACAAAATGCAAATCACGTCTAAAAATCTAGGCAACTTTACATCCTTTGAGGCATTCATTTTAAAAATTAAAACGGATTCCAACACAATTATAATGCTAGTCTACAGACCACCAGGGCCATATTCATTGTTCATGATTGAATTTAGCAACCTTCTATCTGATTTGGCTATAAATTATGATCACATAGTTCTGATGGGGGATTTTAATGTACACACTGATGTGGAAACTGACACTTTTAGCAAATGTTTTACTTATTTGTTAAATTCAGTAGGATTTTGTCAGATTGTCAAAGGTCCAACTCATAATCATAACCACACATTAGATTTAATTACTTACTAATTTAATTTAATTAAATTTAATTTTATTTAATATCTTATAAAGTTGAAATTCAAAATTTTAATATTACTCCATTAAATGAAGTTATTTCCGATCACTATTTAATTACATTTGATTTAGTTCTGCCCTTGCCAAGCACTCACAGATTAAAACAAAGACAGTGCGACATCTAGATTGTAATTCTGCTTCAAAATTTATAGATACCTTGAGTAAGTCGAGTGTAATTGTGGAAAACCATTTAGATCAGTTAACATCAAATGTAAATGGAATACAATTTAGATCAGCTAACATCACATTATAATGTGACCTTGAGAGATGCTCTGGACACAGTGGCTCCCCTTAAAACAAAAGTGATCAAAGCACATAGAAACTCTCCCTGGTTTAATGAAAACATTCGAGCTCTTAAATTAGAGTGTCGAAAACTGGAGACAGATGGAGAACAACAAAGCTACATGTCTTTCAAATTGCATGGACAGAGAGTGTTAATAAATATAAAAAAGCCCTCTTTAAAGCTCTCTCAGAATACTATTCTACATTAATAGATAGCAATAATAAAAATCCTCAGGTACTGTTTAGAACAGTGGCTAAATTAACAAATGGGAATTCAGATCAACAGTGCAAAATACCAACAGATATTAGCAGTACAGACTTTATGAACTTCTTCAATGAGAAAATTAAAAATATAAGATCCCAGATCTCAGCATCACAGTACAAACCAAATACTAGCTTAGCAGACCCTGTCTCACATTGCATTCAGCACTTTAGTAATTTTAATCCTGTAACTGAGCAGGAAGTCTTAACTTTAATTTCTAAAATGAAGCCCACTACTTGTTCCCTAGATCCAGTGCCAACAAAACTAGTAAAAGTGCAATGGATGTTCTTGCAGCCTATTCTAAACATTATCAATAGTTCATTATTGCATGGCACAGTACCTGATGCACTAAAAGTGTCAGTCATTAAACCATTACTTAAAAAGTCAGACCTAGACCCACACATACTAAATAATTATAGGCCTATTTCAAATTTACCATTTCTCTCTAAAATACTAGAAAAGTAGTCGCCAGTCAGCTTCAGTCACACCTTACATTACAATTTATTTGAGAAATTCCAGTCTGGTTTCGCACTGGTCATAGTACAGAAACGGCACTAACACGGGTTGTAAATGATATTCTGATATCCTCTGATGAAGGAAACTCCACTGTAATTATGTTGTTGGACTTAAGTGCAGCATTTGACACCATTGACCATTCTATTTTACTGCACAGGCTAGAAAATGATGTTGGGCTTACAGGCCCGTGCTCGCTTGGTTTAGTTCTTATTTATCAAATCGATTCCAATATGTACAGAAATGTGCTGACAGTACTCCATCATTATACACAGAAGTTCAATATGGTGTCCCGCAGGGCTCAGTACTGGGACCTTTACTGTTTTCACTTTACATGCTTCCACTGGGATCTCTCATTAGGAAACATAATGTTAATTTTCACTGTATGCAGATGACACCCAGTTATACCTTTCATTTAAATCAAATGAAGTTTCTCCGATGTTGTCTTTAATTAGTTGTGTTAGTGAATTAAAGGAATGGATGAATGAGAACTACTTGTCTTTAAATACAGATAAAACAGAGATGTTAATTGTTGGAGGGAATGACGCTGATCACAGCAATATTTTGTCATCATTTAACTCAGTTGGAATCCCAATTAATTTTACTGAATCAGCCCAATCTAGGAGTTATCTTTGACTCTAGCATGTCATTTAAAGCACATATTACAAAGTTGTCCAAAACATGTTTCTTCCATCTTAAAAATGTTAGGAAATTAAGGTTTTCTAAATAAACAGGATTCTGAGAAATTAATTCATGCATTTATCTCTAGTAGGATTGACTACTGCAATGCGGTGTTCACTGGCTGTTCAAACTGTTCTTATACAGCCTCCAGTTAATCCAAAATGCTGCTGCAAGAATTATTACAAGAACAAGAAAATATGAACACATAACTCCAGTTCTTAAATCTTTACACTGGCTCCCAGTTAAGTTTAGGGCAGATTTCAAAATCCTCCTTTTAACATATAAAGAATTAAATGGCCAAGGTCCAGCTTACTTGTCTGAACTTATCATGATTTATAAACCAGAACACACATTAAGATGGCGGTCTGCTTAGGATTCCAAGAATTAATAAAATAACAGTGGGAGGTCAAGCTTTTAGTTACAGGGCCTCTAAACTGTGGAATGGTCTGCCTGCTACTATAAGAGATGCCCCTTCAGTCTCAGCCTTTAAATCCCGGCTGAAGACTCACTACTTCAGTTTAGCATATCCTGACTAGAGCTGCTGATTAACTGTACATACTGCATCTCTGTTGTTAGTCATTAGCACTAAAACATAAGTAACATGATAGTTATAATTGAATACTAACCCTCACCTATTCTGTTTCTCTTCTCGGTACTCAAATGTGGCACTTGGTGCCACGCCCACCTGCCAAGTTGTTTGCCTGCCTATGGTAAAGTCATCCCTGATGGAGGATCGCAGGAATCATGGGAAAGAGGGTCCTTTCATCGGATTGGCTGGCCCAGCACTGTTTCAGCTGTGGAATGGCCAAATGGGGGAGGCAGCTTGATGGATGAGGTCTCCAGGACTCTAAACAAATCCAAATCATATTATCTGATATCATCGACTATTAAATTCTGCCTTGTACTTTTAAAATTTGTATTTGTATACTGTATTGAGGATTTGTTCTGTTCTGTGTATTGTATTGTATTGACCCCTTGTTTTTGACACCCACTGCACGCCCAACCTACCTGGAAAGGGGTCTCTCTTTAAACTGCCTTTCCCAAGGTTTCTTCCATTTTTTCCCTAGTGGGTTTTTTGGGAGTTTTTCCTTGTCTTCTTAATAGAGAGTCAAAGCTGGGGGGCTGTAAAGAGGCAGGGCCTGTTAAAGCCCATTATGGCACTCCTTGTGTGATTTTGGGCTATACAAAAATAAATTGTATTGTATTATTGTATTGTATTGTTTCTACCATATATAAGTATGTGAAAAGTCTTTGTAAGCTTACATGTCTGTCAGACAGACTTATGTGATTTAAAGTAAGGCATGGCATAAGGGTCAATCCTTTGTGGTGAAGCAGGTTGGCTGCACACTACCACTCTTCCAGGAGCCTCTTGAACCCACCACCATTAATAACATAACCATGGGATGAGCCAGACAAATGAGGACACTCGCATATAGCAAGGGGCAGGTGTAAAGAAGTGAGCAGGGCTTTTTTTTAAATCCAACAACCAAAACTAACAATGTTCAAAGTGCAGTGCTCCATCTGTTATAAATAGTCAGTGAACATGGAGGCTGAAATCAATCAAATAAATATTCCATAAAAGCAAGGTTCAAATACTGCAGGAAGCTATCCTTTAAAATTCAGTCCCTGATGCAACCCTCTAAAATTGATGTGTCCTTTGCTTACCTCTCACTAGGTAATCACAGCAGAGGAGATGCCCCACTGATTGACACAGCCATCCTTCTCCAGATTTGGGTCCCTTCTGCTCCATGGCTCTCAGTAGGGCATCCCATCTGAACCTCCTCTACCAAGGCTTGAGTCCCTGTGGCCATCCATGGCTCTAACAGGGCTCCCCATCCAAGCCTAACTGACTCCTGCTGCCTTCCCAGACTTAACATGGGAGCAAGCTCTGGGTCACTCCCGCTCCCTACTCACTCAGCTAGAGTGGCCTTCACTTCCCTAGCCCCTGAGCATCAGTCGCACATTCCTCTCATAGGGCATTCCTCTCAACTGCCTGCCTTTTCTTTCTCTGGCTTGCTTGCACCAAGCACTCACCACCTTCCTGCCTGCCTGCTAGTCTCCATTCTTTGAACCTCTGTCTTTTTGTCTCTCTTTTGATTCTTTCGTTTTCTCCCCTTTCTGCCCTGTGTAGGCTCTTCTTATACTCTACTGCCTAATTGGACACAGGTGCAAGAAGCCACACTCTCTGCAGCATCATTGAGGCGCCTGACCAATCCATGCACCTTTGCACAAGTATGTAGAGCAGTCAGCCAGGTATCCCAATTAACTGCAGAGTGAAATGCACTAATGCACACCCGTGTCCAATTGGTGCCTGCCCCTTCCTAGGGCACAATTATGTATTCAAAAATGGACCTCTGATTTCCTAGCCACGGACCCACTATACCACACCCCCTAGTCCTTTATTGTTATTGTCATTCATGCTTCCTTTGGCTAAATTCTTCAGAAAGGACAGTAAGGTGAATTCCCATAACTATGCAGGTAAAATGCAGTTATACGTGTCAGTCATGTCAGGTGACCTGGATGTTCATAAACCTGTTTAGTACAATCACAGCATGAATGAGCTATAATTGTCTTAAAAAGGTAAAAAAAAAACAGAAATTCTAAATGGCTTAGTGAAAAAACAAGGATCTGGTGGGAAAATGTGCTCATCTAAAAGTCAAAAGTTAAGCATGTGCATGTTATCATGGATTCTTAACTAAACTTCAAATTCCACATTACCCAGATTACAAAGACAGTGATTTTCCATCCAAGAAACAAACATGAGTTAGACCAGTGGTGGCGAACCTATGGCACGCGTGCCAAAAGGGGCACGCAGAGCCCTCTCAGTGGGCACGCGCCGCCCGAAAGCACAGAGTTTGTTACTATAAAGCCAGAGGAATGCGGGGCCGGGCTGCTCCCCTCACCGCTCCCCCTCTTCACGCGCACCGGAGGACTTTTCTCACATCACCCGCCCCTCTGCCCAGCAGCCCAATGGGAGCGCTTCCTTCCTCTCCTGTCTGGGGTAAGGCGGGCGGCACACATGCTGCTTGAGGGTGCGGCACGGACTGCAGCCTTTTGAGCCTGTGATTCCCGTGGTGGGGTTGGAGGGGATGTGGTATAGCGGGTCCACAGCTCAAAATTGAAAAGGCCAGTTTTAACAGATAATTGCCGCACTCGCGGTTTAAAGGGGGTTATGGTAGAGTGGCCGGAGCGATTTCCGGGAGCTTTGTGATGCGGGCAGTCCTCGCTTAAGCGCACAGGTGAGGAGTTGTCCGCATCTGTAATTATTGCCAGGAGTTGCTAATCGCCACACCTGATCCACGACCCCGTAATATATAATGGAAGCTTTGGGGGCGGAGCTTAATAGGGAAGACCTGCGTGAAACACTTGAGAGGATCGAAGGGATGACAAAGGACAGCACAGTTAGTTATGAAAATGAAATCCTTAAAGTGTGGAATTCTCTGCCAAATAATCTTAAGTCAATGAAGGCACTTGAGATTGCTTTCCTTACTTTGTTTGGAACATCTTATGGTTGTGCGCAGCTGTTTTCAGCTTTGAATTAAATCAAATCTGACACCAGAAACAGACTAACAGATGACCTGAGTGCTGCATGTGTTGCTCTCAAGCTTACAAAGTATGAGCCAAGGTTAGACAAATTATCAGCATGCATACAACAGCAAAAAAGCACATTAATTGTTCAAAAGCATACCGAATGCAAACATTTACCTTTCAACAAAAAGTTGTTTGTATCATTGAAAGCTCTGTTATTATGTTTTTCTTTTAAGACAAAAGATGTTAATGTATGAGTTGCTTTTCTAAACTAAAAGCTCAGTAGATAGATAGACAGACAGAGCATCAGTATTGACAGTTCAGTCCAATTTATCATCCAGCTGCACTCCCAGGTATTTATAGGTCTGTACCCTCTGTACATACTCACCTCTGATGATCACGGGGTCCATGAGGGGCCTGGGCCTCCTAAAATCCACCACCAGCTCCTTGGTTATGCTAGTGTTTAGTTTTAGGTGGTATTCAGGTTAAATTGCCATGTTGTCACTTTGCGATAAATAAGTGGGTTTTGGATTGCAGTTTGGGCACTTGATTTCTAAATGGTTCGCCATCACTGAGTTAGACTATTCCACCAAAGGGAAGATTATGATACATGCAATTGTTTTTTTAGACAAAAAGATTGTTCTGATACACTTATAACTGGACTGTCAGTTGAAGACATACAAAATGTAAAGCTTTATCAAAATTCAGCACCAAGTGTTCTAAGAAAAACTGAGTATCTCAGCACATAACACCAGTTGTAGTCACATTCAATGGCTTTCAATATCTTTTAGAGTTAATTTAAAAATACTCTTAATTGAATGCAACCCTCATAAAAACCCTGCTCATTTATGTATTTTGTAATTAATTTCCTAATATGCCCCGATTTGATCTTCAAATGCTGGCCTTCCTGACATACATAGAATTAAGCATAAAAATATACAATCGTGGCATTTTTTAAAAAGATGTAATTATTTACACAAGGAAATACATCAAACCAGCAGTGAAGAACATTCCAAATATATTATGAGCCCTTTTCAACAAATTATTAACACTAATTAAATACTTGCATAAATTAGTTTTTGTATCTTCTGAGCATAGCTGGGATGGCTGTTCATATTAGGAGTGTGTTAGCTATTCAGATGTGTAGTGAAACCCTTTCTCTTTTTCTTCTTCTTTCCTATGCATCACTGGAGCACTGTTGAGCATTCCCAACTGTCTTACAGAACATGTTATCAGCTTCTACAATGACTCTGCCATTATCAGACCTCCATGGTTTCATGACAGATACAGAATTGGATAGTGTACAAGTGGATGACCACCTGAGAGGAGCTGAGCATCGATGGTATTCCTGAAATACCTAAGGCTGTGGGTTCCCAGTGGTTTATTTTTTCCAAGATTTGACATCCTGAAATTTTGGTTTCTTTTTCTCCATTGCCATGTGGCAATAGATATTACAAAAAATAAAGAAATGAGTTTTTTTTCATTATTCTCCAAAATAGCCACTTATGAGTGATTTGGCCCAGTGATGGGATGGTGTCATGTTCTTAATTGCAAAATTTGTGTTTTTTAATGATATACTAGCTGTGTGTGGTCTTCAGGACCAAAACAACCAAAACATGTTTTACTACATTCATGAACTTAGAGAAGCGTCAGGTAACTCTTAAGAATTACCCAGTGTAGAGGACGTGGGCCCACCTTGTGATTGCTGCCCCACTGGCTTTCGTAAGAATACACTGGCGATACTATATATCTTAGACATATCGTTGGCATATGAGCCCTATTAGTCTTTGTCTCAAGAAAATACCTCCAGGCAGACAATGTTTTTAGTGAAATCCTCAAGCCTTGCACTTCATTGCTGACGTGTTGCACTTGCACATTGCTGAGCCATGGTGATTACTTTGTTTCAATGTTGTGTTTCTTCATCTGTGTCATGAGCACAATGTCGTTTTTGCGTGGCAGCATTTGCTGCACACTGGTCTTTCGTAGTGAGAAGTGACGTGAATGCAAGTCCTGAAAAAATGTACATATTCATGCATTCGCCATCTAGTGGCTGTGGTTGAGCATGAGCAGAGCAGACTGCTCCATACATACGCAGGTCTTTCATTTATATACGTCTAATTTTTCCCTGGCTAACAGACATATTTAAATCTATAATGGAAAATGATACATATTTTTGCTAGTAATTTTGCAGTTGCCAAATGCCCCATTAAATGTGTTCAGATGTCCATCTCTGTATCAGAGTTATTTAAAGCAAATATTTAAAAAATATTAATGTTGTACTCACTGTTGCCTTTAAAGTTTTTTAACTTGAAAATTTTTATGGTAAATAAAATTGTGCCTTCTTTTTGCAACTCACTTCCTAAATCTGTTTGAAATTCTTTCACTTCAAATATTTAGAAAAAGTCTGAAGAAATGCCATCTCTCTGCTACATTTCAAAACTGATTTCCTGCAATTAATGTTTCCGTTAGTTATGGCCTTGTGACCCAGACATTCTCTGGCTACAGTCTTTCGGTATGCTTTTTATCTCATATTACAGTATGTGTTGTATTGCATTTCTTGCATTGTAATTTCAGAAAGAGCAAAGAAAAGTTTATTTTGTATAGTGCTTTGTAATGGTATATTTAAAGACTGATTTAATTTATCATAGTCCCTAGCTTTGCTGAACATGCAATTTTATTTAATTTTAAACACAGATCACAATGAAAATGTCCCTTTTATCTGGTCAATCAAAGTGTGGATGCTAAGAATAGTTAAAATATAAACATCCTTGTTTAAGTAATAAGTGATAAGAGAACAATATGTATTATTAACTGATAGCTGTGCAAGCTTGTGCTGTTAAAAGCCCAGAGTCCTAGAAACTATTGAAATTGTCAGGTAAAAAATTGAAATTTTGAGATGTCAGGTATTGAAAGGAACTACTCTGGGCATCTCTCTCCTAGGGGGATTTGTTTTGCCGATTTTTGCATCGCTTGTGCATTCGCGGTGGGAGGAAAAGTAAAAGGGATACCATTTTGCCGATGTTAGCAGCTAAGCAACTTTGTCTTTCTTCTGAGGTTTCGTTTTGCTGGCCTCGCTTGTGTTATTAGCGGCTAAGCGAGTTTTCTGTTTCCTCTGAGCCCTTACCCCGACTCCACCTCTCACTTCTGGGCCGCACCGACACACACACTTCCACTTGTAGACGTTTATATGTAAGATATTGGACATCCCACTACACTGCACCCTTGTGTAGTAGTTTAAGTGGCAAAAAAGAGAGTCCATGTACATCTGTACTGTGACCATATATTCACAATAACAAGTTTTGGCTCAACCAAGTAATAATAGATATCTGAGATAAAGAAAATCAGCATGCTACAATTTGAACTGCAATGATCCAAGTACTGAAACAAGTGTTTATCCAGTAAAAGTTCAGTCCCTTCCTCTACTTCATAGTGAAACCCTGAGCAAGTCAATGGATTAGCCTTTGTGTCAGTTTTAAATGATATAAATAAACCAATTGATACAAATATAAATGATATACAGTAATCCCTCGCTATATCACGCTTCGACCTTCGCGGCTTCACTCTATCGCGGATTTTAAATGGAAGCACATCTAAATATATATCAAGGATTTTCTGCTGGTTTGCGGCTTTCTGTGGACAATGGGTCTTTTAATTTAAAGTACATGCTTCCTCAGTTTGTTTGCCCAGTTGATTTCATACAAGGGACGATATTGGTGGATGGCTTAGAAGCTACCCAATCAGAGCATGTATTACATATTAACTAAAACTCCTCAATGATATAAGATATGCTTCCCGCGCGGTGCTTGATTGTTTGCTTCTCTCTATCTCTCTCACTCTCTCTGCCTGACGGAGGGGGTGTGAGCAGAGGGGCTGTTTGCACAGAGGCTGTTTGCCTAGAAGATACGGACGCTCCTCTACAAAATGCCGCTTTATCGCGGTGCTTCTGCATACTTAAAAGCACGTATTGATTTTTTGATTGTTTGCTTTTCTTAGCGAGCGAGCTCTCTCTGACATTCTCTGCTCCTGACGGCGCTCCTTTGAAGAGAAGATATGTTTTAATTTTGAGAAAGAACTGCCAGTCTTGTCATGGAGCACAGTTTAAACTTTTGACTAAAGGGTGTTATTTCATGTCTAGAGAGCTCTAATAATGTTAACAGTGTGCGAGAGTTTATAAGGGCTTAAAATATATAAAAATAACCATACAAACATATAGTTTCTACTTCGCGGATTTTTACCTATCGCGGGGGGGTCTGGAACGCAACCCCCGCGATTGAGGAGGGATTACTGTATTTATTTATATAAATGAACTATTTAATAAACTAACGCATTTAAGACATGGTTTCAATATATAAATGTTATGTAAAATAAACCATTTTCCATGCTAGTTTTGTACAAAAAAATATTTTTTCATACTTGATATGTTTAACTCAAAATATTTTTTAGAAGTGTTTTTAAAATAACAATAAAATGATCTTACATAAAAAAATCAATATCCTAAAAACATTGTAAATATACCACCTTGATTTCAGTTTTAACAAATGCTGCAAATATATCTTTCATGATTGATATGAGCGTCCCGCATTCATTTTATTTTTTACAAGTGGATAATTTTTTTATTATTCGGATTTTTAACCAGTACTGGCTAAATGCCCCAAAATATAAAAATAAAAAGCAGCTTCAGGAAAAAAGCATGGCCTGCTTCACGCTGTCATGTACAACTCTTGATTTTCACTTTTACATTTTATTGCAGATAATTACTGTAATCTGGACAACATGATGCTCTTGAAATCAAATTATGCCTTCTTGCAGAATGTAATGAGTGCAAGTTGGTGCTCACGGCATGCTGTCCACAATCGGGATGTAAACCTGCTGGAGTGTGTTCTTCATTTCCTGTCACAGAGAGGGACAGAGCACCAGGCACTCTGAATTAAATGGCAGGACTCTTCAGGCTTGTTGCCTTGAAGTACTTTATAGTTACAGTATCATTAAAACATCTAAAATACAGGCATTTCCAACTTAAAAGGTACTTTTTGTTTGTTCACTCAAGTTTAAATGTTCTTTGGGAGATAAATACTGTAAGAAATAATCTTTTACCACTATCTTTTGCACTAATTACACTTTAATTTTTCCTCTACTCAATCAATTCCATGATACAATCCGTATTCTTATTGAATACCAGCAATCGTAGTTAAAGCAAAGTTATATTTTGTTTACCAGCTACTGCACTGGTAACTACTGCATGACTTTATTCTGTATACTTAATGTGCCTTGTTTCTAAATAACCCTTTCTTAGGTTCAAATGAAAAAATGAGTGCCTAGAAATGTTCAATATTTAACGTAGACCCCCATATTATCATGTAGACATTTTATATTTAAAAATTAAAAATCACTAAATACAATAAACATGTTGAAGTGGTAACTAAAATTAGAACCATTATATTTATTCTTAAAAAAAACACTTTTGCTATGGGGAACCCAGGCATTAAAGCAGCCCACATCAAATATATATAGAGAGTAGCTGAAAAAATTAAAAACATGCATTTTTTCCATTTAGCTAATCTGCCTCTACATATAATATGCTATAATCCTAATATGGAGAGAGGGATATTGCATCAGGAATGCATTATTGCAATTGGGTCCAGTCTGATGTCACAATCAGAATAATAGAAGCGTGTTTGTTTGCACACTTTTCTTATAAGATTGTTTCAGTTGTTTGTGCATGAGAGTGAAGAATATCAGTGCCTGATCTGCACAATGGATATGCCCATTTTGTTACTGTAGGCCCCCTCAAAGCAAAGTTTATTGACTTCCACATTCCCCCGACACAAACATTGGCAGTTGCTGCTTTGTGAACTTTGCTTAGTAGGCTGATGTCTTCCTTGTCCTTCCACTTGATCGCAATAATTTTTCCTTTTTTCTGTGTAGATACTGATCCCCCCTGCAGCCTTACGTGACTTAGGTCACCAGGCATATCATGGAGGATCAATCATACAATGCTGTATGCATCAGTTTCATTGTCGTTTTCAACATCTGATGATCAATTCACATCATCATTATTATCACTTGATTCAACTAATAGCTTAGTTTCAGTTTGTTCTAAAACTGGCTTTACAGCTTTTCATTTACATGCCACTGTGTGTTTTGGTGGAAATCTTACCCAATTCATGAAAATTGAGGAGTTACCATGTACATTTAATTTAGGGCTATTAAATAATCTCAAAATATGATGCAATTCAAATATAATATTCTTATTTAAACAACAATCCACTATTCCCCTGTACAGTGTCTATGGCAACATATGCAGAGATTATAATATCACCATCTGTTCAACACATGACAACAGAGAAGTAATCAAATGAGGATGTTTTAGGGAACCAGGAGCAAATGTGAAGAGTGTCATCAATCCTTTTATAGATGGTTTTGAATAACATAAGATGATACTTATCAAGTTTTAAAAAAAGTTTGACAGTTTCTTAAATTTTGAATTTAAATGAAATAGTTTTTTAACAATGCAATCAAGCCTTTACTTTCAACTTAGGTCTGTCATATGCAATGTTTTTCTATCTTCAACTCTTCCCTCTCATCCACTTTACAATTTCTGTAACACTCTATCCTTTACCACAAGACAGTGACTTTCGCTTTATATTGCCCCTTACCAATTCACTCTGTTTGGAAGAAGAACCGTCTCCTTAGCACCACAGCTTTCTTGGAAATCTATTTTTGAGTTTTTTTTTGTCTAAGAATTGTTCCTTCCTATTTTTTATTACCAAAAAGCATTCTGTCAGGCAGCTGCCCGCTCCACCTGTTGTCTCTTCCGCCATGTGAGTGTCCCAGGTAATTTTTTCTATATGTTTAGGTATTGCCTTCTAGTTTTGGCTTTCTGGATGTCTAAATTTCTCTTATCTAACTTACACACTGACATTCCTTTCCTTCCTTAAATTTTCTCCCTTTCTTCTGTCGAGCAGAGACTTTTTTACAGTGGTGTGAAAAACTATTTGCCCCCTTCCTGATTTCTTATTCTTTTGCATGTTTGTCACACAAAATGTTTCTGATCATCAAACACATTTAACCATTACTCAAATATAACACAAGTAAACACAAAATGCAGTTTTTAAATGATGGTTTTTATTATTTAGGGAGAAAAAATCCAAACCTACATGGCCCTGTGTGAAAAAGTAATTGCCCCCTGAACCTAATAACTGGTTGGGCCACCCTTAGCAGCATTAACTGCAATCAAGCGTTTGCGATAACTTGCAATGAGTCTTTTACAGCGCTCTGGAGGAATTCTGGCCCACTCATCTTTGCAGAATTGTTGTAATTCAGCTTTATTTGAGGGTTTTCTAGCATGAACCGCCTTTTTAAGGTCATGCCATAGCAACTCAATTGGATTCAGGTCAGGACTTTGACTAGACCACTCCAAAGTCTTCATTTTGTTTTTCTTCAGCCATTCAGAGGTGGATTTGCTGGTGTGTTTTGGGTCATTGTCCTGTTGCAGCACCCAAGATCGCTTCAGCTTGAGTTGACGAACAGATGGCTGGACATTCTCCTTCAGGATTTTTGGTAGACAGTAGAATTCATGGTTCCATCTATCACAGCAAGCCTTCCAGGTCCTGAAGCAGCAAAACAACCCCAGACCATCACACTACCACCACCATATTTTACTGTTGGTATGATGTTCTTTTTCAGAAATCCTGTGTTCCTTTTACGCCAGATGTAACGGGACATTGGCCTTCCAAAAAGTTCAACTTTTGTCTCATCAGTCCACAAGGTATTTTCCCTAAAGTCTTGGCAATCATTGAGATGTTTCTTAGCAAAATTGAGATGAGCCCTAATGTTCTTTTTGCTTAACAGTGGTTTGCGTCTTGGAAATCTGCCATGCAGGCCGTTTTTGCCCAGTCTCTTTCTTAGGGTGGAGTCGTGAACACTGACCTTAATTGAGGCAAGTGAGGCCTGCAGTTCTTTAGACGTTGTCCTGGGGTCTTTTGTGACCTCTCAGATGAGTCGTCTCTGCGTTCTTGGGGTAATTTTGGTCGGCCGGCCACTCCTGGGAAGGTTCACCACTGTTCCATGTTTTTGCCATTTGTGGATAATGGCTCTCACTGTGGTTCGCTGGAGTCCCAAAGCTTTAGAAATGGCTTTATAACCTTTAGCAGACTGATAGATCTCAATGACTTCTGTTCTCATTTGTTCCTGAATTTCTTTGGATCTTGGCATGATGTCTAGCTTTTGAGGTGCTTTCGGTCTACTTCTCTGTGTCAGGCAGCTCCTATTGAAGTGATTTCTTGATTGAAACAGGTGTGGCAGTAATCAGGCCTGGGGGTGGCTACGGAAATTGAACTCAGGTGTGATACACCACAGTTAGGTTCTTTTTTAACAAGGGGGCAATTACTTTTTCACACAGGGCCATGTAGGTTTGGATTTTTTTCTCCTAAATAATAAAAACCATCATTTAAAAACTGCATTTTGTGTTTACTTGTGTTATATTTGACTAATGGTTAAATGTGTTTGATGATCAGAAACATTTTGTGTGACAAACATGCAAAAGAATAAGAAATCAGGAAGGGGGCAAATAGTTTTTCACACCACTGTATGTAGGAACAATTGTTGAAAAGGCTTCCCTACTGTAGCTTCTCACTGGAAATATGACGTTCCTATCTCTTTTGCATTTTAGCAAGCTTCAATTCTTAATCTTTCACTTCTGGTACTCTCCGTGGAAGTGATGAATTGGTCATCTGTTTCATACAGTATATTACAGAATAGAATACTCTAGTGTAAATTCTGCAAAGCCAGATAGCCTGGGGCTGCAATCACCCCCTTCTTCTTCCTAACTAAATTTTATGTCAGTATGGCCTGATGTCCAGGCTGTGTTTCCCCCATAAATTTCTGCTCTGGCTTTTTTTTTTTTGCCTTTTTTAACTAAGAACTTTTGTGGGTGGATTAGATTGGGTGGCATTTTTTACTGCTATTACTGTCATTATGATTTGCTTATTATATCCCTTTATTTTATGAGATACCTGTTGACCATTCTTTTTTTGATGGCTTGTTATTGTTATTTAAATACCAATAAATATTTGGTCACAAAAAAACAATGCATTTAAGCCTTCACATAGAATCATGTTGTGTTGATTGTCAATTGTATTTTGTAACAAGTTTCAAACAAATAATTTACATTGATATTGTTATTTCATATTGCACAAATATTCTCTATAAATTATAAGTAAAAAGAAAAAACCTCTGAATAGCCTAAAATGTCTGTTAGCAACTATTCAAGCTTCTGCTCCATTGTATAATGAAGAATATTTTTCTTATGTACAAGTTTGTAATGCTTTGTTAAATATGCAGCAATCACTGTTGTGAAGGTTATGTTATTGAATGCAGACAAATTGAATTATTATAATTTATTAAGTAACTTTTTTTTAACTAACCATTAGTTTCTATGACACTCTACCGTGCTTAGAGTCATTACTGGAAAATCTAGACTAATATTCCTGTGGCAAAAATGTCTTTCCACTGACCCTGATTCTGTGGCTTGACCAGATGTACAGCAACGATAGATAGATAGATAGATAGATAGATAGATAGATAGATAGATAGATAGATAGATAGATAGATAGATACTTTACTAATCTCAAGGGGAAATTCACAAATTGGAAAGGATTTAAAATTTCTCAAGGCAAGAGCTCACCAATGATGGACCTATTCTCAGATCTCTATGGCCATTTCGCTTTGAAGGCTGACCTAGGACAGTTATAATGTAAGGAAATCAATAATTTCTTGTTTTTCTGTTGCCATTTAAACCTTTAAGAATCTGTTTATTTAGATATAAAGTTATTTATGCCTCTGTAAATATTGAATAGAATTGAGGCAACAAAAGAATAAGGTGTATATTTTTGAGTTACCCAAGCAGAGTTCAATTCTATGGACGTATTTCAAGATTGTGGTATATACACCAGAAAGCTAGCAAAGGACTTCACGAAGTATTGACCAATTACTCTAAAAGATTTATTTAGTAACAACAATTTTTGACATGAAAATGTGTAATATTATTACACACTTTTAGAGAAGAACTGTATCAGTGGCCACCTGAAAAAAGGTGAAAATTTATTTCTTTCCTATAAAATGTGATAAAGACACTATGTTGCGCCTGACCCGGCACAGACCGACCCAGAGGCACGTGAACAAATAACAATACAGACTTTATTTTTTTCAGCTGGAGGGCACGTCTTCCCCGTAATCCCTCCAGCCACAATACAGCCCCAAAAGCACTTGAAATTAAGCACAACTTATCACCACAAATACGCCCTTCTGGCGGCACCACTCCTCCCAGGCAACCTCGTCTTCTTCCTCCCGATTCTGGCTGCTGAGTAGTGGCTGCAGGCTTTTTTTGTAGCCCTCCCGGAAGTACTCCAGGTGGTAATTGGCCTAATTAGGCTGCACTTCCGGGTGTGGCTGCATTCCAGTCCACAGAGGCTTGTTAAGCCATGCAGCTCCTCTGGGTGGTGGCCATGGAGCCCAACAGGTCTGAGTCCTGAAGTCCCACACCTGTGGCCTCGATGTAACCCAGGAGGGCTGCCACCAAGTGTACCGGGGAATGTAGAGTGCATCCCATGGCTATTCTAGTGTTGAACGGGCATCCCGGCCGGGCATTGGACTCGGCCGCCCATCACAAATAAATACAAGTTTCTTCATTTTGTGTGTTTTATGTCACTGAAGTAATCATTCCTGAATAAATGTTGTAGACTAATATTTTAATAGAGCTCTTTCATTCTCCCTACTTGGTAATAGATATCTATAACATAATATTTTAGTTAGTATTTGATATTTTACTTAGTGCTTGCAGTCATTTGTTAATCTTCCACAGTCTCTGCTCATATTTTCTACTACAGCTGGTTCTCTTAAAGCTACTTGAAGCTGTGCACACATGGGAGTGTGTTTGTGGAGTAACAGGAGAGGTATTGATGAAACTGATTAATGGAAAAGCAAGTGAGCAGTTCAGATCAGAAAATTTCACTTCAAAGGCTGTTCTTCACCTCTGTCTGTGGATAAAGTAAAGTTAAATGGTTGTTTTTGTTGATTGAATGATGCTTTAATCCATTCTCCTGCAGCTGAACTCAGCCTTTCCAATCAGCCCTCATTATTTGGTTCCAGGCACCACTGAAATGTTTTTTATTTTTATTTTTTTGTGTTTTGTCTAGTACTTTTTACTCCAAATGACCCAAAAAAAGCAACTGTAACTACAAATAGCCTATGAGATGTTTATAGAGGTAGGATTCAATTACATTTTGATTGGAAAATGAATATTTGTAAATGTATTTCTTTCGATATTATACATGCTTTACCTTGCTTTTATTAATATGGGTATGCAATATTCGATTAGATTACATATTTAGATTAGATAAACTTTACTAATTCCATGGGGAAATTCAGATGCAGAGCGCAACAGAATCAAAAAAACAACAATAAAGACTCACAGGACGAATAATATAGCCAATCAATCAATAAATAATTAAAAGTAAATAAACATGTATTGTACAGATTTATAAAAATAAACTTAAAGAGTACATCAGCAGGGACCATTGAATTACCTGATATCAAAGGGTAGAAAAGACCCACAGAGGCACTTCTTACCACCTTGTGGTGGAACAAGCCTGTGGCTAAAAGTACACCAAGATGGTACTTCCTGGAGGGGATAGAGAGGATTTTTCATGATATTTCCAGCAGCTTGCTGCCTACTTCAAAAAAACTGAATCTACAGTGCCACTGTATTGTCAGACTAGTCTAGTTAGTTGTTTATGTTGGACCCCCCAGATACTTGTAGTTCTGTACCACATCCACGTCCTCCCACTGAATGGTGACTAGGGTCTAAGAGGCATCTTGGCATGTCAGAAACCCACCACCACTTGATTCCCTGCACAACACGACAAAGTCCTCCACAATATTTTCATTTCTCGTCTCTATTATTAATGCACCCTATGATGGAGGTGTCATCTAAAAATTTCTGTAGGTGTCAAGCACTGGTATTGTACTGGAAGTCTGTTGTTTAGATGATTAAGAGAAAGGGAGACAGGAGAGTCCCTGACACACAGTCCCACAGCCTCACAAAGTGCGGTCTCTTGATCCAGGAGATTGTGGGAGCACCAAGGTGAGCTTTTCTCCAGTCGATGAGACAGAATAGAATTAAAGGCACTGGAAAAATCAAAGAATATTACCATGTCTATAAATACAATGTACTGTTTATATATTGCCAAACATGTACGCATGGGAGATCATTTTTGGGCTCAAATAGTGTTATTTATCAGTCATGCCAAGGGATGGCACTGTCATCTGATCCTCTCCCCTTTTGCCCCACTGCAGACCAAGTGACCATGCCTCCCAATGACGTCAATTCTGGCACACCCACTGATGATGTCACTTCCAGCACCCAATGATGATGTTACCTCTGGTATCCAGAACCCACCTAGTGAAGGCATTACTTCCTATTCCAGCATCCCTGATCCCACCTCTTGCTGTTTCTGCCATATATATATAGACTAGAATCACTCTGTTAGTTCAGTTCTGTTTTGAACTCTGTTCTGTACAGACGTGTTTTCTTTTGCTCTACATTTTTCAGTATACGGGTGGCCATCCCCAAACCTTTTTTACATCTACTGCATTTTTACTTTTTTATTTTTACTGTATATATATATATATATATATATATATATATATATATATATATATATATATATATATACAGTATACTGCTCAAAAGAATTAAAGGAAAACTTTTTAATCAGCGTATAGCATAAAGTCAATGAAACTTATGGGATATTAATCTGGTCAGTTAAGTAGCAGAGAGGGTTGTTAATCAGTTTCAGCTGCTGTGGTGTTAATGAAATTAACAACAGATGCACTAGAGGGGCAACAATGAGATGACCCCCAAAACAGGAATGGTTTAACAGGTGGAGGCCACTGACATTTTCCCTCCTCATCTTTTCTGACTGTTTCTTCACTAGTTTTGCATTTGGCTACAGTCAGTGTCACTACTGGTAGCATGAGGCGATACCTGGACCCTACAGAGGTTGCACAGGTAGTCCAACTTCTCCAGGATGGCACATCAATACGTGTCATTGCCAGAAGGTTTGCTGTGTCTCCCTGCACAGTCTCAAGGGCATGGAGGAGATTCTAGGAGACAAGCAGTTACTCTAGGATAGCTGGAGAGGGCCATAGAAGGTCCATAACCCATCAGCAGGACCAGTATCTGCTCCTTTGGGCAAGGAAGAACAGGATGAGCACTGCCAGAGCCCTACAAAATGACCTCCAGCAGGCCACTGGTGTGAATGTATCTGACCAAACAACCAGAACGACTTCATGAGGGTGACCCAAGGGCACCATGTCCTCTAATGGGCCCTGAGCTCACTGCCCAGCAGCATGCAGCTCGATTGGCATTCGCCATAGAATACCAGAATTGGCAGATGCACCACTGGTGCCCTGTGCTTTACAGATGAGAGCAGGTTCACCCTGAGCACGTGACAGAAGTGAAAGGGTCTGGAGAAGCCATGGAGAACATTATACTGCCTGTAACATCATTCAGCATGAGCAGTTTGGTGGTGGGTTAATGATTGTCTGGGGAGGCATATCCATGGAGGGTCACACAGACCGCTACAGGCTTGACAAAGGCACCTTGGCTGCCATTAGGTATCAGGATGAAATCCTTGGACCCATTGTCAGACCCTATGCTGGTACAGTGGCTCCTGGTGCACGACAATTCCTGGCCTCATGTGGTGAGAGTATGCAGGCAGTTCCTGGAGGATGAAGGAATTGATACAATTGACTGGCCACCACACTTTCCTGACCTAAATCCAATAGAACACCTCTGGGACATTATGTTTTGGTCCATCCAATGCCACCAGGTTGCACCTCAGATTGTCCAGGAGCTCAGTGATGCCCTGGTCCAGATCTGGGAGGAGATCCCCCACAACACCATCTGTCATCTCATTAGAAGCATGCACCGATGTTGTCAGGCATGTATACAAGAACACAGGGGCCATACAAAGTGCTGCCTACAATTTTGAGTTGCTGCAATTAAATTTTGGCAATATGGACTAGCCTGCCACATAATTTTTTCACTCTGATTTTTGGGGCGTCTGAATTCAGGGCTCTGTAGGTTGATCATTTTTATTTCCATCAAACGATGTGGCATCCTTTCGTTCCTAACACATTACCCAGTCTATATCAGTATAGATATCCAGGAGGATTTCTTTTTCCCATTGTGATCTGATGTGTTTTCAAAGTGTTCCTTTAATTTTTTTGAGCAGTTTATATATATATATATATATATATATATATATATATATATATATATATATATATATATATATATATATATATATATACTAGCTGATGACCCAGTGGCTTCACTCACTGGGTGCAAGGGAAAAAAATAAAATGTAGTATATAAATTATCAAACAATAAAACATTAACATGTAAGAAGTAAAGATACATCAAGCAGTGCTGGAGTGCTTTCGGGTAAAGTACATTTTAAAGGTGCTATAACACAACAGGTAAGTAGCATTAACAGCAGCTTTAATGTATTTGGATCATCTCTCGGTAGCAGATCCCTTGTGAAAGGCACTACATGACCGCTGTAGTATAGAAATTACATTTTCTATGCGATCCTGCAAATTTCTGCCTGACAACATTGCACTACGTGCCTGTGATTTAAGAGAAAAGTTATTCTGAGAAATGTGGATGCTGCCCTTCTGTGCTTAACAGGCAGAAGGTCCAAACAATTCCCAAGTCCAAAACTTAACATGAAGAGGTCAGTACATCTTCTTAGATGTAAACCCTCCATCGTCTTAAAAGTATTCATCACAAAAACAACCTTGAATGTTGCGGGGTTTAAGGGACAGTAAGTAGTCGTGCAGTGCAATTTACAAAGAGAGTTTTGCTTCAATGGCGCCAATCACACTCATTCGGAAAGATTTCCACTCTCCCAGGCGCCAGGGGGGACTTGAAGTGTCACAAACAGTGCGAGAAGAGAGGACGCTGCCTGAAACTGCGAAGCTCTCGACTTGGCGGAGCAGCACAACATTCCGTGCCTCCCAGGGTCCACTTTGTTCTCATGACCTTTCGTCGTCTTCACATTGTTTACAGCTCGGCGTACTTAAAACGTAGAAAGACACAAAGCTGTTTTCCTCATCTCTTCTACTATCAAGTACTGCCAATTAAAAAAAAGTTATAATGTGGCAGTTTCCGCGACAGTCACGTGGATGAATAAATAAAACTTCTCTGTCAAAACACGCCTGGCGGCAGATGGCTCAGCGCTGGAGTCCAGAGTGGAGTGCGACGCGGGGCGCACTTCTGTGGGATAGATCGGAGTGTTTGTGTTTACTTCTTTTCAATATAAGTAAAATAACTCTCACACAAATAATAATTCGTAAAGATGATATAAAAATGGCATCCACAAACGAAGTGATTAGTTCCTGTATTATAATATGTTCTGTGGTCATACGTAATTTCCGTTTTGCGTGGTCATACGTAAGTTCCGTTTCAAACGCGAAAAGAATATTACATATATATATATATATATATATATATATATATATATATATATATATATATATATATATATATATATATATATAAATGTTTAGTAAAAACCTGTTTCACACTTTTAAATATAAGTCAAAAGATATTAAGCACTAATATAAAAATGCATTAATAAAACTAATTTTGAGCTTCTATGCTTTAAAATAAATTGAAAATATCACAGAGAACAAAATTTCGCAGCATGATTTGTATGCAGTAAAATTCTAGACTGGTAATGTTTTGTTGAGAGCCACTTGTGCAGTTTTCCCCCAGTTCTGTGTGTGGAAAGCTTGCTCCAGATGATATTTTCAGCATTTTCCCATGACCAACATGTACCAAAGTTTATTGGACTGACTGACCAGCTTTATAAAGACTAATTGTTGTTATAATTGAAGAATATATCATTGAGGGCTTCTTGATATGCTGTAGTGGAAGATCAGTCCATCCCAGGCCAGCATGAGCTCATCTTGTCTGATCATCATTTAATCTGAGAAAGAATTAGGGTATGTCAGTAATCAGCGTCTTGGAATGCGTTTTTATAACATACAGTAAACTTCAACATTAATCTGGCTCTTTTATATACTACCAGTAACAAATACAATCTATAAACTCTTTAAGAAATGAAATTCAAAAACTTGAAAAAATCAGTAACTATTGTATCAAATGACATGAAGGAACTTGCAACCATAACAGCCAAATGTTATACTTTGTTTAGTATTCTAATTACATGACATGTGTACTTATAATCTATAGAGTTTTAAATATATTGATACAATTTCAAGCACTGTTTAATTTGAAAAAAAAAAACACTTTTCCAGTAATTAATTGCAGATTTTTTATTAGTAGTGTACATATAGTTTGCTAAGGTTTACAGGTACTGTACAGTTGTTTATCCCACATGAGTTTCCTTCATCAGAGATGTGATGACATTTGCTGGATGATTGTTGCCAATACAATTAGCTGCAACAGACAATCATTTTTCTTAATTTTCTTTTGTTACCCCCTTCTTTACCAGTGTATTGAGTGGCTGGATGGGGGTTAGGCTAGCAACTGTTTTCTTTGTGCTTACTTGTGTTTTTTTAATGACAAAATGTGCAGACAGCTTGTTTTTTTCTCAGATTGTATATATACTCTGCATGACTATATCTAATTCCCAGTTAGGTGATCCTAATGGTAGCCTTATCAGTGGAAGTTGTACTCATAAACAAATATCAGAAAAAATACTCAGAATAATCAGAAAAACTCAGTTTCTCTAATATGCCATACACCAGACACCTCCACTGTTTATTCCATATTTGACAACATACTTACATTATTGAATAGTCAATTCAAAACCTGAATGATCATACTCAGAATCATCACAAAAGCCCTGCAAAGATTAAATGCAATAGTCGTATGCTGAGATCAACCATCAAGCATGGAAATGGCAATTTTCTTGCTTGCCTGTGATGTCTATGGCATTTACTAGTGTCCCTTTGGAAGGTTGAATACCTGTAAGCCCACAGACACACTATCAATGGTGGTCATTTTATGAATACACTCCTTGGCTACAGGGGCGTGTGAGCCCAAAGAAGCTCTTGTGTCTCTAATTAGGACCTGTGATTAAGGTAGCAGTCAGTTTGTCTCCCCTTGGCTTTATGCATTTACACCAAGTTGCCTCAATCAGTACTATGATTGCAATCTGGCAGTTGATTGTTACTTGTACCAACTGCTGTAATAATGCCCCTGTTCGTTTCCATTTTCGTTTTATTATCATAATGTTTGTTTTTCAGGGTTGTTTTGCACATATTTTACATCAATGCAGGAAAATTTACAGTGGGTTCAAGCTGTTTGCCATTTAACCCAGGTTTTTTGTATTTTTTCCTCTTTTGCATTATTTTTCTGAGCAAATGAAATATTTGTGTTTAACAACTATTATCTATTATTACCCATAACAGTTTCTCCAAATATTATTCCAATGTATTTATTTATACAAAGAGCACCTTCAGTCCATGAAGCATGGTATACAGAAAGATCATTTAAAACATATTTGTATATAATGCAGACATACATGAAACCATACATATGTATACACATTGACTACATTTATATACAGTATAAAAATCTGGATACATTTAAAGCTGTTTATACTGACATAATGAACAAAAGTTTTAGGCTTTATCAGCTCAGCTGAATAAAATCTTGAGAAGAAGGTAAAGGGGTTGTCTTTCCAGAAGTTAATTGGCATGTTGTAGTCCAATAACAATTAGTTATTAGATATTTGTAAATGAATACATGAGAAATTCTTCTTATAGAGAGGGATTATGTACAGGTCACAACGGTGTCTGTAAAATGAGGCATTAGTGGTAATCTGAAGAACTCTGTGGTAGACAAGTGTCTTTAGGGAGTCAAGTGTTTTTAAGGTAGAAGGTGTCTTATATAAATAATGACATCACAGACAGTCACTGAAAAAAATTGAACATTTCACTCTTTTTCTTTTCGCCTGGAAGTGGCGATTTATCCATCCATCCATTTTCTAACCCGCTGAATCCGAATACAGGGTCACGGGGGTCTGCTGGAGCCAATCCCAGCCAACACAGGGCACAAGGCAGGAACCAATCCTGGGCAGGGTGCCAACCCACCGCAGAGTGGCGATTTAACAAATAGAAATACATTTTCAAATTCTTTATCTCTTTTTATGATCAGATCCTTGTTAAATAAAGAAAGATTTTATGCCTTGGAGTTGTCTAGACTTTCACTGATCATCAAGACCACCAGTGATATTTAACACAAATCCTTAGGTGCACAGAAACATACATGTTATATAAAAGTTTAGTCAATTACTTTTAATTATTCATTGTCATGACTCTTGTCTTGGTTCATTTTACTTCTAAGTATGTTTATAACCTCCAGTCCAGGTTAGTGTTTTTTCTCCTCTGCTCTTCTTTGTACATTAAATATTACAGATAATCAAGCTGAGTGAAATGGTTGTAGCACAATCATGCAATACATTTGTTTGTAATTAAGTGAAAAAGCATTTAGCAATGAATCTTATAGTGATCACTGTCAATAATTTCTTAACTTGTACTGTATATTTGTATACAGTGTATGTATGTGCATGTTTGTTGCATACTTTGTGTGTGTAAGTTTGTGTATGTGTATATTGGTATTGTATTGAGTGATAAAAAAAAAATCAGGCAGCAGACAGAAAAAGATTTGAGGACGGCCACACCATTTACTAAAAAATCAGCAAATAAAAATAAAGACGTCTTTACAGGAGCGGAATTCACAACTCAACTGACTAACAGATTGAGACTGCTGTATAAATATTGTGGGTGGGAGGAAGAGGTGGAGTCAGGACAGCCAGAACAGGAACTAATATGGCAGGAAGGGGAATACTGGGTAGTGGAGATGATGTCATCAGGGTTGACTGGAAGTGATGTTAACAGTGGGATCAATGGTGATATCATTAAGTGTCAGGGTCTTCGGCTGGGCTGCAGAGGAACAAGAGGAGAGAGGATCAGGTGAGAGAGCCAACCCCAGTCTGTCTGACAAATAACACTATTTGAGCCTGTAAACTATCCCCCATGTGCATGTGTGACAATTTCTATCAGGTTTACGAAGAAACATGCAAACAAGATTTTAATTGTACTATGTATACACTTGAACCCATTTCTTCAAAATGGTGCAGTCTTTTAAATTAGCCAGGGACGTGCGACACCCCGTGTAGTGAGAATTGGGGGACATCAGCCTACACTGTAGGTGTCTATTATGCAGGACCGAGTGTGACCAGGATAATGGTATAAAACAGGGAGACACAGACACAAAAAGGTTGTGTTTTAGCAAAACTAAAGTCTTTATGGAAGCATTTTTATTTACAGGTGTGCATGAAGCAAAACAAAAATAATGTCCTGCAGAAAATATATTCCTATACACAGTCCAATACCACAAAGAACACACAAAAAACAGTAAATAAACGGAGTCCAAAAATGATGACAATGTACAGTATTTACAGTGCTGACTGAAAGTCCCAAAGGAAAAAGAAAAATGCACATAAACTAGTGAAACCCATATATAAACAAAAAACAAAAACAAAGCTGTCATCCTCTGCAGTAGTCCAAGTCAAGAAGCTGCTCCTTCAAACAGTGTATAATACAGGGTTTACCAAAAACAAGAATATTCAAAATATAGAGAAAGAAAAAGTGTATATACAAAATAAACATTGCACCATTAACCACAACCCAATAAATACCTCCACCAAAGCTAATCCAGTTAGCTATTTATCAAAATATATTTACAATAATCAAGGCCCAAGCTGTAGCACTTGGTAAACTTGAGACAATGTTCTACCAAGTACCTCTCTCTCTCTGCACAATCTAGCCAGAAGACCCCCGCTAGAGGCTGGAAATTCCCTTTTGTGTCCAGTGCTGTCATACCAACCAATTAATCTGTCAAACGTCATCCTTCAACGTGAACGTGATGATGAGTACGCCTCCATGAAGAGTGGCATATCCTGCCCCACAAATTCCTATAAAAATGCGAGCAGCCAGCGCACACACGCATGTATAGCAGTGCCGGCTTCTCTCATAAAACTGAAGGTAAGCCCTTTTTTCTTCCCTTCCCTGAGCTACTGCCAAGACAACTGCTGATACGGAATCCCTTTTCTAAGCCGCATCAAGCCAATACTAAGAGGCTTTGTACTTTCTCTTACTCTTCCAAACTTATGAGGTTGCGGATGAGTGGGAGACAGGCAACACCATCCAAGCCAGACAATGGCAGATCGGCCTTTCCACTCGTACAGGAGAGCTGCTGCGAAGCTCCTCAGAAGGTGCTCATATTGTCAGCGAAGAAGGTTCCTTTTCACTTTCTAAATGAAAAAAAAGCAAGTTTTACTTCTTTATACCTGTTTGTCTTTTTTTCCCCCAACAAATTCCTCTGTCTTAACACTGCAGAGGACACTAAACCAAATTCATTTAATGGCAGGTAATGCCGGTTAGGTACATTACCACAGGAAATAGGCCTGACTCCCCCAGCCAGCCAAGAGAAGGTGCACCAAAAGGTAGCCTACCTTCCATTCGAGTGGCTGACTTTCTTCTAAACTGGTCTAAAATGTGCTCAACTCCCAAAGTCTAAAAATACACTCTAAATGCCCCACTACACAAGTACAGCACAAATCAAAAAATATGTTTTTAAAAGATAATTTATTAACAAAAAATTTAAAAAATCAGATAAAAAGAGGGAACAGGATTTCTCAGCAAGTCAACCCTACACAAATAAGTCCCAAAACCCTATCCAGAAATCAGTATCCTACAAATGGACTCAAAAACTCAAAATAACTAAAATAACTACAAAAGTAATAGCAAAAAGAAAAAACTCACCAACCACCAAGTGCATACAGTGTACCGCAGAAGAACTGCAATTCCTATGAGCCTTTATGGGGCTGGAAGCAGTCTCTCAACAGAGCTTAATAGTTTTCCCTGTCTCTTGGTTAACCTCCCACCAGAAAAAACATGGCACATGGTAAGAAAATATCCACACATAGAATCAAAATGGATAGAAAATGCATACTGTAATTATACAAATAATAACACATAAATAACTTTAACATAAATGATAATAACCAGATGACCAAAAATGAACAAAAAAGACAATTAAAAGTGAATTTAAATGTAACACTGGTGCAAACATAACAGAATATGGTGATGTATATTATCAGTTCAGAAGTATTAGTGGTGAAAACACAGATGAACATTGTAAGAATTTGGAAACAATACAAAAATATATCTTTTTTTATTAAAATAAATCAAATTGGATCACAGTCAGTGACTAGTAGAACTGTCATCAAAATTACTTTTATAAAAAGACTAACAATAATCAGCAATCTATATGTAGGACATACAGTATGGGGCTACTGGGGAATATGATTTCATTATTGTAGCAACATTATTAAGAATGCATTTTAGTCACATTTCTTTTCAGGTTTAAGATGTTAGAAGTATTTAAAAATTAAAGGTTAACATTAAATATATTTAAGTCGGTTATATGGATGTACGCTACCTCAGATAATATATTTCTAGACTTTCTAAGCTAAGAACTTTGATGTGTTTCCATGAATGGTTAAGAAATACTTTGAACTGGCTGAATGAGCAAAAACTGCTAGAACGTTGTGTAGTGTTTAGCATGCATGCGCTCCTAGTTGCACAAATCAATAAAATATGTCATTCAGCTAGTGGCATTTAAATGTCAGAAGTATAATTTGGGCAGGAAAGCTCACTATAGAGAAATATTATAAGAGGAGACAAGTGAACCATTTCAGGAACGGAAACACTTTTGATCAGCTTTGCAAAATCATACAATGAACTGATCAGAAAACCAACAGCATGAAGAACACAGCCTTCAAGAGATTTCCATGCCATGAAAGGTCTGACCTACAACATGGCATAACTGCAAGATCTGAGAACCACCTGATCACTGCTGAACATTGGGTGACAACAGCTAAACACCCAGGGTGTACAGTGTGATTGCCACACTCATTTGCTTTGCTTCTGCTTTTGGAATATTAAGCAATGCTGAAGTTTAGAATAGATTAATAAAGTATTTAAGCCTGTTCCCCTTCTTGCCTTGTTGCTCTGTTCTATCAGCAGGACATAGAACCAAGTTCCTTTCTCAGCAAGGTCAATTAGGGATGAGGTGTGATAGGACTACAGTAACGGTCATACCAGGGTAAAGCCCGAGGGAACTACAGATCGAAGGTAGTGAACTGTAGTCCTGGGTACAAGTGCATAGCACTTAAAAAAGATTGGTAATCATAAGAATGGCCAGATAAAAGGGTAAACAACATATATGTGGGTCTAACTAAAAAGAATCTGCCCATTGAGACAAGGAATGTATGTTTTATGAGGTTAACCCAAACCTTTCCACATTAAAAAGGGGCAAAATATAAACTTTAACCAAATATCCTATAGGAATCCCAGACACATGCTTTCATTTGAATTGAATTCTGCACATGTTAAAATATCAAAAGGTCTTCATCATCTAGTGTTTACATTTATAAGGATACAATTCTGACTAACAAATTAAACATTCTGAATGATTCACTTCTCATGTCTAAAGCTGTTCACACTATATTATTTCCCTTGCTTGAAATCCCAAACAAGTAAATGCTGCATAGTGTTCAGTGGATATTTACTACTGTTAGTAACACTTAATTGAGTTTGATATTTACTATTGATTAGATTAGACTAGATATACTTTACTTGTCCCCAAGAGAAAATTAACACTTTACAGAAGGTCAGGAGAAGAAAAATGGTATATATATATACTATATATAGAATAACTCTAAACAAACAACACCCTAAACACACATAAGAATTTCTGTCTTGGATAATGAAGAGCTGCTGCTGTCAATAACAATAACAATACAAGACTCTTCATTCCCTGCATTTCATATTACAGTAGGGATCACTTTAACAGCATTAGGGCCTTGCCGGTTACCTATAAAGAAGTGCATTTATCTTAATCTTGTAACGACAAGCTAAACTCTTGAATACTCTGATTAACACATGCATAGACCTGTAAGTGAAGTAGACTCTAATCTAGTCAGCAGACACTATATTTCCCTTAAAATCTATGTGCAGGCATCTGTTCATTTAATCTTTTTTGCTGCCATGAAATTAAACCATTCTGTTTTTTAAGGTAGTTAAATTCCTTTGGTCAGTGATGCATATTTTTGTTTTTTTTATTGCTTTTTAGGCCCTGATGGATTAAACAGATTTGATCATGCCTGGATGCATAGATGGAAAACATTATTTTCTAAAAAAAAGATGAAATACTTTTCTACCTGGAAGTAATTTAGTAAGTCCAGAATGTGACTTTGCCTTTTGACTTGGAGTGGTGATTTGTAGAAAATTTAAATAAGTTCTGAATGAGAGAAACTGTCCATATATTTTTTCCTAAAATTGAAAAAGAAGTATTTATTATATCTGTCTAGCTTCATGAATGAATTAACAAAGGCATGTTTTGTGCCTGAATAGCTTAAATAACCATGCCAGTTTAATAAATACATTTTCAAGGTGTTCTGTAATGCATAGAAATTTCGTATTATTACATATGAAAGGATAATCATATTGCATAATAGTAAGTAGTGATCACAGGCTCATGCAGTTGAAAGGTTTTGCTCATGCCAACCCGGTCCTTAGAGGGAACACTGCTGTTCACCATCCCTAGTTTTAGGTATGTAGCCTAAGGCGCTTGAACTTTGTCAGCTCTTTAGACCGAGTAAGGTTTCAAATGTGAACACACAGCGAAGAATTGGTCATAAATGTAAAGGTCTTGTCTGGAAGTACTTTTGGTGTGAAACTGGAAGTAATAAGAGCAATTGCATAAGTGATAATGCAGGAATTTATGGAATTTAACTAAAAGAAAAGTAACTGGCAAATTTTAATACATTTCTCAATTGATTTCGCAAAGAGATCTATAAAGAAATCTGAAAAAACACACATCTACAAAAGAAGGTAAAATGGCAGATTACATTGGTCAACAACTTTTGTCACCACAGAAAGCTGCATCCTGGTAAACCCAAAAAAGACATTTTTACAATCATAATTTGCAGTTGCTTTATTTCTCTTCTTAAATGTGTTGTGTTTTACACTGGAAACTTTCATAGAAACCAGAACCTAACAATAAACACTCATTTGGAGTATTGTGGACAAAAACCTTTTTTTCCAGGAAAAGGTCATCATGGAGGATCAGACATAGCTTTGTTTGTGCAGTGTCACATTTGCAATAATTATTTGATTTGATCTTATAACTAGAAGAATACATGAAAATTATATGCTACTTTACAATCTGCAGTGGTTCTCAAACTATGGTAGGCCTATTACTTGTGGTATGTGAAAGATTGTGATAAGAGTTCTATGTCGAAGCGAGATTTAAGTTAATAAAGGAGTATGTAGCCTCGAAATGGGTGTGAGTGTACGTGTATGCATGCACGTGCAACCTCAGGAATGATTGGGATGCTTGGCTGATCGTGCATTCACACACAAATGAGAGCAGGTTAGTGAAGTGCCTCGTTCACACCTTGGAGTAGGTGGAGCATAGCACCAGCACCCATTCAGGCAGTATGAAAGCAGCCTGCATGGTAGATCCAAAAAAGCAAAACAAGAGTCAGAGAACTGTGAATGAGCGTAGTGCCAGGTGGCTGAGGAACAGTGAGAGAGAGAGAGAGAGACAGAGAGAGAGGAGAGAGAGGGAGAGAAAAGGCAGAACAGTCAGTAACCCCATGGAAGAGCAAACCATTCACACAGAAGGGGTGGATCATTACGCATCGATTTAATGGAGGAACAGATATGATGGTGGTGGAGTCCTCCTGTATAGAGAGATGGAGCAGTCTGTCAGATGCCGACAGTAGTAGTATCCAAGACTGGGGTCAGAAATGAGGACCACAGCTGCTGGTGTCTATCCTGGCTGATCAGGAGAGAGGAAGTTGTGTTGGGCTCAGTGAAAAGGGAGAGAAAGATCAAGACCTGATGACTGTGTTGTTTTATTCGTGGATTTATTTATTTGGTTTGTAACTCACAGAATGTTCACTGATTTTATTGGATTATTTATTCACAGATCTTTTTGCACTGCACTTTTGTTTTTAACAAAAGCACTTGAAGCAGTTTACTCTAAACCCATGCTGACTATGTGTGTCATGATTTGTCTGGTTCATCTTGGTTTATGACTATAGATGGTTCTGGGTTCAAGAGACTCCTGTAAGCAACCAGGGATTGTGGAGCTAACCCAGATTGTCACAGTGAACCTTCTATAACAATGACAAAGTGAGCTGCTCTATATATGTTCATTCCAAAATAAAGTGCATTTAGTTAGTATTTCAAAATGTTCATTATGCCCAGACATTACATTTGTGAGGCCCAGCTCTTAAAGCTTTGAAGCATGAGGCAAATCTTTAACAATACAACATGCAATGTATTAACAGAAGTGTGTAACTTCATAGATGTGCAGTTGGTGGGGCTGCTAAAATAGAAAACATAACTGCTGAATCAGCAAACACTACATTCATGTCATTTGTTGTGTTTTGAAATCAAACTAATACTAATAATAATAATGTGCCAAATGCAGTGAAAACACAAATGACACCAGTTTGGATGGTTCAGGAGTAAATGGAACAAGGCTTCCAGCTACGAGTAATTATTTCTGTCGAGTTCTGTTGTAAATTTTAGATTATTCTGTTTTAAGGGAATTTTGAAATAATAATAATTTTAAATTGACAAATTTAATTTAATAATACATTTTATTCACCAAAATAGCTTAAAATGGTGATATATCTGAAAAGGATGGAATGATTTGGAAATTAAAGCATCAGGTATTTATAATATTTGGAATTTCAGTTAATTTAACTTTGCCCATTTAATTCTACTCTTCTGTAATAGTTACTAAGCAGCTAATATCTTTTCCATATCCTGATGCAGTCTCACAACAGCAAATGTCACAAACCAGACAAAGTGATTTTGCTTACAAACTTTTTATCTGGAAAAAAAAGCAGCTTTAAAAGGTTTGTGACAATAAATCCTTAATTAATTCTGCAAATATTTAAATTTTTCATGTTATTTTGAGACAGATTTTTTCTTCATCTTATTTCATGTATTTAAGGTAATTTTATGTATGATAACTATATATAAGGGAAAAGAAAAAAAAAATGGTTGAAACTACCTGCCTGTTAAACTAGGTCAACCTGACTTTACTTGTACCAGTAAATTTTAAATGAGGAAATGAGATCATATACCTGTATAACATTTAACTCTGTGTGTTTGTTCTCTGATGTTTGTTTACATATAAGAAGTATTATTTGTTATACTTACGACTTTTAATATATTGAAATAGTTTGGGGTTTCATATATTACTTAATGCAGAGCTGTGTTTCTGGAGCATACTATTTATCTACAACTGATTGGTGAACATTTTAATATTTTCAAATGTGTTATGTACATTAACCTAGCTGATAATGGCAACTGTATAAAAGATGCATTCATTGACAAAGCCAATACCACACCATGACATGACATTTCCGCCAATATTATTCACAAAAGGACAGGCTAAAAGTCAATAGCAGGATGATCTAATTTAGCAAAGCAGGAGTGGGTACAATGGCAGGCAAGTGCAGCAACTTACAAAATGATGCATCACACCAATTTACCAAATAATATATCACACCAGTTTACAAAATAATGTATCATAGCAAATGCATGAGTTGTTCAAAGTATGAAGTAATCAAGGTTGGATTCAAACCAAAATTTATTATGGAATCTGCATCAATAAATTCTAATTCACACTAAATGTGCTTTATATGGTTGCTTTAGGAAAAGTAAGCTTCTTGTTAATTTCCCCTTCCTCTCATATTTGAATTTATGAGGTAGGTACATTTCAAAAGTGAACTGGACAAGAGGACTGACATGATACTTGTGCCAATAACCAAAAAATATATACAAAATAGTGAACACTTACGCTAATATCAATTTATTCTGTCCAATGGGTTTTTCTATTCCAAACAACCTTTTGGTGAAACACATGCAAATAACAACATATTCAGGATTGATTATTACTATTCTTGTTATATTCAAAGAGGGTTAAGTATATATGAATATACTTGCAGTGTGCTTTGCAGTTTAATCCCTCAAGTTCACCAATGAGCTGACCACTGTGCTTTCTAAAAAGTGTACTCATCTGACTGGTTACTGCATCAATTACATGATTATAAAATAACCTCATTTGTTTGTTCCTGTCCCACTGTCCCATCAACCACTCCCAATTTTTCAATTGTTTATGAAATAGCTTGTTGTATAATTTTATATGGATTTCAAGGAAAAAAATGTGTTGACATACAGTATACATTATCCAAAGATATTTTGGGGGAATAGAAAATTTACTGGGCAATCTTGGCTACCATAGCCCCACTCATAGTGCTAGATCTGTGTGTTTATTTAGTTTGTATAAAGCACTATAACAAAACGAAGTGTCGTTTTCCTGTAAGGGTTGTGCGTGTTGAAGTTCTTAGCCATTACAGTGAAATATCCATTAAATCCTACCAAAAAACGCTGTCACTTGCAAATCTGTAAGAATATGCCATTTTCATTTTTATATGTGTTGTGATATAAGATGCTTTATTGGCGTCTGACTTAACACAGACTCACATGTATAAAAATAAATCAACTTTTATTTTTCTTCACCTGTGGGGCACATCTTCCCCGTGACCCCCACAGGCACAACACAGTCCCAAGTACACCAACCCAAAACCAACGAAATTTCCTCCACTCCTCCCAGGCAGCTTCGTCGTCGTCCTCCCGACTCTGGCGCCTCGAGTAGTGGCTGTTGGCTCCTCTTATAGCACCCCCCGGAAGTGCTCCAGGTGCTCGTTGACCTACTTCAGGCTACACTTCCGGGTGTGGCTGCAGTCCACCCTACATGGGTTCATTAAGCCATGCAGCTCCCCCTGGTGGTGGCCATGGAACCCAACAGGGATGAGCTCCAGTGTTCCACCATTGTGTAACCCAGGGGGGCTGCCACCAAGTGTTCTGGGGAATGTAGGGTGTAGCCCATGGGTGTTCCCCTGCATCCAGTGTCATAGGGGTATCCTGGCCCCTGCAAGTGTATATATGTATTTGTGTGTGTATAAAGTATATGTATACATATATATACACAGTATATACACACACACATATGTGTGCGTGTGCATGTACATGTGTTTGTGTGAGTGTGTGTATTCCAAGAAAGGTAATTTGGATGTACCACACCTTGAAAATTTACTTAAATTTAATTTTTAATAAATTTTCAGAGTCACAAAGACAAGGCTATCCAAACTCAAATCTGTCAAGAACAGACACTCCTTCATCTGCCCTGGACAATGAAACAGTGACATGTTATTCAAGTGTCATTGAATGTAACAGCCTCTATAAATCACAAAAATGAGTAATAGGGAAAGATGGTTCTTCATAATGAGAATTCCACAACTGATTAATACCCATTTTTCTGCTGTCAGGTCATTGCTGTTTTTTCACTGTCACAGACTGATCTTGGAGTGTGTGTTATAAAGGCTAGTTAGCTTGATTTGGTGCACTGTACAATTCAGCAAAAGTTGGGTGTACTCTAGTAAATGGAGGTGAACTACAGCACAGAAAAATATTATTTAGTTTAAATAAGATTGCATCAAAAACATGATATGTTTCATGAATAATCTTTAGCATCTTAAGCATCAAGCAAAAACACACAGTTTTTACTTTAATAAAACAGAGGTAAGAAATCTTTCATTACAACTGAAATTTGTAACTGTACCTTTTGTTGAAAACTTGCAACTATGTTTTTTTTTCTGTGCAACCACTTTACCTCATGAGGTATCCATATTGTGGATCATTTCACACTTAGTCGGAAGCACTGCAAATCCAGCTTACACCTCTTTTTTTACCAAGTAATAAGCATGACTCTACACATCTGACAAAAGTCACCTTTACCTAAATATCCCTATTCACTACCAGCCTCTACAGCAAATAAAGTCCAAGGGAGAAAAACGAACTTGTTTGTTTCACCAGCAGCCCAGGGTTATTAAACTTCCCAAGCCTAGGTAATTAGCTGTAATTGGAAAACCAACTAATGTGAGGATAGTTGACCTTTTCCATTTTTGCCGTATTGGCAATTAATTTTCGTGTGTACTTACTTGCCATATGAGCAATTTACAATTGCCCTTAAGACTTATTATAATTACTTCTCTTGCAATCTTTTGTATAGCTACAAAAACAAGATATTTTGCCAAGAAGTTCAAATCCAATTTGAACAAAACTCAGGGCACCTCTAACCAGTGAGGTGAATCTCCACTTCTGCCTAAATAGCACACAGACCAGTGCAGGCTTTGTGGAGTGCCAATTCACTTCGTAAACAGCTGATCTTAAGAACTAGGATATATGTGCTATTTCTACATTGCTAAAAATGCATTTGCAAAAATTAGACATAAAAACTTTAAACGGGAGTTGTTTTGCTTTTATTTAGCAAAAATATCTCCCAATGGGGTAAGCAAAATTTACTTGACTAGATTTCTTAAATTAAACTAATAAATTGTAAATACAATTTTTTTGATAAGTCAATAGCTCTTACAATAAGGAAAGAAAGATTTAATGTCATGATATCGATTCCATTTTTGCAGTGCAGCTACAATTTTATTCACTTACAAGAATGTACATTTTTCAGACATGAGAAGACCATTCAGTCAGTCAGACTCATTTGGTTATCTAATAACTAATTTCTCCCCAAAATCTCATTTTGAATATTTTAAAAGCCATCTTGTCTTTCTAGATTTTCATAACCCCTTGTGATTGAAAAGGCATCCTGATTTCCTTCTTGAATGGACTTACCTTTAATTTTCACTTTTGGATTCAAGTACTAGTAGTATTTAAATTAAATAAGGTATGAATACACAAAGGTTACTTGTACGTTGTTTGTAAATAATTGAGGAGATAAAGTTGTATGCTTTAAGCTGATTAAAATAAAATGAAGCTTGTTTTCTAAATCCCTTTCCTTCTTATAAATTTTAAAATAATTGTGAAACTCCTAAATTGCCTTTATACATTTTAGATTTGTCCAACTTACCTGGAAATAAAAGTGGAGCACACTGATTCTCTTTTGGAAGTATATTTTCCAACCACCAAAAAACTCCAAAATGTGGTAGAAAAAGTTGCTACAAAATTGCCCATACTGGAAAACTGAAAACTAAACAATTGTTTTCACAATAGAATATAAGAACATAAAAAACTATTTTGGTCAGGACAGGCCTTTCAGAACAACAGAACTGCCAATCCTTAATTCTCCAAAATAACATTTCATCGAAACTTGAAGTTCCATAAAGTTATACTGTCTCCTACACTACTTGATAATTTATTCTGTCTATGGTTCTTTTTATGAAAGCAGACTTTCCAACTTTTGTGAAAAGGTTTTCTCCTGGTTCACTGCAAAAAATGCATATGAAACAACTAGAGAAAAAAACTTTAAATGGGTGTTGTTTTGCTTTTATTTAGCAAAAAAAAAAAATAATCTTCCAATTGGGTAAGCAAAATTTAATTGACAAGATTTCTAAAAGTATGCTATATAATTGTAAATACAAGTCTGTTGATAAGTCAATAACTCTTATAATAAGGAAAACAAGATTAAACATCATGATATAAATACTTTTTACTTGCTTAGATTTCATTTTTTGCATTGTTCTTCTTGAAGAATTTATTTCAAAGGTAGCAGCAGAGATCGACTGTTCTAATCTATACTAATAAAAGGCAAAGCCCTCACTGACTCACTCACTCACTCACTCACTCACTCACTCACTCACTCACTCACTCACTCATCACTAATTCTCCAACTTCCCGTGTAGGTAGAAGGCTGAAATTTGGCAGGCTTATTCCTTACAGCTTACTTACAAAAGTTAAGTAGGTTTCATTTCGAAATTCTACACGTAACGGTCATAACGATTGATAACGGTCGACAACGTCCGCCATGTTGAACTTTCTTATTTATGGCCCAATCTTCACGAAATTTGGTAGGCGGCTTTCCTGCGCTAACCGAAACCGATGTGCGTACTTATTTTGATGGTATGACGCCACTGTAGGCCACCATATTGAACTTTCCAACGTCACTAATTCTCCAACTTCCCGTGTAGGTAGAAGGCTTAAATTTGGCAGGCTCATTCCTTACAGCTTTCTTACAAAAGTTAAGCAGGTTTCATTTCAAAATTCTATGCATAACTGTCATAACGGTCAACAACGTCCGCCATGTTGAACTTTCTTATTCATGGCCCCATCATCACGAAATTTGGCAGGCGGATTCCCTGCGCCAACTGAAACCAAAGTACGTACTTCTTTCAGTGGTATGATGCCACTGTCAACCGCCATATTGAACTTTCCAACGTCACTAATTCTCCAACTTCCCGTGCAGGTAGAAGGCTGAAATTTGGCAGGCTCATTCCTTACAGCTTACTTACAAAAGTTAAGCAGGTTTCATTTCAAAATTCTAAGCGTAGCGGTCATAACGGTTGACAACGTTTGCCATGTTGAACTTTCTTATTTATGGTCCCATCTTCACGAAATTTGGTAGGTGGCTTCCCTGCGCTAACCAAAACCGATGTATGCACTTATTTCAGTGGTATGATGCTACTGTCGGCCGCCATATTGAAGTTTCCAATGTCACTAATTCTCCAACTTCACGTGTAGGTAGAAGGCTGAAATATGGTACTTATTTCGGTGGTATGATGCCACTGTCAACCACCATATTGAACTTTTCAACGGTCTTTGTTACTTATGGGCCCATCTTCAAGAAATTTGGTACGCGGGTTCCCAACGCTAACTGAATCCTACTTACGTACATATATACGTCCATAACCTGCAGCTCGGTCACCGTATGAGGCGTTGGGTCCCCCATCCCAACGCCTCCCATGTTGTTGGCTGCCTGCCTATATAAAGCCGTCCGTCGCTCCAGTCTCTACATTCCCGTCCTTGCTTCGCCACGGGATTTACGTCTCCCTGCTGATAACTACAGCCTTTTTATTTAATCAATGGCTTCTCCGCTGTTTTATTGTTCATTTATTACGATTATAGTTATTGTGTAGGTATTTTAGACTTACTTTACATTGTTCAGGTACCCAATTCCTTTATCATTCCAACCGTACCCCCATTAACATGTCTATCAAGGTGATCACCATCGATCAAAGAACTGTCACTTACGGAGTGGTTTCCATGCCCGGAGATGGCACCTACCTTTTCCATTCTCTTTGTTACATATTGCACGGCCATATCAAGCTCACTCTTGATATCCGGAGGAACATTGTGTCTTATGTATTGAATGACTGGGACAGGTTCAAGGTGTGGACTGATGACGGTACAGGAGATAATTATTCTACACAGGAGTGCTAGAAGAGTGAAAGGCTTAAGCCCTTCACCTATGCATCTGCATGTGAGTTGATGGCTGCCGGTGAATTGTCGCTTTCAAGTGTACCGAAATGGCCAAATATTTTACATCTCTGACAACCGCCAATGCCTCTTAAACATCTTAGATTGACAGGTGACGATTTCAGTAGTGGACACTTTGATGTTTATGAATGTTTAAACTCTCAAAAGCTGGATGTGAAGTTATCGATGAAACAGGTTGTATACTTAGAACGCTTGACAGATGTCTCTTCAACACAAGTCCTACAAATACTGTCATAATTGAAACAAACCATGAAACTCAAACCGACAGCATCAATCCAAGCTGTGAGATTTGAAACAAGATTACTGTTCACATGGCCAACTGTACGTTGCATGCTCAAGAGTAAGCTCAGTGCACAGCTTGGTCATATTACAGCCGGAGGGCCGAACTCAGAATGTGGTATACAAAGAGATCCTTAACAAATAATTATTGGTATATTTTCCTTCAGTTTAAAAAGGTTTAATTTTCTTCTTAATAAAAATTTTAAGGCAGTACTTCGCTGCTGTAAAGCGCGGGTATTTTGTTAGTTCCCTTAATAATTTTTAAAACCTCCAAATAATGTATCCTCTTGATCTCTATGAAGACCAAAACTGGCTCCTCATCCCTATACATTACCTCAGAGTTAGCAGTGCCACCACCCTGGAAGATCCTGAAAATAGTTGGGCATCTCCATCTCTGAGGGTATGGGATATAGCGGGTCCACAACTTGAAATGAACGGCCAGTTTTTTAAAATAAAAAATAAGGAGGGGACGTGGTAGTATGGCTGGAGCAGTTCCTGGGCACAATATGGGCATGGGTATTTCTGCACTGAAGTGCACAGGTGCATGATCACCCGTGTCCATAATTGATACCAGGAACTGCTAATTGCCACACCTGTGCCATGTCCGCATTATAAATAGGAGAAGCATGAGTGCGGAGGGAAGAAAAAGAAAAAGATCAAAGAAAAATGGAGGTTAGTAGAGAGAAGAGGGAGGCTGGGGACATGGAAAGCTGCCAGCTAAAGGAAGAAAGCACCGGGTTTTTAAAAAAGGGACTGCTTCCAGCCATTGTTTTTAATGTTGTTTTAATGGATTTATTTATTTGGGATTTTAACCAACTTTCATTGTTTTTATGGATTATTTATTTATGTACTTTTTTTGAGTCACTGCACTATTTACTGTATTTGGACACTGTTTTTGATTTGTTTTTAATAAAAGCACTTGCACCTTTTGCACCATCCCCTTGCTCAGTTTGATTTGTCCCCATCAGACCAGTTCATCTGGTTACATTACCAATGGTGTTGGGTGTGAGGGCTCCCAAATCTTGAAGAAGGAGAATGGAGCAGGACCCACACCGTCTCAGGATAATGCTCATTGCTCCTGCTCTAGTCTGGAATCTTCTCTCGTGTCACAATGGGGATGCACACTGTCTCCCCAAAGAAAAGATCTGCCAGTGCCTTACTACAATATAGGCTTGCAACCTACTCCTAAAATTCAGTGACCACTTCTTCTCCTGCTGCTGTTGCCACTTTACTTATATATGCTGCAGAGATGCATTACTCCCAACATGACCATGATCCTAGGCAGCCGAGAAGAAGTGAAAACAAATCTGTTTTAAAGGGAAAAAAGCTGTAAAAAGTATTGCTAAAACCTTTTTTAGTCATCCCAAAACTCATCACCCAGCTGCCAGTATAATCCAAACATGAAGGTGATATCAGCATGCACTACATGCTCTGTACATCAGCAAAGTGTCACCATTAAGGCTGTCAGCAAAGGATCCATCACATTAGACTTTGCTCTGATGCTTGTAGTGACATAGACTTTATTCCGGTAGTGGTACATGGTTTAAGTTTTATGAGGTCATTATTGTCACATGTGTACAGTACAGTGTAATTCTCACTTGCATATGCTAATCAGCATGCAACAGGTCACAACTCTCCAGGCGTCATTATGGAGCATAACAACACTACTTCAAGACTGTTTTACTTACCTTATGAATCTCAGAACATAATTATTATAACATTGCAAATCATTATTAAAGGTATAAATAAATCATGTGACATACTTTTCTTAATAAAATGAACTTTTGTCAAATTTATGAAGAAATTTCTAAGTCCATGGAAAAAATATTGCAAGACAAA
This sequence comes from Polypterus senegalus, assembly GCF_016835505.1. Taxonomy (NCBI): domain Eukaryota; kingdom Metazoa; phylum Chordata; class Cladistia; order Polypteriformes; family Polypteridae; genus Polypterus; species Polypterus senegalus. The sequence goes on from NC_053155.1 coordinate 229,589,531, forward strand.
TGGTTTCCATCTAAATTTGTATTTGTAAATTAAAAAGAGCATGCAGTTTTTAATAATTAATCAATTCATTATATAATTACACTGAAACACTTTCTTTAATATTTCATCAGCTTTTTGCATTCATGTTTACTCTTTATTCCTTACATATTTTCTTCTTGAGTTAAAGAAATTAAAAAGGGACTGGTTATCTAAGTGACCTAGGTGCTTTGTAGTTTTAGCTTCATCTCTGTGGTTTACATGAAATCAAGATATCTCAAAGACACTCTCCTGCTGTTTAGATAAAATGAAATCCGGAGTAAATTAGCTAATCATAATTAATTAAGAGAGCTCCAGCCAGTTTGTTAGGCTTGATTAAAACATACATTTAATTGTATGATGCACTCATTTATTCGATATAAAACTGTGACTAGGCTTGAAGGAATTATTTAAATATTTATTTGAATTGTGACTTAATTATATTATATATTTGGACTGAACGTACCTTGCATTAAAGAGGCTGTATTATATGATCATAATAAATCATATGTTTTGTTAAACATTCATTAACCATGACTTAATGCATATACAGTATGATTTACTGAATCTATTTAATAAAATGCAGAAAGAACTCTGTAGTGCATATCTATAATAAGACTCCACTGTCTTTTTCCATATTAAATAGCATTATTTATAATGTTTATCCACAGTTACAACACAAATTGATCCTAGTGCCTGTATTTACATGTTATCATGTAATTTTTATATTCTTACACAATACACAGTAAACTAGGACCAGATCTGGTGCCTTTTAAGGTTTTAATATCTAAACAAACATTAGTCGTGCTACAATATTTTCATTCATCAACAATTTTTGTCGCTTCCAGAGGATTGGTGCATTTTGTCCTTCCATACAGTGAGAGATAAATTCCTATGATAAAGAGACTGCAGTGCTAAAGAAAGGCAACTTAAAGTGAAATTAGCTCAGCTTTACAGGGGCTGTTATGTGATTTGAAAGAAGCACCGTGAATCAACAGTTTACGGAAGAGTGTGACTTCGTTTGACCTGAATGGTAGCAGCTCAACTGTCACAATGGTTTGCTTTTTCAATTCATCTTCCAGCAGCCCTGCTGTCACAAAGACTTGCAGTTTCAATGCCTAAACCCTATGTCACGCATCTTTGTAGGATGAATTTTGGATGAAAAGTTAATATAAATCCACTTCCGCCCGACTTGTGATTGTTGCGTTCATCACGCGGCATGTTTAGCCTAACTTTTCCTAAAATGTGTTTACCTAAATTAGAAAATGCATGTACATTGAGTAGGCATTTTTATTCAAATTAGAGAAATTTACACATAAAAATACTACTACTAAATCATGCATCAGTGGATACAGAGGCAGACATATTGTGATTTCTTAATGATGTATTTCAAAATATCATCAAAAAGTCATGATGATACTACAATCTTTAAGACCTTAATATCAGATTTTAAAAGTCAGTGGTTACATTACTTTATACACCTCCAGATCCTTATCCCATATTCTTATTTGAGTTTATCACCATTTTATTTGAACAGGCTATTAACAAATTAGCAATCTTACTGGGTTATTTTAATGGACCAATGAATGCCAAATAATTTCTAAACCACAAACCTTGTTACTGGTTGAGTTGTAAGAGGAATTATTTATTAGTATTTAACTACAATATGTATAGTGAAACTCAGCTAGGCGGTATAAATTATATAAGCAAATATAAGCAATAGATTACAATAGAAATACCTAACAGAAGAGCTTATTTTTAATGTAGACTTCTTATTTAGTACAGATACAGTGACACTGACAGTTTTCACAATAGAGAAGACAGGTATCATCAATATCCTATTCAAAATCTAAGACAGAATATGGCAAAAATAATCTAAAGCACATGTTGGATTTATGGAAGATCTGAATGACACAATGAAAAAAATTTATGGAAGAACCCATATCTTGAAAGTATTTTGTTTTAGTGTGTTACTAACTTGTATGTAAGAGATGCTTTCATGTATGTATGAGATAGAGTTAGTTTAAAAAATTGACAAAATTGCTATTCCAGGCAACCGTATTATGTGATACTTATAAGTTTGCCAAGGCCACGGTGATTCAGTCTGTCGTCACTTAAGTCTCTTGTAGTAAGTATTGCAGGCTTTTGTTTATCGAAGGAGTTGAGATTGTGTAGGTATGTACTGTATGTATGTACTGTATGTTTACTGTTGTCAGTCTGCACACTTGGGATGCAGGTTCAGTGATTTTGATTACAACTGTTGTTCTGTAATGCAAGAAGACTGCATATTCCACTTTGGAGTGGTTCAACGGAACCTGATCACATCTAACTCAAGGAAGGAACAAGCTGTGCGCAGCCAAAAAGAGACCACTCACTTACAAATCTACCTTCATTCCTGTGTTCTTTTGCCTTTTTAGCTTATTCTTTTCACTGTTGCAGAAAAATAGAAAAGTGATTTTTATTTGTTATGCTACATTAAACTGGTATACATTTTAGTTTGGGTCTTAACTGCCTTGCACATGATGATACTCTGAAAGGCTTTGAAACCCTGACATCCAATATTTGAACAAATAGATTTGTTAAATGAATACATAGATTTACTTTTATTACCATAGATAATGTATCTGCTCAACAACTTATCTTAACATGAGGTATGAATTATGTGAAACACTAACAAAAGGGACTGTGGTTGTTCATCAACATTTTAAAATAATTTCTATTGCTATTTATGAGAACAACAGCTTTAAATAGGCCATGGCTGTGCAAATTTGATTTGTTTTCTTACTGTTAATATTCCAGTTTCATTGTAGCAGTGGCCTCCTGTCACACAGTGTTTTATTTTCAGTCTGTAATATAAACGGCACCGAAACAAAAATACTAATTTACTTAGATATCAGTTTTAATGAAAAACTGAGCCCCAACAGGCTCTGCTACTCCACAGTTCTGTTTTCACACACCATTCCAGGCAAGTGAAAAATATTTAAATCATGAAATTAAATCTAGTTTTCATTACTGTAAGAACTATTGACTTATCAAAAAAATGTGTATTTATGTTTATTTAACTTACATTAAGAAATCTTGTCAAGTAAATTTTGCTTACCCCTTTGGGAGATTTATTTTGCTAAATACAAGTAAAACAATCCCATTTAAAGTACTTTTTTGTCTAGTTTTTGCTTATGCATTGTTTGCAGTGTTCTTGTGAAGAGTTTGCTCTTTCACCTTGTGTCTGAATGGGTTTGTCCCCTAGTACCACATAGGGAACAGCTTAAATGCTCAAGTAATTCCCCACCACTCTATTGGTTGGCGCTGTGTGGTAATGCCTTTGCTGTTCCTCCCTCTACAGACTAGACGATTGGTAGCCGTATAACCACTGACATCACTTCACAGTGTCCATACACCTGGTCATGCCTCTTCCTGCCAGAAGGACCTAAAATTGGAAGATCCGCCATTCACTCTTGGACTCACATCTTAAAAGACATTGTCACATTTATTTTCAATTGTGTTTGTTGTTTTGTCAACAGTTATCCAGGGTTTGCCATTATCTTACTAGAAAATCACATAAGTATGTTTTGAGGCAGATATTGCACAACAACCTAGATGTGCAGAGCAAGAAAAGTGCTGTAGTATAGTAAACTTTAGCGTTCTTTAGCGTTCAGCATTCCCAAACCGCAGACGCAACCACACAGACACAAGTCCCAGGTGCAAATGCAAGATTTATTAAACAAATACCTTACAACGGCCCACTTCTAATAGTGACACAAGCACAACACATTTCTTTCTCTCTCTTACTTTATTTGTTCTCCTCCACACATCCCAGTCGAGATTTGTCCGTCCTCCACACCCGACTCCAACTCGTCTAGATGAGGTTGACCGGCTTCTTTTATCTTGGAACTAGGAATACTTTTATAGTGCCAGGGCATAGCCCATTGTAATCATTTATGGGTCAAACAGAAGCCCCAGAAAGTAGGGATTGCTAATTCCAGAAGCTCACCCTGGCGGACCCTACAGAATCCAACAGAGCTGCCTTCAGGACTACAGGTCCCAGCATGCCCGTGTTTGTCTGTGTGGGAACCATAGCTCAGGGAAGTTGCCCTCTAGTGTAACGGGGGAGACACTGGTCTGAATAGATCACCAGCATATTCACTCAGTGGTTAATAATAATAATAGATTTTATTTATAACGCACTTTTCATTGATAAGATCTCAAAGTGCTACAACAAAAGCAATAACCACAAAATTTAAAAGTTTAAAAGACTAGATTAAATCAACAATCTCAGCAATTATATGCTTTCCTAAATAAAAAAGTCTTCAAATTTGCTTTAAAAATGTCCAGGTTTTGTGTATTTCTCAGTTCAACAGGGAGCTGATTCCAGAGCTGTGGGGCAGCAGAGCAAAAAGCTCGACCCCCCATAGTACAGAGCTTAGTAAGGGGAGTATGAAGCTGCATGCTGCCAGATGATCTGAGGATCCGATTGGAAGTTTTTAAGTGAATCAAATCATGAAGGTAAGATGGTGCCTGGCCGTAGATACATCTGTGGGTCAGTAGAAGAATTTTGTATTCAATCCGGAAGGAAACAGGGAGCCAATGAAGTGATTTGAGGAGGGGAGTAATATGTTCGGATTTCCTTACTCTTAGTAGGATTCTTGCAGCACTATTTTGGATATATTGAAGCTTTTGTATGTCCTTGGTATGAATTCCCGCAAAAAGTCCATTGCAGTAGTCCAGCCTTGAGGAGATAAAGGCATGGACAAGTTTCTCTGCATCTGGGATGGTTAATAGGGGGCGAGGTTTTGAAATTTTTCGTAGATGGTAAAATGATGCCTTACACACATGTTTTATGTGGTCACTGAAGGTCAACTGTGGATCAAACCGAACCCCCAGATTAGTGACTGCAGAAGAAAGAGTAATGACCTGGCTGTCAAAAGTGAACTGGAGTATTGGAAAAGAACGAATCTGGTGGGGGGTGCCAACAAGGAGTCCCTCAGTTTTATTGCTATTCAGCTGTAGAAAATTGCTGTTCATCCAAGCCTTTATCTCCTCCAGGCATGTAGTAAGGCGTAATGTGGCCTCTGAAGGGTTTGGGGCAGTTTTAATGTAAAGCTGCGTGTCGTCGGCATAACAATGAAAAGACAGTCCGTGTTTGGCAATGACATGCCCAAGAGGTAACATATAAATAGTGAAAAGAATAGGACCAAGAACTGACCCCTGCGGGACCCCACATAAAACAGTTGACAATCTGGAGGAGCAATCTCCCAACGAGACCTGTTCAGTCCTGCCAGACAGGTAAGACTGGAACCACCGTAATGCAGTTGCCACCTCCTGCCAACCTCCTGGCAAAGGCAAGGAACAGCCTGCCTTTCTTCTCGTCCATTCAGTATGATGGCCTCCTGGCCATATAATGAATCAAGTACCATGCTGGTCAGGACAGCCATCAAAACACTAGATCATATTAAATTTGCATCTTTAAACAATACATACGTGATCTGGATGTATTATTCATTGATGGTTGTATAAAATGTACATACTTCCTTGTTTACACACTCTGGGCCGGTTTGTTCTACTTGCACAAGAGTGTTATAATGCCCATTTCTTTTTTTATTCAATAAATTGCTCAGAGGTTAAGAACCTAGCTGTAATGATTAATATTGAATATAGAGTGTTGCTCCAGTAAGACTAGTATAAGAAGATATCCTTGTAATACAGTGACAAAACACTTTAATTACATGCATGTTACTATTTTTACAATCAGCTATTGTTATTCTAATTCGCTTAATTGTTATAAATTGTTCTGATTAACATGCAGAATTGTTCGTAACAGGTAAGAGAAGTGATAATGTTTTGCTTTCCAACTTGACTTCTCCAGCCTTGAATATAAGTTTAGATCATACTGTGTTTTTCACTTTCCTTTATGAAGCTGTTTGTCTGGTACTATACATTTTTAATGCTTATTTACTTCATGCAGCATGATGGTCTCAGATTTGTTTCTGGTGGATATACTGGTCTACTGAGGGGAAAGACTGACAAAGACTTCAATCAATAAGAAAGTCTCCGATGAAATGTTTTAACAAGAAACCAAGGCTTGTGATCTCTTTCATGGCATGACTAAAAAGCATCCGTCTTTGATAACACTTTTACAAGCTTTAAAAGGTCAAATGTTTAGTTTTTTTTTTTTCTCTCTGTCTCAAATGAGGGATAATGTGTCATCAGAGACAGAAGAACTAGCTGTTTAGTATCACTTTTTCATTCAAAACACATCCAGCCCCTTGTATACAAACAATTGAGATATTTATTGTACAATTCGCTGAATTTTCCTTTATGTGTTGCACAGTCCATACTGATTAGATTTTCCTCACTGCTCATTTTCTAAACCCTTTGAGAGCCTTCAAGTTATTCAGCAGGTATACAGTATATACATTAATCAATTCGCATTAATTTGTATAAATGTATTTTATGTTTAGAAGATTCAAGCCTAATTTAGGCAATTCCTAAGTGAACTTTACACCATAAGGGATTTTAAAGAGGAATACAGAAGTCCTTGCATGAGAGCTGATCTGTATAAAGGATAACTAACAGGAAGAATTTGAAAAAATACACTGTGCAATTTTTGGGCTTTGAAATTTTTTTGCTTTTTTGTGATTAGTGTTGCTACCATATATCCTCTATCAGGCAACTGTGTGAACTTTGTATATCTGAAGGTGTTTTTCTCCAGGCACAATGACTGACTCCAACAATTTGAGTTTATGTAGGTGTGAGTGTGCTTTGTGATGGACTGGCACCCCATTCAGTCTTGGTTCTTGCTTTTTCTCCAGTTTAGCCGGTTGACATTTTCATTCCCTGCAAATCCTGTACTGAAGTAGGTGGGCTCAAAAAATAAACAAGCTTTATTTGAAACTGGTGAATATTATTGAGATGCTACATGATATTTATATGCAGGTTAAAAGTTTAAGTCAGATCCAAAATAGTGTCAAACTACAATTTTGGCCTATTCCCACATAGTACAGACTATATGATTTTCATAATTTTTGTCTATTATACTGCTGTGCTAACATACTGTAATTTCCTTCCTGTGATTTGCAAGAAACAAACCATTGTTTAGCATTATTATCAGAGCTGCTAGTATAGTGAAACATCAATTTCTTAAAACGGGCACAATGGTACAAGGCCTGTCTGTTTCAATCATGTTATGTATTTAGGATCCTATGTTCACCGGATGTGCTTAGCCCTTACATCTTTCTTTGTGGGTCATGTTGCCTTTGTCCATCAGACACTGCAGCTCTCATTGTGGATGCTGGACAACATTAAGCCCAAGAACAGACGCTGGACGTTTGGTTGGTTTCATATAGATAGCCGTATGATAGTTGGCACAGTGGGTGGAACTATCACCTAATAGATCTAGTGTCCTGAGTTTGAATTCAGTACCTGAATTTTGTCCATGTGGCATTCTTTTTGTGTCTGCTTAGGTTGTCCTCTCGGTATTCAATTTATCCCAACAGTAGTATAGATAAGTTTAATTATCAATTCCAAATTGTCCCAAAGTGTTTGTGAGTGTGCCCTACAAACTGGCAAAACTGCCCAGGTCTACCTTCTGTCTTGAAACCAGTGCTGTTAGGATAGGCTCTCGCTCTCCATGGCCTGAAATTAGACATAAGTGGGCTTCAGAATGTTTATTATGTAATATTATTATTATAGTAGAAGGCTTTTGGGAGTCGAAGGCTTTTAAAAGAGAAATCACAGCTGGCCAGGGCTGGTTCTACCATATAAGTGAACTAGGAGGATATCAAGGGTAGTAAAGTTTTCAGGTGGTGGCGTTATGCCAACTATAACAGAAGTAGCCATTGGCATTGGGATATCTTTGGTGCCCAGTCCCTATTTTCCCTGCTGCAGGAACCGCCCCAACCCAATTTTCAATAATATGTATTAAGAACGATAATTTCACTTTTGCCTAGGATAGCAAAAATACTAGAGCTTTCATTCGCCTGCCAGAGACAAGACCCCAACAGAATTGATTTTCAGGACAGAAAGTGAGCCATAAGGCAGTGTGGAAGTGCAAGAAGCCAAAAAAGCTCAATGTTTATAAAATTTCAACATGAACACAGAAAACACAAAATAGCAAATAAACAGAGTATGAAGGTCTTGAATCCTGTCTTTCAGTCTTATTTCAGATTTTGGTCTCTCTTCTTCTCCAAGATGAATTTTCTCACCTCCAAAACACCCAACTCCAAGTTTAAACTGCCCCTGCTTCTAAGGACGTTTTAAATTTCAGGCCAGGGTCATTTCTGACATAAGAAGCATACATAAAAAAACACAAGAAATTTGACAAACCATTTGAGACCATTCTGTCCATCAGGCCTGGGGTCAGAAGATGTCCCACATTTGCTTTATGGACACCACTCTAGAATTCCTGATCTTCCAGTGTCTGTTGACCATAAAGGTTGTAGTCTCCGATGTATCTCCTAAAGGGCATGACTTTCAGGATGGACTCTTAATTAAGAAGCCCATCTGTAGTTTTTGCAGTGACTTTTTAAGTACTGCAACCTGTTGGTCCAGCATCTGCTGGGTTGCCTTCCCTTTAGCATCAATGTTGCAACATGACAGGGATTTACTAAGTACCACATACTGAAATAGCATAACATAATCAAAACGTTTTAATCCAATTCAGGTTCACAGTGGGCCACATTCTATCTGAGCAGCAATGGCATCATGGCAGGCAAAATTAGTGTATTATAAATCCTACCAGGCACACACTGGAGCTAATTTGGAATTGCCAATAACCTTAATCAAATGTCTTTTTGAATGTAGTAGGACATTTGATACAGATTCCAGAAGCATATGGAAATTTGGCATGAGCTGCTCCTAGACGTGGGGCTCGAGGCCAGGGTGCTGCATCTATGAAGCAACAGTGCTAACTGCTGTGCTGCCATGCTTCCCAAGGCCAGAGTTAGTCCTCAGAGAAGCTTGACAGACCAGTAAGGCACAAGGAAAAGCCTCTACAAGGATCAGAAACTAAAGTCCTCTCTTTTACTTATCCTCTGATGGCTACCATACTAATAACGAGCAGCAGCAGCAATTATAAATGGAAAGAGCCTAATAGAAAAAAAACACAAAAAAGGAAGAAATGGCAAACCTCCAAGAGAAACTCTCCTCAGGGAATCTACCATGCATTCAGAGTCTACAACCTTCTATCGACCTTCCATTACTGGCAAGTTTAGGGGCCTACGTTGGAGCGAACACAAGACTTACCCCTACCCCACACCAAGATGACAGTGCCCTTCACCCTATCATGAAAAGAACATTGAAGTATAAAAATTATATTGAGGCTTCTTGTAGATTAAAGATGAGAGAAGAAGCAGGAATATTACAACAGTTGAAAGGAAGAATAAAAAACAACCCTGTCAAACTGCCAGTGGCAAGAAGGTCAGCATTAATCATCTGAACATAAATTTGTTGAATCCGGACTCAATCCAGCAGCTAACAAGTTGAAATAAGGTGACTCTGAACTGTTGTAAAAGTCTTGCATGCCATGTTAGAGTGTAGTCCTTTTTGCACATTTCATCACTTTTCAATTTTTTCTTAAGACATAACTAATCATTGTCTGAGCTGCAAATGTTAAATCAGTTTTGCCAAGGTTGTGTAATAACATCTATCTGCAGTAAATCAGGCACAGATGTAAACCAAACCTATTTAAAATATTTAAAACACAACTGATACCAAGATGAAGTTTATCAAGATACAATATTAGAGTGGCCCTGTGCTGAGATCAGACCAGACACTAAGACACTGAGGTACCCGTTTAAAAGTTTATGACAGAAGTATTATTTGTGCATTGTGTATTTCTGTTGACAAGTGTAAAGTTTTAAGACCTGTTACTGATTTCAAACGGCTGGCAATTCCTTTCTGTAAAGTTTATTTACTCTTCCCAGGTTGCCATTAAATATCTGTGGATATCGAATCAAGAAATCAGTTGATTAAATTAGATTAGATAAATTTTGCTAATCCTATTGGGAAATTCAGAATATTAGCTTTGAGTTTAAAAAAAAAAAAAAACTCTTTTTAAACCTTATTAGTGTGGTCCATATTCACCCTGGGGCCGGAGAGGCTGTTTTCCAATGATAGACTAGTCCTCTTTTTTGTACAGCTAATCCACCGAGGTACAGTATATTGGCACTGCCAGTGGCATTCACAGTTTGCACAGTGTGTCTTTGGTTCAAAGGCAACAGTTTCTTAAAGACTTTTTATTTCAGCTCACATGTTGTCTTCTTTAAGAATTTTAGTCATCACTGGACTGGTTCAGAAAACTCTTCCAGGCTCTTTCATGCAATATTTAAGATAAATCCTTTGACCTCTTTGCTGGAGTGTCCCAAAGAAATATTGTATCTGTCAGTCATGTAAAATATATAGAATCTTGTTTTAACAGACATTTTTGTGTATTTTCTTTCTAAGGTAGTAATATGAATATCTTATGATGGTTCTTTATTGCTATTTGTGGAACTGTTAATAAATTTCAGGGTGAAAATGAGTTCAAATTAATCCAAGAAGAAATTACATTTTTGCTTTACTTTGCTTGAGTCAAAAAAGCACATTATTAACAGTAGTTGTGTGATGTGCTAAGTTATGGTTATATTGCCATATTTGAGATCAGCTGCTATGAGTCCCACTGCTATGACCCAGGTAGCTGGAAAAGCAGACATAGGGAAGCACTCTAGTTTGTATTTTCTAAGACAGATTGTTTTTAGGATTTCATAATATAAGGTTACAATTTGCACTTTGCTGATTTGTTAGAAAATGCTTTATAGTTCTTTTTGCTTAGATTAACTTCTGCATACTAGCATACTGCATACAGAGGATGCCATATCCCTTACAACAACAACAGCAACAGCACCATTTATTTATATTGCACATTTTCATACAAATAATGCAGCTCAAAGTGCTTTACATGATGAAGAAAAAGAAAAAAAAGACGTAAGAAAGAAGTAAGAATTATAATAAGAGAACACTAATTAACATAGTATAAAAGTAAGGTCTGATGGCCAGGGAGGACAGAAAAAAAAAACTCCAGACGGCTGGAGAAAAAATAAAATCTGCTGGGGTTCCAGGCCATGAGACCGCCCAGCCTTCTTTGGGCATTCTACCTAACATAAATGATCAGTCCTTGTTGTATTCAGGGTTTTCATGGAAGGACTTGATGATGACGGTCACATGGATTTCTGGCCTTTAATCCATCAATGTAGGGACATCATGGTGCTTTGATTAGGTGGTGGTGGCATAGATCGCCACCACAGAAAACCGGAAAAAGAACAGAAGAGAGAGTAGGGGTTAGTACAGACTTTGGAGCCACCATGAATAATCATGATAATTAATTGAATATGCAGAGCATCAGGATTAAATTAAAATTAAGTTATGAGAAAGCCATGTTAAAGTAATGTGTTTTTAGCAGTTTTTTAAAGTGCTCCACCATATCAGCCTGGTGAATTCCTACTGGCAGGCTATTCCAGATTTTAGGTGCATAACAACAGAAGGCCGCCTCACCACTTCTTTTAAGTTTAACTCTTGGAATTCTAAGCAGACACTCATTTGAAGATCTAAGGTTACGATTTGGAATATAAGATGTCAGACATTCCGATATATAAAATGGAGCGAGTTTATTTAAGGCTTTGTAAACCATAAGCAGTATTTTTAAGTCAATTCTGAATGACACAGTTAACCAGTGTAAGGGTTACACCTCAAACCAATTCTGGATAATAAAAACTGTTATGCCAGTGTTCTGTTTATAGATTTTAGTATGTTCCACTGTTGTACCAGCAAAGCTGACCACCAAAGCTCTCAATTTAGAACTTAGCGCCACCCCCTGATTTTGGATGTCCTACCAACAGACCTCAGCATGTAAGGATTTAGTCTCCCATTGCAAGGGATGGTTATCTGAGATGGTGCTATGCCGGCAACAGTGTTATTTAGCATTTTTTTTGTCTATTTGAGATATCTTGTATTTAATTAACCTGAGAGAAATCAATTATGAGCATATTAAAAACATGATCAGGAAAACAAGGGGTCAGAAAGAGAAGAAAAAGGTAGCTAACATTTTTCAGAGTCTAAGTCAGTCTCAAGTTCATGATACGGCCTGTCACAGACTGAGCTGGAAGAGACAGGCAAAGGAATGGATCATCCAGGACCTTACGATGCAGCTTCTGCTCTGGCCAACAGCAAATGTGGGAGTAAAACGGTGAGTGAGTTGGATAATGAGAATTCACTGCTTTTGAGAGGCATATCTGAACTGAGCATGACCTCTTTATCCATGCTGTCAACTACTATCAACACACTCTATAAGTCTGCAGCATCAACACCAATGAGAAAATGGAGGTGAAGTTGAGCTATCTGAGTTGAAGGAAACGATTATTGATATATAGAATGATATAAAGGAAATAAAGAAGGAAAAGTGGAAACCCACAGCAGAATAAATAAGCTGAATCATAATATAAAAGATCAGGAGGTAGGCTTAAGTAATTCCTTTGGTGTAAAGCTAAAAAGAAAATATAGCAAAAGGTGATGTTAAAATACAGAAAAATGAGCAAAACTGAAGATAAAATCAGAGTAAATGATTTTTACCTGCAGAACAACTGACATCTGTCGCAGATAAAAAAGCAACTGCTGTAGAAATCAAATGTAAAGTGCTTTGTGATAAATTAGCAGTGTTTGAAGGCAGATATAGAAAGAACAACATCAGAATCAAAGGACTTCCTGAAAACCATGAAAGTCCGAACTCAATGAAATTTGTAGCTCCAAAAAAAATGAGAAAACTTTAAATTTAATGTCGATTCTTAAACAGAAAGAGGAAATTATATTTGAAAAGAGCCACAATTGTATATTCCCAGATTTCTCTCCTTCAACAGCTGCCAAATGTTCTTCATTCTACAGCATCAAACAGCATTTATGCAAAGCTGAAATCAGATATAGCCTCTTGTTTCCAGCTAAACTGAAAGTAAAAGTCAATGGCCAATACTACATCTTTAGTTCTCCAGAAGAAGTAGCATGTAAGGACTGTCAGCATCACATCCTCCACATTGACTCTCAAACAATCCACAGGTTATAGTATTGAGCCCCAGTCTATACTCCTTGTTCACCTTAGATTGTGTAGCCAGACAAAACTCCACCTCTTTTACTACATTTGCTGATGACACCACCACCATAGGCCTGATGACCAACAATCACAAGATAGCTTACATAGCTGATGTTTACCTGCAGACTCAGTGGTACCAGGACAACAGTCTTCTTCTTAAAGACAACAAAACCAAGGAGCTTTTCACTGAGTTCACGAAGCAGAAGGTAGACCACACCTGCTGGAATGCTGACAAAAGGATGAGTGAGCAGCTTTAAATTTCTCTAAGTCTGCAATGAAGTGGGCACAACACATTTGAACTCTTGTCAAAAAGGCTACCATTGAATTCTACTCTATACTTGTAATATTTCTATTACACTAGTATATTGTATTGAGGATTACTTGTGTTCTGTTCTGTGTATTGTATTGTATTTACCCCCCTCCCCTTTTTTGAGACACACTGCATGCCCAACCTATCTGGAAAGGGGTCTATCTTTGAATTGTCTTTCCCAAGGTTTCTTCCTTTTTTCCCTACAAGGGTTTTTTTTGGATGTTTTTCCTTGTCTTCTTAGAGAGTCCAGGCTAGGGAGCCTTTAAAAGGCAGGGCCTGTTAAAGCCCATTTTGACACTTGTGTTGTATTGTATAATATTACTGATAGATAGATAGATACTTTATTAATTACCAAGGGGAAATTCACATAATCCAGCAGCAGCATACTGATTAAAAAAAAAATAAAAAAATTAAATTAAAGAGTGATAAAAATGCAGGTATAGCAGACAGTAACTTTGTATAATGTTAATGATTACCCTCCCCGGGTCGAATTGAAGAGCCACATAGTGTGAGGGGAGGAACGATCACCTCAGTCTGTCAGTGGAGCAAGACAGTGACAGCAGTCTGTCGCTGAAACTGCTCCACTGTCTGGAGATGATACTGTTCAGTGGATGCAGTGGATTCTCCATGATTGACAGGAGCCTGCTCAGGGCCCATTGCTCTGCCACAGATGTCAAACTGTCCAGATCCGTGCCTACAATACAGCCTGCCGTCCTCACCAGTTTGTCCAGGCGTGAGGCGTCCCTCTTCTTTATGCTGCCTCCCCAGCATACCACCACGTAGAAGAGGGCGCTCGCCACAACATTCTGATAGACAATCTGGGACATCTTATTGCAGATGTTGAAGGATGCCAGCCTTCTAAGAAAGTATATTTGGCTCTGTCCTTTCTTGCGCAAAGCATCAGTATTGGCAGTCCAGTCCAATTTATCATCCAGCTGCACTCCCAGGTATTTATAGGTCTGCACCCTCTGCACACAGTCACCTCTGATGATCACGGGGTCCATGAGGTGCCTGGGTCTCCTAAAATCCACTAACAGCTTCTTAGTTTTGCTGGTGTTCAGTTGTAGGTGGCACCTAGCTGCCTTTACTTCAGGTTATTTACAACACTTGCAGCCTTAGAAAATCAAACAGGAAAACTAAAGACCTCAGGCATCTCGTACAGCCATTTTTCTTACTCCTACCTTCTGGAACACAGACCTATATAAGAGAGAGGTTAGAGAGGGGAATTTTTGCCAGCTAGACTATACAGTTAGGAGTATTAACATATTCTTTATGGGAATGGTATTAGACCAAAATTTTTGTAAAGTTGACCCTTATTATGCTTATGGCTTATGTGGTGACTAACTGGAATTTCAGGAAAGGTAAATACAACATGGTAAAGGCCAGATTCTATGAATGCATAAAGTTTGTCAAATCTCAGTCAAAGCCACAAGCTTACCATAAGCCCAGTCTTTTTCATCGTTTGTGCAGCCAAAGATGGCCTAGAATAATTTGATGCACCAGAGAATCCACAAAAAGTAAATTTTCTTGTATTATAGGGCTCTCACTGTCAAATTGACTAATACAATGCTCCATTTACAGTTCTCTCTTCATGGATGAATATAAGTTTCCAGCTGAAACTGTGTCACAAGTTGACAAGCTACAAATCACCTGGTTCCACCTGAATCAATATAATTCTCCACAGGCAACAGCAGGTTCTTGCTTGTACTTGTTGCAGAGATTGTCAGATAATTAAAGACCATACAAAGTCTAATAAGCGGAGCAGTTTTTGCACAGTCAGCACTTTGCCCCATAGCTCCAGTAGACCAAGTATGAATCATGGTATGGTCACTATGTGTCTGCATAAATTTGTTTTTTGGGGACAACACTTTTTCTTTGAATATCATTTTATTTAATTAAGTTGACAATTAGACTAGGCTATGTACAATTTTGGATGCCTGTTCAATTGTACCCTATTATGGTGTAGGACAAAATGGGCATTGCCCCAATTTGCTATACCAGCAGTGGCACATAAGGCATCTTAAGAGAGAGCAAACATAGCAGAGATACAGATAGTCAGCTGCACTGCCATCTCCTGCATTTCAGAATGAACACTAAATAGAATGGCTAAACTGCAGCTTTACCGACATTTTGGCAAGTTGTGTAAATCAAAGTTGAACCAGCTTGTCTAAATAATCACCTTCAAACACAAAGGTGCCCAAAAGGACATTTATTTTATAACTGCACTCTGCATCTATAAACAGGCACTTGACCTGCAAATTGAATGGACCTTAATCTGATGACCAGAGGATACACCTTCCTTTAACACTAGAATTACCAGAGTCTACGAAAAAACTCGTAAATCCGGCCCAGCTTAAATCCTTTCTCACCTCTCCGTCAGCATCTTTTGTCCTGTAAATGTGTCGATAAGCAGCAAGCAGCCTGGTATCCCATCCCCCCAGCCACCGCCACAGTTCAATTCGCAAAGAAGTTTCTCAGTGTTTTTCTTTGACTGAAGTGCTGGAGCTTTATAGGGTAAAAAAGTACATCGTCATTTGGAATACATACATTTCATATGTATTCCGTGTCAACACAGATAAATTTACAGATGCAAATGAAATGTATGTTTCTATTGTATGATATTAACAATAAGAGCGGTTAACTACTCAAAATGGTAACTTTGGGAAGCAGCTGATATCGAAACCGCAACCTCTTGATTGGAAAGCAGCAGTTCTAAGCATTGCACCATGCAAGCTGTCGTATGAACCGCCTACCATAACCTGCCTTCTTTTTTCTTCGGTTAAATTCTTGAATAAAAGTGCAGTTGTTTTGTTATACTTGTACCTGTTGTGAAAGTGTTTATTTCATATTTGTATTTCAGGCTGCACACATTATACATTTCATGTGTACATTTTGTCAATTATTACTAAAACATGAAAAACGTTTCTGTGTTAACAACGTTTTTACATAGATTGTTGTTGACACGGAACACACATGAAATGTTTGTATTCCAAATGACGATGTACTTTTTTACCCTATAAAGCTCCAACACTTCACTCGAAGATAAACACTGAGCACTAAGAAACGTCTTTGCGAATTGAACTGCAGCGGTGGTGGGGGGATGGAACACTAGGCTGCTTGCTGCTTATCGACACATTTACAGGACAAAAGATGCTGATGGAGATGTGAGAAAGGATTTAAGGTGGGCCGGATTTACCAGTTTTTTTCGTAGGCTCTGGTAATTCTAGTGTTAAATTGAGGTGTAGGTGTCTCCTCTATCTCTTTGAAGATGGAAGCTGAGAATCCATTCTCAATGGAACATCAAGCTAATTCATGGTCGTGGGAGCAAGAAGGCACTTTCTTTGGCCTAGAAGTTCTTCAGTGCTAGGGGCTTGGAGATGGGCTCCCTGAATTAGCTCTAAAATCCACATCTCCAAGCTTAAGATCTGTGACAGTGACTTTGCCTAGTAAGGGAACACTGTGGAGCATTATTACGTCAAAAAGGGAACTTCAAGGCCTAAACTTGTGTGCCAAAAAGATTCACATTTTTCCCTTAGAATGCTCAGAGAACAAGGGGTAAGGAACACAACATCACACTACATGTTATAACCAGAAGGTCAGAAATTTAAATAAACAAAATTGTAGGTCGAGAAACATAGCACATGAGCTAATAACTACAATATTTCATGTAGCCTAATCCAAAATGCAAGACATAAATTAAAGTTAAGGAACAGAAAATATTTTGAATGCAAACATAACCTTAACGTAAAGCGAGACAGCAATTTAAAGTGTGATGCAATCAGAACAGGGATCGTAATTGTAATAACAAGCAAATATTTTAAGTGGGAGGACAGGAATTAACATGTTATCTGCCACTGTGAAAACAGGTACATTTGTTTCTGATGCCAGTGTAAAATCAGGGTGTTATCTTATACATAAATGTCTACGCGTGGAAGTGTGTGTGTGTGTGTGTGTGTGTGTGTGACTGTCTGTCTCTCTGGCCGGCCCGGAAGTGAGAGGTAGTTGGGGCAAGGGCTCCACCTCCGAGGATACACAAACGAGGCCAGCACATCGGCAAAACGAAACCTCCAAAGAAAGAGTCCCTCACTTAATCGCTAATTCAGAAGTGAGGCGAGCACATCGGCAAAACGAAACCTCCTAGGAGAGAGATGCCCAGAGTAGTTTCTTTCAATTACCTGACATGTCTACATTTCAGTTTTTTTTTCTGACAATTTCAATAGTTTCTAGGACCCTGTGCTTTTTACAGCACGGGCTTACACAGCTAGTTTTAATATATTAATTAAATGTATTGTGTTATTGAGCAAAACTCACAATACAAATTTATTTTATTTAAAAAGTTCTCTCTTAGTTGGAACAGAAAACTTTGTGCATGTACTGCTGAAAAACTAATCATAGAGATGCATTCACATGGTTGTGGTTCTAATTTTGTAAATTATTTTTATGAACAATAAATATTATCTAAAATATGGCAAATAACAAAAAAAAACTCCAAGCCCAAAGAAATTTCACAACAACACATTATTCAACAATGTTACAACTTGTACAGTGGAGCATCCATGTACATTTGACCTTGGCTTCAATTTGAATAACAGCAGACACTGTGTTTAAAATACTCATAAGCCATCATAAACATGTTGTCTAATGACAGCTTCTGTCCATTGCATTTACTGTATAGCTTTAAATTGTTTTCACTTTTTGATTTACTCCAGTATAAGGACTCTCCCTATCTACTAATTATATATTGATTTAATTTTTATTTATTCTAAAAATATTCTTAACTAATATAATTTGTTCTTCTTTTCTTTAAAGATTTCCTTTTAAGTTGCCTTTTTGATTTACCCTCACAGTATCGTATTCATAAGCCTCTGAAGATGAGTCAAATGATAAGATCAGATGGCCAGGAGGACAAAAAAAAAATTATAAAAACTCTAGTTAAACTGGAGAACATGCAACGCATTCCAGTGCAATTATATTGCTTCCAAGAAGCACTTGTTGGTCAGGAAGAACCTCCACCTTTCAGGGGATTTGCCTTCCAACGGCACCCTCTAGTGGTCCCCAAGGACCCCAGCAGAACTACCCCCAGAACTACAACCTCCATGCGGCCCTACATTAATAGGATTCTACCACCCTGTGGACTAGGGGAACACATGGTCCAGTGAGGCAATCATCCTCTGTCCATCCATTATGGTCCTGTTCCCTGTCCCAGTTCCCATACTGTTTATCATGATGGGTAAGAGAACACTGTCCATCGAGGTCAAGACATCAGTCCATCCATAATGTCCATCACACTATATAAGTGCAAGATAATTACATAAATACAGCAAAAAGCCATACATATGTTTTAATAACTATTTAATGCAAAAATCAGAGATTGCTCTAACATTTGTGCTGGGAATTTCTCGATTTTGTCTCTCTTTTTATTTTAGTCAAACACTTTGCACTAGAAACGCATCTTACTAATCCAAGTTTCATCTTTATTCTCACAGGAGTTGAAGTTTTGTAGACAGTTTTGACCCAGTTTGGTTTCAGCACAATAAAACTGCAGAGTAGGCAGAAAAGATTTGGGGCAATTGTGTTTATTGTATGATACACTAATAAAACAATTTACATGTTTTTTTTTAAATAACCTACATCACATTTGGTGTTTTATTCATTTGTAGTAACTGAATAGTATGAGGTGGTGTCCTGCTTATAAAAAGAGAAAGGAAGTACACTAGCAGTAAGAAAACCAGTGTGAAAAAATAAGGGTCACTACATGATAAGAGACACTAAACTGCAGAGCAGGACAGACAGTGTTGACACAATGATTACAATCAATGTTCTCCCACAAGACTTGAGGGCAGGCAACCCAGCATATGCAGAGAGAGAGAGAGAAGCATGAGGGGACTAGCAAGACAGTGTTAGACTTCCTGTTGAATAATAAGTAGTCTTCTTCTTCATATTTCAGCTGCACCCGTTACATGGTCACCACAGCAAATCATCTCTTTCCATATTTTCCTGTTCTCTGCATCATGGTCTGTCACACCCATCACCTACATGATCATCTCACCACATCCATAAACCTCCTCTTAGGCTTTTCTCTATTCCTCTTGCCTGGCACCTCTATTCTTAGCATCCTTTTCCCAATATACCCAGCATCTCTCCTCTGCGCATGTCCAAACCAATGCAATCTCGCCTCTCTGACTTTGTCTCCCAACTGTCCAACTTAAGCTGACCCTCTAATGTACTCATTTATAATCCTGTCAATCCAATGCAAATCTTAACATCTTTAATTCTGACACTTCTAGCTCTGCCTCCTGTTTTTTTGTCAGTGCCCAGTTCTCCAACCTATATAACTGGTCTCACTATTGTCTTGTAGGCCTTCTCTTTCACTCTCACTGCTACCTGTCTGTCACAAATCACTCCTGACACTGTTCTCCATCCATTCCACCCACCTGGCACTCTCTTCTTCACCTCTCTTCCACACTCTCCATTACTCTTTACTGCTGATCTCAAGTATTTAAACTTCCTGGTCAATAATACAAATTCCAGAGCGCAGAAGTAAAATAAAGACCAAAACAGACGTGTCTGTGGGGGGAACCACCTTGTGTTTGATTTAAAGGATCTAGAAGGTTTTGTCCCTTAATATAGGATTAGGTAGCTGAGGGGCTGTGGTGTAGAAGAAGAATTTGAAGGTTACACAGGGCTCAAAGGTGAACAAACACCATGGACCACTACAACAAGTCATAGCTTGGTATGTGTTTACCTAAAAAAGGAAGCAATTCTGCAGCTTGCACTGGAAATTAAACAAAACAAGACACATGACTAGGCACACAAGGGTTTAAATCTGCTTTGAAGGACCATGAGAAGCAGTAGATTTTGTTCTTATGTCATTTTTTTCTACTTTGTGTGGCATACGTCTTCCATTGTTGTGGCTCCCTTGGCATTTTGTATGTGCGTGGAGAGGTTACATGCTTGTACTGTACTGGTACATGCCGTTTTGTGTTGAAGAAGGCTGTTGGGGGATGCCTGCCCATTAAAGTTTAGACTCCTACTTCTAACATACACATCTTTGGAAGTCCCTGAAGAAAACCCACAAAGAAACTGTTCAAACTCCACAAAACATATGAAGTGAGCTGCATATCAAGTAGAGTTCCCTGGAGCTCTGAGGCAACAATGATGAAATATAAACACAGTGGTACAAAACCTAGGGTGGTATAAAATAAGTAAACACTTGGCTTCAACACCATACGTTTTTGGAAGAAGGATATTTGTATTGCTATTGTTATAAGTGAGCATGTAAAATGCAGTATATCGGGTGCTTTGTCAGGATGAAAGTTTCAGCAGAAGCTTGCAAGTGAGAATTTTTTTAAAGATTACAATAAAGGCAATTACCATGTTGTTTATTACGGAAAATCACCACTACTGAATTCTTACTATGAGAAGAGTGAAACAAAATAGTATGCAAGGAGCTTATTTGTTATTGTTACAGGCTTTACAAATTCCAATTCAGTGGACTGTTTTGTTTGCTATGATTTTCTTAATTAAAAGTCATGTAATAATTTTAGCTCTTGCTCTCACTTCTTCCTCCTTAGAAATATTATATAATCAGACTTTCACAATGTTAGTACAATGTGTAGGACAAAATCATTTTTTAGTACCCTGTGGCAATTGGGCTTCTTTTAGATCAGTGTTCTAGTGAAGGTGCAGTGTGTGGCCGCTCCCTGACAATTGCCGCGGGTAATGGAGACCTGCAATCCAGTAGGCCAGGTTATATCATAGATACAATAAAAATCAAGCTCTATTTATTTGTGGTAAAAAAGTTAAAAACAATTCATTGCTGTAAGGCGAATGGGATTCTTCTGGATATTTTAGTGTGTCCTTATTTTGCTGAAAAGTTTCGGATTTCAGCATCATATAAGTATAGCTTTCAAGGTCATGAGCATCGCATAGAACTTTAGAACATTTTAGCACAAAAAAAAAAAAAAATGCCAAACCTTTCTGAAGAGCACACAGGTTGTCAAGCAAATGCATTCTGAGATTTTACTATTTAAAATTAACCTTTCAATCTGAAGAAGTAATATGCTTTCCACTAGAATTTGTTGATCATAGAATGGATATAGGAAAAAGACTAACCTGCAAGTTCTTTAAGGGAAAATAATGATTGATTACAGCAGTTTTTTGGTTAGTATAACAGGAACTCAGTTATATATGATTCCACACTTTCTGACAGCAACAGTAAGTCAAAAGAGAATGAGAAACTGAGCTAGTTTTGAATGGGTTATGATGGTGCAATGGTATTTAAATGCCCATGACAGCTAAGGGGAAGTCTGCCAACTATGCTGGACCAATTATTGCAGCCAAAAATGTGATCTAAACTGTGAAGCAGATGTGCTAACCACTGTGTGACGATGCATCCCTGAGATAAAATAATAGAATTAAATATTACAACAGTAATATTTCTAGCAGACATTGGCAGACAGGAAGCATGAATTCATTAAGGGTTGCCCCCACAGATTCAACAGCAGGTACTCGGTTCTCTTGAACCAAAAAGTGCAGTTTGTTTTTTTATTCCCCCTATAACTCATTGACTGCCACTGCTACCAAATAAGTGCAACACTAAAGCACGGGGATTCTTCACTCCTTCCTGTTTGTATCAACTGCATGGCACTCTCGGTAATACTATTAAAGAGGTAGGCTCATGTATGACACATACAAGTCCATACAAAATGACATTAAATTTAAGGCACAAATACACCAACATTTCCATTTTCTGTTTGTATGTTTGGTGTTTAAACGAATTCACAACTTTTCTGATAATTTTGAAATACACAGGGGGGTTTGAATGACTGTCCCACCCAACATTGGCTATTACAGCTCTGTGATATTAAGCTAGCCTTACAAAGCAGCATGGGGAGAAAAAAAAACTTCATGTAAGCTGGAGGCACAGCAAATTTCCGGGAAAATATTCAGTGAAAAAGGTACCCAGCAAACACTGTATTTGCTGAGAAAAACGCTTTGGAGAATTATGCCGCTCAATTCTAGTGAATATTGATAAACTATAATTATTTTAAATCTCCCCTTTTAGTTCTAGCTTAGTTTCTGATTACCAATATACAATAAAATTTTGCAAATGCATTTATGAGTGGCACAGTTCTTAATGCTGCTGCCACATGAATCAAGTTTTCTGTGCTTGACTCCCATGCCCAGCCACTTTCCATGTGGAGCTTTCATGCTCTCCTCAAGTCTCAGAACATTTTGTTTTCCACGTTTTGTTGTTTTTCTTCCACTTCTTTAACACTAGAATCACCAAGGCTATGAAAAAACTTGTAAACCCGGCCCACCTTAAATTCCTTCGCACCTCTCCATCAGCGTCTTTTGTCTTGTAAATGCATCGAACAAGACAAGCAGCAAGCAGCCTGCTATACCATGCCCCCACCCACCGCCGCAGAAAGGACAAGAAGTGCTCCAAGTTCAAGCCTTGATTATCTGGGAGTGAGCTACCTAGACTTGTATAGAGCAAATAATTTCAAGTGTGTTCCGTGACTTCAACAATCTTCGTAAACATATCATTAAAACAGAAACGTTCTTCATGTTTTAGTAATAAATGATAAAATGTAGACATGAACTGTATAATATATGAAGGAGTAAGTCCAAATATCAAATAAACACTTTCACAAAATGTACAAGCATAATGCAACAGCTTTCGTGGTGCAATAGTAAGAACTGCTGACTTGTAATCCAGAGGTCGCGAGTTCTGAATCACCTCCCTCGTAAATTTATTGTTTTGAGTAGTGAGCTGCTCTTATTGTTAATATCATACAATAAAAACATTTTATTAAGAGTTCCTGCTTTCGCTAAATTAGTATGCAACTTATGGTTCATGATGTTAAAGCCGGACTGACAAAAAAACAGAGACATAGGTATATGTGATATTTGGAATTATTCATTTTATGACCTGTATAGTACATTTCGGAAAACATTGTGGCATTGATGCAGCATTATTCATATTATTCATATTCATTCGCGTGCCTTCTTGCAGTTGTAATCAGTGACCCCGCTTTTTTCCAATCTTACACAATCTCCACATTTTGGTGCATAGTGGTATTTCTTTTATACTCCAGGAAATGCAGAGGAAATAATAGTACAGAGAAGTCAGTTCCGTGATATATGCAATCATCAGATTCAAATGTTAACAGTTGACACACACCCAAGGACCGTCCTTCCTACATTTACGACATGTGTACCTGTTGCAATGTACACACTTCTCTCAATGCTGTGGTTTCTATTACATTGAAGAGGCTCTTGATACTGACTGAGTTTGCTTTCCTGGGGGAAGTGGTGGTCTTGGAACAGAAGCTTGTTGATGTTGCATCCTCTTTTTCTTTTTCCATCACCGTTTCTTGTAAGAAGCAAGGACGAAGTTCCTCTACAAGGTGAGTAAAGAACACTCTTCTTTTCTCAGTGTCCCCCGTGGATGCCTTGCACAGTACATTTGAGTTGATCGCCGCCAGGTCAAGCATGTTGTAGCACACTGCAACCGGCCACTCACGTGCTCCTGCTTGCATTGAATAAGCTCACGACTTCTGGTGTATGATGTCAACGCAGCATCGGAGAAAAAAAGAAAGAGACAAATATATGTGACATTTTGAAGAAATATTTTATGACCTGAATAGTACCAATCAAAAAACATCATTGTACTAATGCAATATTATTTGAAAACGAACAGCATCAGATCGGGTATAAATTTATGGTACTTGTAAAAGTTAGTTTTGTTTTCAGTTTTATTCTTAGTCACGTTCATGCTAAATCTGACCCTAATGAACAGCACCAGCATAAACTTACACCCGATGTTTTTTCGTAGGCTTTGGTAATTCTAGTGTTAAAAATGCATGTGTCCGTTTAAACCAGCTAAATACAGTATAGGATTCTAGTGGGCGGAGGCCTGTCCATGGAGCACTGGAAACAATGGAGGACCTTCATCCATCACTAGGCTCACTCATACACACATCCACACTGGGCCAGTTTAGAGCCACCAGTTAACATAACCTGTTGATTCCCGGCCTTGCATCCAATGCTTCCAGGAAAGGCTTTAGCACCCCATAAACCTGAACTGATTTGAGAATGCTGTGAAAATGATGAATTGTAATTTAAGGTCATGCCTTATTAATTCACCTGCTTCCACCAAAGATTCTAAAGTGAAATGTCATATTTTGACAATTTAAATCAGGAGCTGCCTAAGCCAACTCTGTTAGCTGGACATGCTACCTAAACAGCCTCAGACTTTTTTTTAAAGGAAAGGCATTTTTTGGATGATGGTTAAATGTTTAAATTCTTAATATTTTTTGAAAATTGGGACTGTGTGTTAATGTGGCACTAAATGAAAAATATAAATACAGTAGCATATGGTGTTGAAAGGGAAATTAAATGACTGATGCCCATTGTGCCACATCCACCTTAATTGGATCCATTATTAATTCTTTAGAGAATATTTAGCACCCTGGGAAGGCTATTAATTCCTTGAGGAACTGACACTTCTTAAGATGCATGCACAAAATAATTTTCTATAGTCCAGTGACCACTGAATATGTTGCTGCTCAATTTTGGAAAATATAAGGAAGTCATTTACAGATATCACCGCAAATTTTTCTAAATTATTACAAAAATAAAAATGCTACTGGAGTATTTAGTACTCTGTAGGCCATACGGTAATATTTGTAATGTGTTTACAGTAAAACTGATTTTTCATTTTGCCTTTTTTTAATGTGCACAAGTGTAAAAGCTGAGCAAGTCCCAGTTAGAAAATTTTGCTCTGTAAAATGTTTGTTAAAAATTAAATATATAGAAAAAGAATGAGCTGTACTTGTCTGCAAAAAGGGCAGTCAGTTCAGGGAACTGAAATGAGGCACCGGAGAAAGAACAAAGTCAAGGCAAAGCAATGGCAAAACCAAAAATTAAAAGAGAGAGAACATCAGATCCAAATCGCAAGTCAAACAGTAGAGCTTTATTACAGCAACCAGTAATCAAAATTGAGACACTAAGTTTAGTCCAGTCTTGGATACAAAATGGCTGTCGAGACGACCTTTTAACCTTTCACCAATAACCTTGATGTCATGACCCCAGAGGCCACTCCCCTAACAACAAGCACCTGCAGCATGATAAATGGAACTACAAAATGGCAAACCCCATACTCTAAAAAAATGGTGTCCAAAAAGATGTTCACTAAAAGTCAATTTCCAAATATAGGCTCAAATCACAAAAATAACTACAGAATAAAATTCCCTGTGTTCATAAACCTTGAAACAAAACCTAGATGATTTTCATAGTATCAGGAAAATTTAGAAAAATGTTGTCACTTATGGAATTTTTGAAAAGTATTCTTCTTATTGCTTTTTTCTTTTTATTGCTACAATGGTGAAGTTGGCATACTGTTATTTTGTGATTGTTTTCTTGTCTGGGCTCGGTCTGGGTTTGGTATGCACAGCCATCTTGTTTTATAGTTGCTATACTTATCTCCAGTCATGTGACACAGACAATACATGACAGACTGTATCATCATTTCCGCCTATAAAGATGGGAGTAAAAAGTTGCTTGTTATCGACTTGTTGGATCTAAGATAAATAAATGAAAATCTTCAGTATTGGGTCACATCCACACTTCTTTTGTTTATAAACAAAGATATTACTCTCCAATTTCACCTTTTGTCCACACTATCCCAGCATTTGCAGCCTCCAAAAACCAAGACTTCTAAAACCATTTCCAAGGGTTTTTCAAAAACACAGACTCTTATGGTGCTCCTACGGTATTTATTTACGTTTATTATGTGGCCCTTACTTGATTGGATCCTACTCAGTACCATGAGTCATTACCTCAGTCACCACCCTTCACAGAAAAAAATCATATTCACACATAGCAGACACAGAAGAGCTGATTTCCATGGCGCTTGTTATGTTGCTTATCTGTATGCACCTAAATTAGATTTTTTACAGTCTAAATTCTGCTTTCATGTGCAAAACGCAAATAATTTACCAGTTTTGGAATAAATCCCACAGTTGGTGACATAAAGATGTAGTGAAAAATTTAGAGTCCTATGAAAATCACCTTGTAAAGAACTCTGTTAATAGCCTCTTATTAGTGTTTACTACTCAGATTTGAACCATTCATTAATGAGGATCATTTTCCACTGCAAAATTAACAACAACACTTTTAATCAAGTGGACGGGTGTGGAATGTAGCCAAGATCACAAGAAAACAGGATACAGTGGGATGCAAAAGCTTGGGCAACCTTGTTAATAGTCATTATTTTCCTGTATAAATCGTTGGTTGTTACGATAAAAAATGTCAGTTAAATATATCATATAGGAGACACACACAGTGATATTTGAGAAATGAAATGAAGTTTATTGGATTTACAGAAAGTGTGCAATAATTGTTCAAACAAAATCAGGCAGGTGCAAGGTTGCCCAAACCTTTGCATCCCACTGTACACAAAGGTACAACGCAGTAAAATGAAGAAACAGAGACATGCACACATACATTTTATCCAAAGTGACTTTCAAATTAGGTGAACATAATCGAGTAACAGGCTAGAGCCTGTTTGTTCAGCAAGTGTAACAGGAGAGGTAACAAAAGATGATTGCCACAAGTGAAAAGACGTAATAATTAATCATAGCTTACAATAGATAAAGTGATTAGTCTTAATCTAAAAACAAATTAACCAACAATATAAAATATCACAGAACAAAGTTTTTTTTTTTTTTTAATTTGACAAATATACACAGAACAGATGGGTTTTCAAAAGCTTCTGAAACTTTGATGGAGTCAGCAGTATGAATGGAGGTGGGTAGCCTATTCCACCAGCTGGGAAATATAAAGAAATAGAGTCTGAATTGAGCCTGGATACCACACAGAGGTGACATTAACAGATGCTGTTCCCTGGTAGACTTGAGTGGGCGAGGAGTATAGGACTTCACCCGTGTCTCCATATACTCAGGTGCTGACCCACTGACTACTTTGTAGGCAAGCATCACGGATGTGAACTTAATGCATGCTGCTACAGGGAACCAATGTAGCAACCTGAAGTGAGGAGTCACTTGTGCCCGTCTCGGCTGGTTAAATACAAGACAGGCCACTGCATTCTGGATAATCTCCAGCATCTTGATAGCACATGTGGGTACTCCTGTCAGAAGCAAGCGGCAGTAGTCCAGACATGAAAAGACCAAAACCTGAACTAAAAGTTGTGTTGCACGCTCTGTCAGATAATATCTGATCCTGCAGATGTTGTACAGCATTAACCTACATGAACGAGACACTGCAGAAATGTAGAAAGAAAAAGATAGCTGCTCATCAATCACAATTCCAAGGCTGTGTGAATGAACATAAAGCTGATTTCTTTTTCCTTTTTAAGTATCACTTTAACATTTGTGGTGCTTTTCCTTAATGACAAGACTGTCATCTCCAGTTCTGAAGACTGTTATGGTGAACTGTAATCATCACATTAACATGTGTAAAACATAAGGTTAGAATACAACCCTGGTAACACTGTTTAAATTCAACAAAAAAAAAGACACAACTGATAAACAAAACAAAAAGTATTTAATATCACTTCAGGCATTATGTGGGCTAGTAGGAGCTCTGTGCTCTGGTAAAGACAATTTGGGATCTGACACCGCCTTTCGGGAATGGGCTGGCACTATAGGGCTATTGGAAAGGGTGGTATTTTTCAGGGCAGTGGGGCACGGTCAGTTGTCCCTCTTTTTTCTTGGCTGCGCAGGAGGAAAAAGAACATAATATTAGCATAAGTGACCCCTCTTGTCCTGGGGTGGTTCTACTTACCTTATTAGAGCCAGGAAGGTGGTCCCCAGATGCACATGCATAATATGTGACATGGGAGAAATTCACTGTGGCCCTTTAAAGAGTTACTTTCTTTTTCAGATTCAGATTCCTTTGGGCGATAATAGTTTTGAAAGTGCATAGAACACAAGGGAATCTGACTTTAACAGGCTTTGAAGGTTTCACTACACCATCCCTTTCAAGTATTTCTCCACCGATATGTGGAAATCCAGTGTATGTGAACATCTATTTCATATGGATATTGGATCATTTTAGTGTGGATAGGGATGTGTAAATGCTAGTATGAATGGAGATCCATCCAGCCATCCTTTATCCAACCCACTATATCCTAACTACAGGGTCACAGAGGTCTGCTGATGCCAATCCCAGCCAACACAGGACGCAAGGCAGAAAACAAGCCCCAGGCAGGGCGCCAGCCCACCGCAGGGTGTGCATACACACACACACCAAGGACAATTTAGGATCGCCAATGCACCCAACCTGCATGTCTTTGGACTGTGGGAGGAAACTGGAGCACCCGGAGGAAACCCACGCAGACACGGGGAGAACATGCAAACTCCAAACAGGGAGTACCCAGGAAGTGAACTCAGGTCTCCTAACTGCAAGGCAGCAGCGCTACCCACTGCACTACCATGCCGCCCATGAATGGAGATTGTTTACTTTAAAACTGCTGAAATAGTAGCAGTGTAGGCACAGCCTACAAATATGACTTTGAGAACATTTTTGTAATGAAAAGTTTGGTTATGACTTTTTGTTTTTCTGTTTTGTTTTGTTTTGGTACACTACACTTGACTTTTCTTGGACCCTATGCATCTGCCTGTCCATTTAATTCTCCGCACAGTACAATTCTCTCTACCAATTTAAAATCTGTGATTGGTGTGATCAGGACAGATGTTATGCACTTATCCCCTTTTCTCAAAAAAAAAAAACAAATACAGAAATAAAGCTTTTCAGAGTTTCTTTAACATATTTCTCTTCTTCTTTTGTTTATCGAATGTACAGAATATATAAATGATTATTAGATGTACCAGGAAGTAAATGTAACACTCAAAATCTTAATGGTGAGGGAGAGGTAATGCTGTCGACTACATTGTAACTGCTTCTAGAAGAATGTTGACTCATAAAACATTTCATACAAATAGTAAACCATTGATGAATTTATAGGTTAAATGTTTCACCCCAGTTTAATAAATAATAACATCTTCTTAACTTTGGTGCAATCTAAAGGCCAGTTGTGCAATACTGGTTATTTCATTGCAAGAAGTTAAAGTGGAGGTTCCAAAAGAGCAATCCAATGAACTAAACAAATCCAACCTCAAAAGACAGTGGAAATAGCAGGATTAGTGACACAAGTGACTTACTTGAAATCTTATACTGAATACACAGAAGAACAGACACCATAAATATGTTAGTCTTTTATAATCAGTTTAATGAAGGCATTAAAATACACACCTAAAAAAACACAAATGTGTTAAAGCCCCCTCCCCCCCAACAGTAACATACTGTATATTGTTAAAAAAGAAGCGCAAAAAAGCAGTGATGATAACATGAAAAAAAGGACAAATTTCTCGACAAAGTTACAGATCCACAGCACATTACCAGTGTGTGTTGTGCAAAGTGACTTGCTCATGTTCACAGTCAGCTAATAGTGTGGACTACGAGGTATGTCTATTAAATAATGAGACTGTGATTCCACCTAGTACACAAAGCAGCCAGAACAGGTTATAACTGCATGCGTGGTGACCTTGAACATGTATGAACCTGCATGACAAGCAGCAACACTCTATGACGTTCAGTTGATTGTGAGTCGCCATTTAGTTTGGTTGTGTTTTCTGTAGTGTGCCGAAAAAATGCTACGTTTAAAAGTTGAACAACGTTTCAACTTGAAATTTTTAGTAAAATTGCAAGGAAAGTTGTGTTGACATTCTGCAGCAACTTGACGTAGATCCAAACCTGTTTCATAAAGTAATCACTTGTGACGAAATCTGAATCTTCCAGTATGATCCTGAAACCAAAACACAGTCAATGCACTGGAAAACAACATCACCACCAAGAATAAAAAAAGCTTGTCAAAACAAGTCAAAATTCAAAGCCATGCTCATTCTGTTTTTCGATATCAAGGGTGTAATTTTGGAAGAATGGGTTCCAGAGGGCAAAACAGTTAACCAGCATTATTATATGGAAGTTTTGATAAAGCTGAGAGAAAAAGACAGAAAAAAACGGCCGCAAATGTGGGAAAATGGTTTCTTTCTTTACCAGGACAATGTGCCTGCTCACACAGCACTTTCTGTAAAGCAGTTTTTGACCGACAAGCACATTACTACACTTGAACATCCTCCATATTGACCCGATTTAGCACTGTGCGACTTTTATCTTTTTAAATCAGTGCTTAAAGGGACATGTTTTGAGTCAGTTGATGTTGTAAAGAAGAAAACAGCGGATGTGTAGCTGACAGAAATTTTTTTGCTCAAATGCCTTCAACCAGTGGAAAACAAAACTGCAGCAATGCATTAGTGCAAATGGGGAGTATATTGAACCTCCTTGAACCGTCACCTTATCGTGGTGGAGGGTTTTGCATGTCCCAATGATCCTAGGAGCTATGTTGTCAGGTGAGGTCCTAGGTGAGGGATGAGACAAAGAGCGGTTCAATAAACCTCCCATGATGAGCAAAAACTCTGAACAACGTTTTTCCTTGCCCAGACGCGGGTCACCGGGGCCCCCCTCTGGAGCCAGGCCTGAAGGTGGGGCTCGATGGCGAGCGCCTGGTGGCCGGGCCTGCACCCATGGGGTTCGGCTGGGCACAGCCCGAAGAGGCAACGTGGGTCCTCCTTCTCATGGGCTCACCACCTATGGGAGGAGCCAAGGAGGTCAGGTGCAGTGTGAGTTGGGTGGTGGCCGAAGGCGGGGACCTTGGCGGTCTGATCCTGGCTACAGAAACTGGCTCTTGGGACGTGGAATGTCACCTCTCTGAAGGGAAGGAGCCTGAGCTAGTGTGCGAGGTTGAGAGGTTCCGGCTAGATATAGTCGGACTCACCTCGACACACAGCTTGGACTCTGGAACCAATCTCCTTGAGAGGGGCTGGACTCTCTACCACTCTGGAGTTGCCCCTGGTGAGAGGCGCCGAGCAGGTGTGGGCATACTTATTGCCCCCACTTGAAGCCTGTGCATTGGGGTTTACCCCAGTTGACGAGAGGGTGGCCTCCCTCCGCCTTTGGGTTGTTTGCGTGTATGCACCGAACAGCAGTTTGGAGTATCCACCCTTTTTGGAGTCTCTGGGGGGGGTGCTAGAGGGCGAACCTTCTGGGATTCCCTCGTTTTGCTGGGAGACTTCAATGCTCACGTGGGCAATGACAGTGAGACCTGGAAGGGCGTGATTGGGAGGAATGGCCCCCCCGATCTGAACCCGAGCGGTGTTTTGTTATTGGACTTCTGTGCTCATCATGGATTGTCCATAACGAACACCATGTTCAAGCATAAGGGTGTTCATATGTGCACTTGGCACCAGGACACCCTAGGCCTCAGGTCGATGATCGACTTTGTGGTCGTGTCGGACTTGCGGCCATATGTCTTGGACACTCGGGTGAAGAGAGGGGCGGAGCTGTCAACTGATCACCACCTGGTGGTGAGTTGGCTTCGATGGTGGGGGAAGATGCCGGTCAGACCTGGTAGGCCCAAACGTGTTGTGAGGGTCTGCTGGGAACGGCTGGCAGAGTCCCCTGTCAGAAGTAGCTTCAACTCCCACCTCCGCAGAACTTCAACCACGCCCCGAGGGAGGTGGGGACATTGAGTCCAATGGGCCATGTTCCGTGCCTCTATTGTTGAGGGGCTGACCGGAGCTGTGGCCGCAAGGTGGTCGGTGCCTGTCGTGGCGGCAATCCCCAACCCGCTGGTGGACACCGGTGAGGGATGCCATCAAGCTGAAGAAGGAGTCCTATAGGACTTTTTGTCCTGTGGGTCTCTGGAGGCAGCTGATAGGTACGGCAGGCCAAGCGGAATGCGGCTTCGGTTGTTGCTGAGGCAAAAACTGGGGCATGGGAGGAGTTTGGAGAGGCCATGGAGAACGACTTTCGGACGGCTTCGAGGAGATTCTGGTCCACCGTCCGGCGTCTCAGGAGGGGGAAGCAGTGCAGTGTCAACACCGTATATGGTGGGGATGGTGCGCTGCTGACCTCACTCGGGGCGCTAGGGTCGGTGGGAGGAGTACTTCAAGACCTCCTCAATCCCACTAACATGCCTTCCATGAGGAAGCAGAGCCTGGGGACTCTGAGGTGGGCTCTCCCATCTCTGGGACTGAAGTCACCGAGGTGGTCAAAAACTCCTTGGTGGCAGGGCCCCGGGTGGATGAGATACCGAGTTCCTTAAGGCTCTGGATGTTGTAGGACTGTCTTGGTTGACACGCCTCTGCAACATCGCATGGACATCGGGGACAGTGCCTCTGGATTGGCAGACTGGGGTGGTGGTCCCCCTTCTTTAAAAACGGGGGACTGGAGGGTGTGTTCCAACTATAGAGGGATCCAACTCCTCAGCCTCCCTGGAAAAGTCTATTCGGGGTTCTGGAGAGGAGGGTCCCGGATAGTCAACCTCGGATTCAGGAGGAACAGTGTGGTTTTCGTCCTGGTCGCGAACAGTGGACCAGCTCTTCACCCTTAGCAGAGTCCTGGAGGGTGCATGGGAGTTTGCCCAACCAGTCTACATGTGTTTTGTGGACTTGGAAAAGGCATTGACCGTGTCCCTCGGGAATCCTGTGGGGGTGCTCCGGGAGTATGGGGTACCGGACCCCCTGATAAGAGCTGTTCGGTCCCTGTACAACCGTGTCAGAGCTTGGTCCGCATTGCCGCAGTAAGTCAGCCCGCTTCCAGTGAGAGTTGGACTCCGCCAGGGCTGCCCTTTGTCACCGATTCTGTTCATAACTTTTATGGACAGAATTTCTAGGCGCAGCCAGGGTGTTGAAGGGGTCCGGTTTGGTGGACTCAGGATTGGGTCACTGCTTTTGCAGATGATGTTGTCCTGTTTGCTTCATCAGGCCGTGATCTTCAGCTCTCTGGATCGGTTCGCAGCTGAGTGTGAAGCGACTGGGATGAGAATCAGCACCTCCAAATCCGAGACCATGGTCCTCAGCCGGAAAAGGGTGGAGTGCCCTCTCAGGGTTGGGGGAGAGATCCTGCCCCAAGTGGAGGAGTTCAAGTATCTTGGGGTCTTGTTCACGATTGAGGGAAGAATGGACCGTGAGATCGACAGGCGGATCGGTGTGGCATCCGCAGTGATGGGCTCTGCATGGTCTGTCGTGGTGAAAAGGAGCTGAGCCGTAAGGCAAAGCTCTCAATTTACCAGTCGATCTACTTCCTACCCTCACCTATGGTCATGAGCTATGGGTAGTGACCAAAGAACGAGATCGTAATACAAGCGGCTGAAATGAGTTTCCTCCGCAGGGTGTCTGGGCTTTCCCTTAAAGATAGGGTGAGAAGCTCAGTCATTCGGGAGGGGCTCAGAGTAGGGCCGCTACTCCTCCGCATCGAGAGGAGTCAGATGAGGTGGCTGGGCATCTGATCAGGATGCCTCCTGGACGCCTCCCTGGTGAGGTGTTCCGGCACGTCCAACCGGGAGGAGGCCCCGGGGAAGACCCAGGACACGCTGGAGGGACTATGTCTCTCGGCTGGCCTGGGAACACCTTGGGATTCTCCTGGAAGAACTGGAAGAAGTGGCCAGGGAGAGGGAAGTCTGGGCGTCTCTGCTTAAGCTGCTGCCCCTGCGACCCGACCCCGGATAAGTGGAAGAGGATGGATGGATGGATGGATGGGAGTATATTGAAGGGGACAAGCATTAAATTTGTAATACATATAAATAAAGGTGAGTTATTTAATCAGTCTTGTTATTTAATAGATACACCTCGTACACTGGAAACCCTGTTTTTTATAGCCCTGTCCCTATTCCATTAAGTCACTTCGTCTGGCATAAGGCATTATGCTCATTCGGGTATATGACAGAACTGTAGCTGCCATGACATTTCATTTACATAAATTATTTACTAAGTAAGGAAGTGAAAAAAATAAAGAAGATAATTATAATCACTTTCTGGCAAGTGCTTGATTTAAAAATATAAAATTAATGGATATTTCTAATTATAAACTTTATCAAGCACACGTTATGCAGGAATACCTGCTCTCCTGATCATTTCCTTACTTGATCGTGGACAAAATATATTATTATTAATTCATTTATTTCTAGGAGTCTTCTTTATCCTGGTTAACTGACAAAAAAAGATCATATCCTTTTACAGTCCATGTTGAAAAGCAGGTTCATGCTAGTGCTACAGGTATGCAAACATATGGCAAAAGAGAAAATGAGATATTTGTTTTTTGTTTAAAACACATCTCTGTGTCATTCACTGAGGGAAACAAATGTAATTGAATTCAGTCTCTGTGGTCGTTGAATTACTTGCAAATAATTAAAAATAAATTTGTTATAATAGGAATTTAAATACAGGGAGAGCCTACACATCTAAATTTGCATTAATCAGTGTTTACCTTAGGGTGCATATCCAGAATGACACAGAGTAAATACATAATAATTATGTACAGAGAGATGGAAAGGCGTTTCTACAATCATATTTTAACTAGTTCCTTGTTATTTGATGTCTGTTAATTTAATTATTTAAAGCATGCTAAGCAATATTCTTATTAATGTGGCCAAACAAGGTAAAATGTTCACATCATACATTGTAAAATGTAATGACAACATAGATTAATCTAACTTTGCTTATTATTGACTTCTGGTTTAGGGGTGGAATTGTGGTTAACCCAGCCTGGAACACAAGGTTTTCTTTTGGTTTTCCAATTTTGTTTTCAGAAATGTACTAATTTAATACTCTTCATCTTATCATTATCATTATTATTATTATTAATATTATTATTATTATTACTTGCATTATGGCTTTAGTTGGTAAAGCTGTCTCACAGGTGCTGGCTTCTGAATTTGTATCACCATTCAGATTTTTTTTTTATTTTCCATGTCTGCTTAATTTTTTTCAAAGGTGCTCTGTTTTCCTACCTATATCCCAAACTTGTGATTTAATTTATCCACCCTAAATTAGCCTTATTACTGTTGTAAAATTGGGAATAGCAGTCGTCTAAATAGATATTTTGAGTGGTATTGTATTTTTGTGACTGAGAACTGGCACACTTTCAAGTGGGATGTTAAGAAGAATATATAAGTATGTTCACAAGTTGACTAACTCAATAGAACCAAAACAAATCCAGAAATTTTCGCACTTCACGCTTCACACATTATACACTTCATGTCTATATTTTGTCAATTATTACTAAAACATGAAAAATGTTTCTGTTTTAACAATGTGATTACATAGATTGTTGTAGATACAGAACACACATGAAATGCATGTATTCTAAATGACTATATATTATTTACCCTCCATAACTACAGGCACTTCACTCCAAAATAAACACTGAGCACTGGGAACCTTCTTTGCAAATTAAGCTGTGGCAGTTGGTGGTGGGGGGTGGGATTGCAGGCTGCTTTTGCTGATTGACACATTTACAACACAAAAGACGCTGACGGGGAGGTGTGAAGGAATTTAAGGTGGGCCTGCATTACAAGTTTTTTCATAGGCTTTAGGAATTTTAGTGTTAAAGTGAGTCAACTTTGTATTATATATGTGTATATACACAGTGTATATACAGTATATATATATATATATATATATATATATATACAGTATATATGTGTGTGTGTGTGTAATGTATTAACTAACATGTGGGCATGGGGAGAGTTTACAGGTTTCTGCTTAAAGGTGAATGCTGGGAAAGAACTAAGTATGACACCACCACTACATGTTTTTTTGTTTGGTGGAGAAGCACCGCCTTTGCTCTTGAAACCACACCCCTTCCGGTTTCACGTAAGCAAGACCCACACCAGATATCAGTGTTTGTAGACCAGCAACAGGACTCCTACCCTCTGAAGTCTTTCTTTTTTTTAATACATGGTACGGTGTTGATCTTTTGTACTGCATCTTTGTACATTTTTGTCCCTTGGACACCAAAATTAAACAGGTCATCCTGCAGGACTCCAATTCTCATTTCTTTGTTCTTGTTTTCATTTTACAAGATATGTATATTGTAAATATATGTACAATAACTATTAGAAGCTAGACATAAAACACAATGTTAACAGTCAATTTAGAACAAAATCTAAAACAAAACACAAGATGATTATACTGCAGAAATCAAAGCACAATCTATTTATTTAGAGAGCAGAAAAGCAGAGAGATGGAAATATAATCCAAAGATTACAGGCACATAACTACTGCATATTCTAACTATTTTGCCACAGTGATAAATTAAAAGTGTCAATATAAATGATATTTGGCTAGTTGGTGTCTCTAAATTACAGTTACTGCTAGTCAATATGAGTGTGCTTAAGTGTGCCCTGAAGATGGGTTGGCATCCTGTCAAAGATGCATTTCTGCTTTGTAATTTTGCTGCTGGGCTAGGCACTGTCGCCCCCACAGCTAATGGAGGAAGTGAGTTCAGATAGTGAATTAATGGATATATGGATGGGTGGATGGATGGATACAGTTTTCAGAGCTAAGCTGGTAGAGTATTCTGATGTCTCCCTTCTTCAAAATATTACAAAAACATTACAAAAATCTGCCTTGTTCTTGGTAACAACACATCATGTATTGTACACTGCCTGTATTGCTCTTTATTTTTCTGTTAATTGTGACTTCTTGTGCCATGCAGCATTGAAGACCTTTTATTGCACTATACAGTATGTTATGTTATTTTCTTGGTTGGTCATTCTTTAAAATATGCTATATGTTGTGGTGGAACATTCTGATTTACAAGCTCGGAAAAAGCAATTTGCTTTCTTATTTCAGTGTCAGTATTGTATGCGCTTTTATAACTCAAAGGGTTTGAAATAAGGGCACAAAGAAAGGCGTGCTGTATTATGATCCCTGCCCTTGAAGTAACCTTCAAGCTGAGCTTAGGGCAAACAACTTGATACAGTATGGTATTTGAAATGGAGCATTGTTATCTTGCTGCTGCTGCTGCAGTGCCTCTTTTAAATAATGTCAGTATATTCTACATTCTAGTCAACTTTACTGAGTTTAGCTTCTGTCCTAAATTGGGTATTGATCCTTGAATGATTTTATTGTATATTATAATCAGTTTAAAATATGCACATTTGATACAAACTTTGGTTTTAATAGCTAAATGTCTGAATAAATATAACTGCATATGCTAACTTCAGAAAATGTGTTTAAATTTTTATGCATTATAATTTTTTCTAGAAAAATATAAACAAATAGGTCATGAGAAATCCATTACATTGCAGTTTTATCTTATTAAATACTACAGCTCTGATCTTTCTTCAACTCAAAGGAGCAAATGAAAGTAGATCCAGAAGATATGTGACAAATGAAGGAGGCAATGAAGCATAACAGCCTGCAGGAAATGTCTGTGCTGTAACATTAGTTTTACAACATACTGGGAAGCACTCAGAACTAAGCAAATGCTTTGTTGCCCTCCTAAAGGGGATGCTTTTTTTTCTTCTTTTTTTCTATTTCTGTAGTTAGAGTAACAAAATATCAGAATGAATACTGTGTGGCATTACTTGAAATAAAAGAATCCATTAAAGAGCCAAAGACACAAAAAAACAATGCATACTAGCAGACTTGTAAGCATGCTTTGTAATATCATCTTTCTACTGTAACAGTAAGTCTAGAAAAATATATAAAAAATTAGGAATCCATCATTAAAAGATCACTTGGTTTGTTAGGCATAAATTATAGCATTTTACAGACTTGTTAATATATAGTTTTTCAGGCCATGTTTCAATCATTCGCCAATCATATATTAAATAGCATAGCCATATGAATAATTGTACAGTAGGCTAAGGCTATAAATGTAAAGAATATAATGTGTAGCTGCGTTTACCCAAAATTACCAAAGTTCTGAAGCTTCATTATGCTTAATGGGATTCTGGCAAAAAGCTTAACGTGTTGACATGATTCCACAGTCAAATAATCTTCATTTTAAAACTATAGTAAAAAGTTAAAGTAAAACAGTTCATACAAAAATAGAGAAAAGTTTGGTATTGCAAGAAAATAAAAGTTGGAAAAGGATCTCTCACTCAACATCTCGGAAAAGGAATGGAAGGTAGCAATGCACAGAATTCACTCTAGCGCAATATGCACAAAGCATACTATTATTCAATCTTTTATCAAGCACACCTCTCTCGTTTAAAATTGTCCAAAATATTTCCCGGGCAAGATCCAACCTGCAAACGTTGCAATCAAGTTCCAGCCTTATTGGGCCACATGTTTTGGGCCTGCACCAAGTGAACATCATTCAAGACTAAAATCTTTAAATGTCTTTCTAACCGCCTTGGTGCTATAATCCCTCCAAATCCACTAACAGCTGTGTTTGGTGTACTTCCAGATGGGCTTAAGGTGGAGAAGGACAAACAAACTGTAATTGCCTTTACTTCACTAATGGTATGTAGACTTATCTTGCTCAACTGGAAGAATCCTAACTCACCTCTTTTAAGTCAGTGGATATCTGATGTTGTATATCAAATATATTAGCTATATATATCTAAAATTGGAAAAAAGTCTAATTCTCACTTAGAGGATCTGTATAAAATTTTTTTCAAAACCTGGCAGGATCTGATAAATAACATTTTAGAATAAGTATTTTAAATGAGGAAGTGGATTCTCTCCTCTATTTTTCTATTCTATCTATTTTAATTCATTTCTTTATTTACATATTTTTACCATTATTAAAGTGCTAACCTGCTGACCTAGCTCTCTTTCTCATGGGTGGGGGTTGGTTTGTTTCAAACCAGTTTTGTTAAACTTGACTTGCATGTATGGAATGTTTTTTGATTTTATTAAATTAAAATATAAAGAAAAAAAAGATGTATTTAAGACTTATATCTTGTTTTTTCTTTGGGTTCTTTCATACAGCTGAACCAATTCCAATTCTGCTGTAGCCCATCTGCATCAAGGACTGACATGTTGTGCTTTTTTTCATGCCTCTGTTGTAATGAGTGGTTATTTCAGTTACTGTTGCATTTCCATCAGCTCAAACCAGTCTGGCCATTCTCTTCTGACCTCTGACTTCAAAAAGGCATTTTTGCCCAGAGAACTGCTGCACACTGCATATTTCACCTTTTTCAGACCATTTTCTGTAAACATTTTTATAGATTTATCTATAAATAAATCTTTGGGAGGGAGACTAGAGAAACAAGATGTAACAGAGTTAAAATTGCTGTAGCGAGAAACTTTTAAGTGCCGGGTCTTAGCTAACATTAAATAAAGCCGTGGACATCGCAAGATCACACAAGAGAGCGGCTCACGTGAACTGACTGAATGCAGTACAAGTGATCACTTTGATGAATCAAACCTGTTCAAAAAACGCATTACACAATTGAGAAGGTAGGAAAAAAATATGAAGCAAGTGACACATACAAGCACATTCATGAGTGCAGCTACTTCGGAAACAAAGCACAGTGTAAACCTAAAGTTTAAATTAAGTTCATAGACAGGCTGCCACTAGCGTTTGTCATGCCCACGACCAATACGATATTCACGAGATACAAGTTTAATGATAGGACGCAGGGTATAAACGAGAGTTTTGATCACTTTGTAACTAAGTTAAAATTGCTGGTGAAGGACTGTGCTTATGCAAATTCCGAGAGACTGTGTTTGTGGAAGGACTGACAGTTAAGGTGGGTGGGGGAGTCACGTCATCATCTCCCCTCCCATTCACCTCATTTCATTCACTTCATTTCGCTCCGAGCTGAGCTCCGCACCTGACGTGGTCTTGCCGTTCTTTTTCCTTAGTGTTTAGTCCTCTCTCCTTTACTGATTTATATAAAGGAGAGTTGAGATTGTCAGGGATAAAATAATGTTTGGCTCAAACTCAGCAAAAGTGCAAAAGAAACTTTTAAATGCCGGGTCTGAGCTAACATTAAATAAAGCCGTGGACATCACAATCCGAGAGACTATGTTTGTGGAGGGATTGACAGTTAAGATGGGTGGGGGAGTCACGTCATCATCTCCCCTCCCATTCACCTCATTTCATTCACTTCATTTGGCTCCGAACTGAGCTCCACAGCTAACGCGGTCTTGCGGAAGCAACTTCGTCACGCTGCCACCAAATACTCACAGAAAAATGCACAAATCCACAAGTTAATACACACGCTGTCTCTAGAGTTTCTCCACACTCAATGTATTCCTTGCATCCCCGTTATACCCTCTGATCTCCCATTTCAATTCAAATGCCTCCAATTTCCAGTAAGGCTCTGCTTCAGGATGACAATTAATAAGTCTCAGGGACAGACCCTACAAAAGTTTGCCATTTATTTGAGGCAAGATTGCTTTTCTCCTGGACAACTATACGTTGCATTCTCAAGAGTAAGCTTGCACAGCTTGGTCATATTACAACCGGAGTGCTGAACTGACAACGTGGTATACAAAGAGATCCTTAACAAATAGTT
Organism: Polypterus senegalus; assembly: GCF_016835505.1. Lineage (NCBI taxonomy): Eukaryota > Metazoa > Chordata > Cladistia > Polypteriformes > Polypteridae > Polypterus > Polypterus senegalus. Next base: position 229,630,319 of record NC_053155.1, read on the forward strand.
ATTGGTATATTTTCCCTCAGTTTAAAAAGGTTTTCTTTTCTTCTTAATAAAAATTTAAAAGCAGTACTTGCTATATACAGTATATATATATGTAGTGTGGCAGTAGGGGGCAGTAGTGCACCCTTGAACCCTCAGGTACAACTCCGGAGACCAGGTAACAGTCCAAGACTCTTTATTATTTTTTCCCACAGTGCACCAAGCACCTTCCACACTACTCATAAACTCTTTAAACAAACACAATAACCTCTCCTCCTCGCCCAGACACTTTGCTCCTCTCCCACCCAGCACAGCTCAGTGTCTGGACTGAGGCACCGTCCTTTTATAGCCCCTGACCCGGAGGTGTTCCTGTCCCAGCAGTCCACAGTTCCCTATTCCTTCCGGGTCAGGGCAATCAGTCTTTCACATCACCCCGGGAGCACGCCATTCCTTCCCGTCACGTGACTGTGACGTACTCCCGGGTCATAAGGCACAACCGATCCCACAAGTCCCCCCACAGCGACTCCTGGTGGTCTACAGAATCCATAAGGCCCTGCTGGACCTCGGGGCACGATCCTGCTGTCGGGAGAGCTCCTCCTGTCGGCCTGGGGGTGCGGACCGGCCTGGGAAGCCGGCAGTCTTCCACAATTCCCCCCCCTTAGCGATGACTTCTGGGCGGAGCGTCCGCCCCGAGGGGCGTTCTCGTCCAGGAGGACGCGTCGTCCGGGCCTTGAGTGCGTTGCCCCTGTCCTCGAGCGAACCTTGGGGGGACGGTGTACCTCCTGTCTCCCCGGGGACAATGGCGCCTCGTGGCCCGGTTGCGGCAATTATAGCACCGACGAAGCCCTCCTGGTTGCTTCCCTCTGCGGGACCAAAACCCCCTCGGGAGCTCCGTCAGCGCCGTCTCCGCCCCTTCACCTGCCAGGGAGGGCATTACGGCCGCTTGGCTGCCCTCAAGCCTTCTCTCCATTATGTCGGGAGACCCACCTTTCCTTTGGGGATCTCCGCTTGATCTGGGGCTTGCGCCAGCCTGAGGCTCTCCATGGAAAGAGGAGAGCCTCTTTACTGTCTGCACACCCGCTTCCTTCCGCTTACTAGGAGCCGGCTTCATTAGCACCGCCTCGCTCCGATGAACAGCACCAGTCAGCTGCACCGGCACGAGCGGCGCTTCCCCCGGCACTCTCATCACCGGCGTTACCCCGCACTTAAGACCGGTTGGGTCCTCGAGAGCTGTACTGCTCCGGAAAGCCACGCCACGCCGCATGCCCCGGCTGTTTGCTCCAGTCCCCGACCATTCGGTCATCATGCCCCAGTCTCTTGTCGGGCACACAGTGCTTTGACACGCGCTACTCATTCTCAGCGGTGCCCGATCGCACTGTGTCCCCTTACTCTCTACGACACGGGAAGGACTCACCTGTACTCCCGCATCGATCCTCTCCAGAGCTTCCGCAGCAGCCTGCGAACTCCCTTAGTGCCTTCAACGGAGCTGCCGCCATCGCTCCCAGTTCCACTACACGTTCCTTTAGTTCAGCATAATCCTGTAAGAAACGGTTTAGGGGCGCGAGGTATTCCTCGAGCCCCTGTAAATCCAAACAGTTAATGTTTACGGCCGGAATTGTTAGTGCTTCCGCATTTTGCTTACCCTCCGGCCGGGAACCAATGAGCACGTCGCTTCCCGGCACGTGTTTCGCTGGGTCGCGCAAAGGCTCCTGTGAGTTGGAGTCCTCAGAGGGACGGCTGGCTACTACAAGCCGGCTGAGATCTGCCTTTTCTTTTCCGCGGCAGACCCGTCAGCCACAACCCGTCCCTCTTTGTCGGTGGCTTTTTGTTTCGGGCGCTTCGCCCGCCTTCCCCTCCCTTTCCAGGAGGCTCGGACCCGTCAGGGGACGACCGGTCTCGTCGGAGGACTCCGGGTTACCTCCACCATCCCGGCATTCACCGCGGGTGACCAGTCTGTTGTTGACTGGAGCTGTCGGTAGCCGTCCCGCGTCCTGGCCTGCCTTCTGGGAGCCGCGGCCATTTTGCCGAAGCACGAGGTAGTCAGTCGCGGCACCGCTGCAAGTTTCTTGGCGGGCGTCTGCAAAACATGATAAAAACAAAGTCGAAACGTCGGGCGTTTTACCTCCAGCTGCCTTCAGTAGCGGATGGCGCCACCCGGACTGTCTAGGGGTCCGCCGACAGCCGTCCGTGTCCCGAGTTCTTCGCTACCCGGGCTCGTTCGGCCCGGATTAGCGCTTTGTCTTCCTCGCTCCCGGTCAGGAGGGTCCAGGACATCTCGGCGTCCGTCATGCCCTGCAGGCGGCTGGGACTGACCTTCTTTTTCCCAGTTTTCTTTCCCATGGCCCTATAGAGCGGGATAGCACGCACTTTCTTGGTAGCGGGTGGTGTTGTGCACCTCCGTGAAAAATGGGGAATCGACCGAGGGTTGTCTGCCCACACAAAATTTGTTTTTTATGCAGGTCCTCTGCCAACAGACGGCCAGAGAATCCTGCCGACTACGCCAGTGTGGCAGTACGGGGCAGTAGTGCACCCTTGAACCCTCAGGTACAACTCCGGAGACCAGGTAACAGTCCAAGACTCTTTATTATTTTTTCCCACAGTGCACCAAGCACCTTCCACACTACTCATAAACTCTTTAAACAAACACATTAACCTCTCCTCCTCGCCCAGACACTTTGCTCCTCTCCCACCCAGCACAGCTCAGTGTCTGGACTGAGGCACCGTCCTTTTATAGCCCCTGACCCGGAGGTGTTCCTGTCCCAGCAGTCCACAGTTCCCTATTCCTTCCGGGTCAGGGCAATCAGTCTTTCACATCACCCCGGGAGCACGCCATTCCTTCCTGTCACGTGACTGTGACGTACTCCCGGGTCATAAGGCACAACCGATCCCACAAGTCCCCCCACAGCGACTCCTGGTGGTCCCCAAGGTATCCAGCAGGGCTGTGTATAAACACTACAGAATCCATAAGGCCCTGCTGGACCTCGGGGCACGATCCTGCTGTCGGGAGAGCTCCTCCTGTCGGCCTGGGGGTGCGGACCGGCCTGGGAAGCAGCAGTCTTCCACAGTAGATATGTATATATATATATATGAATGTATGTACAGTGGTGTGAAAAACTATTTGCCCCCTTCCTGATTTCTTATTCTTTTGCATGTTTGTCACACAAAATGTTTCTGATCATCAAACACATTTAACCATTAGTCAAATATAACACAAGTAAACACAAAATGCAGTTTTTAAATGATGGTTTTTATTATTTAGTTAGAAAAAAAATCCAAACCTACATGGCCCTGTGTGAAAAAGTAATTGCCCCCTGAACCTAATAACTGGTTGGGCCACCCTTAGCAGCAATAACTGCAATCAAGCAATTGCGATAACTTGCAATGAGTCTTTTACATCACTCTGGAGGAATTTTGGCCCACTCATCTTTGCAGAATTGTTTTAATTCAGCTTTATTTGTGGGTTTTCTAGCATTAACCGCCTTTTTAAGGTCATGCCATAGCATCTCAATTGGATTCAGGTCAGGACTTTAACTAGGCCACTCCAAAGTCTTCATTTTGTTTTTCTTCAGCCATTCAGAGGTGGATTTGCTGGTGTGTTTTGGGTCATTGTCCTGTTGCAGCACCAAGATCGCTTCAGCTTGAGTTGACAAACAGATGGCCGGACATTCTCCTTCAGGATTTTTTGGTAGACAGTAGAATTCATGGTTCCATCTATCACAGCAAGCCTTCCAGGTCCTGAAGCAGCAAAACAACCCCAGACCATCACAATACCACCACCATATTTTACTGTTGGTATGGTGTTCTTTTTCTGAAATGCTGTGTTCCTTTTACGCCAGATGTAACGGGACATTTGCCTTCCAAAAAGTTCAACTTTTGTCTCATCAGTCCACAAGGTATTTTCCCAAAAGTCTTGGCAATCATTGAGATGTTTCTTAGCAAAATTGAGACGAGCCCTAATGTTCTTTTGCTTAACAGTGGTTTGCGTCTTGGAAATCTGCCATGCAGGCCGTTTTGCCCAGTCTCTTTCTTATGGTGGAGTCGTGAACACTGACCTTAATTGAGGCAAGTGAGGCCTGCAGTTCTTTAGACGTTGTCCTGGGGTCTTTTGTGACCTCTCGGATGAGTCGTCTCTGCGCTCTTGGGGTAATTTTGGTCGGCAGGCCACTCCTAGGAAGGTTCACCACTGTTCCATGTTTTTGCCATTTGTGGATAATGGCTCTCACTGTGGTTCGCTGGAGTCCCAAAGCTTTAGAAATGGCTTTATAACCTTTACCAGACTGATAGATCTCAATTACTTCTGTTCTCATTTTTTCCTGAATTTCTTTGGATCTTGGCATGATATCTAGCTTTTGAGGTGCTTTTGGTCTACTTCTCTGTGTCAGACAGCTCCTATTTAAGTGATTTCTTGATTGAAACAGCTGTGGCAGTAATCAGGCCTGGGGGTGGCTACGGAAATTGAACTCAGGTGTGATACACCACAGTTAGGTTATTTTTAACAAGGGGCAATTACTTTTTCACACAGGGCCATGTAGGTTTGGATTTTTTATCTCCCTAAATAATAAAAACCATTATTTAAAAACTGCATTTTGTGTTTACTTGTGTTATATTTGACTAATGGTTAAATGTGTTTGCTGATCAAAAACATTTTGTGTGACAAACATGCAAAAGAATAAGAAATCAGGAAGGGGGCAAATAGTTTTTCACCCCACTGTATACATATATATACAGATCTACATATATACATACATATCTACATATATACACACATATAAATACATATTCACATATATATATACATATCTACATATATATATATATATATATATATATATATATATATATATATAAACATACATACATATATACATATATATCTACATATACAGGTATATATACTGTGTATAGCAAAATCCCCGCGTATACCACGTTGTCAGTTCAGCAGTCCAGTTGTAATATGCTTTGCACTGAGATTACTTTTGAGAATGCAAAGTCTAGTTTTGTCCAGGAGGAAAGCAATGTTGCCTCAAATCAATGGCAACCTTTTGTGGGGTGTGTCCCTGAGACTTATTAATTGTCATCGCGAAGCAGAGCCTTACTGGAAATTTGAGGCATTTTTATTGAAATGGGAGATCAGAGGGTATAACGGTGATGAGAGGAATACATTCAACGTGTGGTGCTCTGCTGTTTTTTTGTGTAGCTGCCTTCACACAGTTTCCCTGCTGCTTTATAAACGAAAGCCATATAAGGCTGTCGTTTCTCCTTGCTTCGCGGTTCTGTACTGTTTTATTGTTCGTTTATTACGATTCTTATAGCTATTGTGTAGCTATTCAAGACTTACTGTACTGTTCAGGTACCCATTTCCTTTATTTAATCCGTGGCTTGTACGCTATTTTTTATTTGTTTATCATGATTAGAGATATTTATTGATTCCCTTCTTTAGCTGACTGCCTGCTAATATAAGGCGCTCTGCTGGCTTTTTGTGAAGCAGCCTTTACACAGCTTCTCCGCTGTTTTATAAATGAACGACATATAAAGCCATCCTCTTTCCTTGCTTTGCCAAGAAAGCTGAATTTTTATTTAATCCACGGGTTCTCCGCTGTTTTATTGTTCATTTATTACGATTATTATAGTTCTCTTTATATATCACGTTGTCAGTTCAGCACTCTGCTTGTAATATGACGAAGCTGCGCGAGCTCACTCTTGAGAATGCAACGTATAGTTGTCCAGGAGAAAAGCAATCTTGTCTGAAATCAATGGCAACCTTTTGTTGGGTCTGTCCCTGAGACTTCTTACTTTTCATCGCGAAGCAGAGCCTTACTGGAAATTGGAGGCATCTGAATTGAAATGGGAGATCAGAGGGTGTAACGGGGATGCGAGGAATACATTGAGTGTTGAGAAACTCTAGAGACAGCGTGTGTATTAACTTGTGGATTTTTCTGTGAGTATTTGGTGGCAGCGTGACAAAGTTGCTTCCGCAAGACTGCGTTAGCTGCGGAGCTCAGCTCAATGCGAAATGAGTTTGTCACGCTTGGGACACAGATTTGCACAGATACACAGGAGGTCGTAGAAACAAGAAGGATTTTTATTCAAACACTATAAAAACACATGAGCTTAAACGTGCTCCATGACAAGTCAGAGATAACAGTTCCGCTAAGAGCAGAGATAAAAGCAAACAATCAATTCCAAAACTGACAGGCAAGGCTTATAAGTCGGTGGAGTACCGCGCGAGACTTGTATCATGCGTTATAGTGCAAGGATAAGGAGCAAAGTGAGGGTAGTCAGTGTTTCAGGGTTTGTGGTTTTCCCAGGGGCGTCTGTATCTATTTGGGGTGCGATCAGCCCTCCAGCTCACACCCTCCCCCTCATCTTTATTCACATTCCAGTGAATCAAGCAACTCTCTGTACCAAGTTCATGTAGTTGGGATAATACGTCTGCGTTGACGTGTTCAGAACCTGGTCGGTGCTTTACTGTGAAACTGTAAGGTTGTAAACCCAGAAACCATCTCATTAGACGAGAGTTTGTATCTTTCTGTCGGTACAACCACTGAAGTGGAGCATGATCAGTTACCAAAGTGAAGTTTCGTCCCCACAAGTAATAGCGAAGCGCTTTCACAGCCCACCTAATTGCCAAGCATTCTTTCTCAATTGTAGAATAATTGCGTTCCCTAGGAAGTAATTTCCTACTCAAATATGTGATTGGATGTTCTTCTCCATCAAAAATTTGTGACAGGACTGCCCACACCAAATGCACTTGCGTCTGTTTGCAAGATAAAATCTTTTGTGAAATCCGGGTTCCTTAGAACTGGGTAAGAAGACAATGCTTTTTTTAAATCTTTGAAAGAACGTTCGCAATTTTCTGTCCACAAGATAGGTCGTTTTTTTCTGCCTCTAGTGAGTTCTGTAAGAGGAGCAGCTCTATGTGCAAAATTTGGAATGAATTTTCTGTAGTAACCAGCGAGCCCCAGAAAGCGCGTACTTGTTTCTATGTCTCAGGTCTCGGGTAAACAAGCATTTCTTCTATTTTCCTTAACTGTGGTCTAAGTAAACCCTTGCCCATAGAATAGCCTAAGTAATGAGTCTTGGACATGCCTAGTTTACATTTCTTAGGGTTAGCAGTAAGGCCAGCCTGTCTCAAGCTTTCAAGAACGGCTTGAAGCCGCTCTAAGTGTGTTTTCCAATCATTGCTAAAAATCACGACATCGTCAAGGTATGCCCCGGAATATTCAGAATGAGGACGTAGGATCTGATCCATCATACGCTGAAAAGTTAGAGGTGCCCCGTGAAGACCAAACGGAGTCTTGTAAATTCATAGAGTCCGTCAGGAGTCGCGAATGCCGTTTTCTCACAACTGCTAGCCTCTAAAGGCACCTGCCAATAGCCTTCGTGAGATCTAGCGTGGAGATATAGCTCGCCTGACCCAGTTTTTCCAACAGTTCATCGACACAAGGCATGGGATAAGCATCAAATTTAGAGACCTTATTCAAGCGTCTGAAATCGATA